>NC_142501.1:89393787-89699481 GCF_057876585.1 Rhinolophus sinicus
ACAAAGTGATCTGCGGTTGTCTGCTGCCTGTGCTAAACCTGGAGGCACGTGGGAGAGGCCATACTGTGAACCGAGGATGTCTGCCACCAGTACCGAGCCTGGGGCAGCTCCACAAAAAGCCAGGACATCTCGAGGCCTGCTGCTGCCTGCCAGCTCCCTTAAGGTTCAGCTGCTGATAAAGCTTCATGCAGTATGCAAATGGGGTGAGGCAGGGTCTCAGGGGGTCACTAGAGTGGGAAGAATTGTGGTTATCAGGTTAATGTAAATTCTGGTTTGGTGTCAGTGCTGAACCTGGAGCTACTCAGAGCACACCAAGGCCAGTCACTACCAGTGAGGGGCCTGCCAGACTCTAATAGTTTTCTAAGAAAGAGTGCAATGCAGGTGGCCCTGGCTGCTCATGGAGAAAGTGCCTCTGGCGTTGGAGGAGTTGGGTGGGGTGGGGTCCCATTGAGTCAGCAGGGTGGAGCAGAGAAGCTCACCAGGTCAATCAGATTCAGATTTGGCTGTGGTGGGGGTAGGCTGAACACAGGAAAGATGGCGCCCACCTGCCAGCTGCACAGGAGAAGGACCTCACGCTGGGAAAATGCCAGCTGTCCTCCAGTCCTCCCCCCACAGTCATACACCTCAATCCGACCCCCCATCCCCCGTATGTCTCAGACAGCTCCCAAGTCACCGTCCCTCCACCAGAGCCCAAGGGGAGTGCCTGCAAGTGAGTGACTCTATGCACGGGCTGTTTAAGAGGATGCAGGAAGGCTGGGTTTCCCGCAGCCTTCCATCCCACCAGGACGGTTGGAATCCCCACTGTTTTTCACAGCCAGATATTGTGAGGCTCCTCTTCCTGGCACCAGTACTCTGGGCTGGGGAGCCTGGTGTGGGGGGCTGGGTCCCTCACTCCTTTGGGGGAAACCTCTGTGGCCAAGATATCCCTCCTGATTCTCAACCGCCACAGGGAGGTTTGGGCCCATTCTGTATCTGCACACCTCCTACCAGTCTTGACGTAGCTTCCTCTTTATATTTTCAGTTATAGGGCTTCTATTGGGCAAGAGTTCAGATGGTTCTCCATGTTTACTGTACTATAATTTAGTTGTAATTTTAATCTGTTCATGGAGGGATGCAGGGACAGTGTTTATCTACTCTGCCATCTTAGATCTCTCTTGAGATGGCTTCTTTCCTTAAACCTCATGAGCCAGCCTCTGCTAGCTTCAAACTTTCTTGTGCAGCTTCCTCACCTCTCCCAGCCTTCATAGAGTTAAAGAGAGTTAGGGCCTTATGCTGGATTAAGCTTTGGCTTAAGGAAATGTTGCTGGTTTGATTTTCCCCACAGACCACAAAAACTTTCCTGTGACAGCAATAGGGCTTTTTCATTTTCTTATCATTTATATGTTCACTGGAGTAGCACTTTTGCTTTGCATTCACAACTTGGCTAACTGGCACAAGAGGCCTAGCTTTTGGCCTATCTCAGCTTTCAACATGCCTTCCTTGCTAAGCTAAATCATTTCTAGACTTTGACTTCAAGTGAGAGACGTGTGAGTTTTCAATTGGCCTAATTTCAATATTGTTGTTTCTCAGGAAATAGGGAGACCTGAGGACAAGGCGAGAGAGATGGGGGATGGCTAGTGGATGGAGCAGTCAGAACACACACATTTATTGATTAAGTTCACCATCTTATATGGGTGTGGCTCCCCAAAACAATTACAATAGTAACATCAAAGATCACTGATCACATATCACCATAACAAATATAATAATAATGAAAACGTTTGAAATATTGTGAGAATTAAATTGTGAAACAGACACAAAGTGAACAAATGCTGTTAAGGAAAAGTGTTGCCAATGGTCTGCTCAACACAGGGCTGCCACAAGTTTTCAATTCGTAAAAAAACAATATCTGCAAAGTGCAGTAAAGCAAAACGCAATAAAACGAGATATGCCTGTATTTGCAAATAACAAAGTATTTCTTGGATTGGAAGTTATTACCTCAGCAATGGGCACTATTACCCCAACAATATTCAGTACTTTGCAGTTTAAAATTACTACCATTTGAGACATGTTATCTGTGGATTTAAGAGGTAATAAATGGATGTGTCCTTTTTAAAAAAAAAAGTAATAGTACATCAAATTAGTTAGGATCAAACTAACATATAGTCTTGATTTCTCTCTTTTCTCCTCATTTTACCACCTGGTTCTCCCTAAGAAGGTGTCTGACTATCTGGATGGAGAGCAAAATTCCCTTGTCTTCTAAAATGGTTTTAGAATGAACTTCTGTGGGTTTTCATAGTGATGAAGTGTTCCCCAGGAGGCATCATACTCTATTTGTTATCCTTGGGAGAAAATTACTGGCGACCTCGCAGCTGCTTACCCCCACATCTTGCCCATAGCCGAAGGCCACTCACCCTGTCTTCCACGTCACTAAATTCCCACAGAAACTCATTTGCCATGAAAATGAAGTACGATGTCTGTGTCTTGTTTTTTCAGTCAATCCGTGATGGGTAATTGTATCTAGAGCTCAAAAGGAACTTAATAACAGTCTTCAGTCCCCGAAAGGGTGATTATGCAGAAGATGGTGGCCAGCTGCTCTCCATCTTCTCTGAGAACAGACCGGAGGGACCAGATTTAAACTGCAGCACAAGCTGTTTCAGTTAGGCATCAGGAAGGATTGCCTGTTATAGTTTCAAGGCACAGAACTGGTGACCAAGGGCAGCTATGAAATTGCTGGCTTTGAGGACTTTTAACAACAGGAAAGATAGGCAGATGGACCAGGCAACCTGCCAGGGTAAAGGTTAAATAGAGGTCACCCTTCATTGATCTCCCTCTAGGCCAGGGGTGTCCAAACTTTCTGCAACGTTTTTCACCAAGGGCCATATGCGGTAAAACACACAGACAGCCGGGCCACTCACTCGAGGTGAAGTACGTATTGCCTCACCTGGTTTATTTAAGTAAACTAAATATATTTTGGGAATTTGCTGTGGGCCAATTAAAAATGGATTGTGGGCCGCAGTTGGCCCGCGGGCCACAGTTTGGACACCCCTGGTGTAGGCAGATAAGCACTTGTCCTTAGAAATGTTCTCTGCTGAGACTTACGACGAGGTGGGTTCATACCTTATTTACCCTACGAGACTCTAAAGCTTAGGGCAATGAGAATATTTGGCGTGGAGCCTTGTGCATAGTAGACACTCAAGAAAGAGTTTGGAGCAAATGAGTTCAATTCAGATGAAATGCATCTTTGAAATTCCTCAATTCCTCACTTTTCCCCCACCCTCTCCTCCTTTCAGCACCCTTCCCATCTCAGGTGAACTCCAAAACCTCTTCTAGCTCAGAAGTTTCAGCAGTCTGGATTTACTTGTGTTGTTACTATACCATTTCATCTTTCTTTGGAAACACAGATCTTATAAGCCAGCCTTGAATGCGAATTCCTTGATAACAGAACAAAGCTTCCACATATATATAACTTCACAATTGTATGGATGAGGCATCATCTTCCCAATTTTATAAATAAGCAAGCTAGAGCTTAGAGAGACTGTGACATGTCCAGGGTCAAACGGCTAATAAGGATGTAAGCTCACATCTGTCTGCCTCCAAAACCCAGCACATAAACACAAGACCATAAAAGTTCTCTTACGCAGGAACATACTATGTATATCAAATATCAAATATATACATATAATCAAGGAGGGGCGCCCAACGACATTAGCCTCCAACGATGGGATAGCAAATCCTGTTTACTGGGGTTAGAAGATGTAAATTGAACTGTCTGAGGCACTAACTCCCCATGTACATTCAAGACCCGTTCTGGCATCTGGCAGCCCAGCTGCTGCTTAGTACCTGCAAAACGCAGGCAGGTCCCTATTGTCTACTGGGATGGGGGGCGGTGTCGACAGGGGCTGCAGGCTATGGCTGTGTTTAGGGCCCTGATATTTGATGTTATGTTACTGTCTTACAACCTTGGGACTCCAGCATTTCATCCACCTGCAAGGTTAATATTCATCCTTCCCTTTCTGGCACCTGAACCACCGGAAATAGGATCTCTCTGTCAATAGTGTGATTTGACAGTTTATTTTTATTCCTTCAGGTGCTTTCTGCTCTCGTCTCAGATCATTCATTAATCCATTGTGGGAGAACTTCTGATCAGACTTGGGTCACAGAGGCCCAAGGCTGTGACGGGTTGAGTTGCTGGATCAGAGACAGCAGCCCCTGAACTGTAGGGCGCTGCCCACTGGGCTGTGCTCAGCTCTCCCAGGGCATCGCTTGCTTTTGACCAAATATGTGGATCTGTCCATACTCCTTTTAGAGGAAGTTATGAATTCCCTCACTGCAATTACAGTATAATTCACTGGGAAAGGGTGGTTTAATTTGTACGAAATTTTCTTAGATTGAGTAAATCACTATAAAGTAATTTTCCATTGAAGTTTTGGTGTCACGTAGCCTGAGAAGCCGTGCAATTATCATTTAGAGTGGGGATTGGCCTGTCCCACGGATGGAAGCCAAACAGGGAGTGCGGCTTATTTTCAGTGGTACTTGTCTTCGTTGCCAGCAACTGCCACCCTCTGTGCTTAAGAGATGATAGTTAGGGCAAGGTGAGCTGAAACTTGGAGCTCCCATTTTGAAAGAAGAATGAACTGGGAATACACCCACTAGACTTAAGTTCTCTGAGGATAAGGTCTATGCTATACGTTTGTATTCACTGTTCATGTTATTGTGATTAGGAATAAAGACTCTGAAGCCAGACAGCCTGGGTTCAAATTCTGCCACGGGCACCAGTGGGCTGTGTGACCCCTCTGTGCTTCAGTGTCCTCCTCAGTAAAACAGCACCTGCCTCCCAGGGCTGTTGTGGTGCTTAGATGAGTAAATGCATGTAAAATATAAAAGGCTTAGGACACAGCCTGCAATGTAGTACGTGTGTTATATCTAACATGGGGCCTGGTGCCCCGTAGGCTCAATAAATGTTTGGGAAGGCGTTCCATTCCCCACTGCGAGAATCCCTGCATGGTGCCACGGCCACTCCACCAAAAAGAACAACTGTGACTAGTTCAATGACTGACCAAGGAGGGAGTGAAAGATCTTTCTTTGGAGACTTTTTCACAATATTGACTGTTCTCAGTCAGGGATTCCCATGTAAAGGCCTGCATACGAAGTCTGACAATTAAGTTTGAGAACTCGTCCTGGAAAAAGTGCTACGTGCCTCATTGCTGAATATCACTATGGTCACCTTCAAAGTCCTCCCCTGGGAAGCTAAGCACTGACACCAGTGCCTAGTCCACCCTTCAAGGCAATTTTGGAACTCCTTTTCTGGAATGACTATCAGAGCTGTCATCGTATTACCCTTGATGTCCTGAATGTCATCAAAATGTCTTCCTTTCAATAGTTCTTTTATCTTGATGTAAAGAAAGAAGTCATTGGGGGCCATATCAGGTGAGCAGGGAGGGTGTTCCAACACAGTTATTTGTTTACAGGCTAAAAACTCCCTCACAGACAGTGCCGTGTGAGCTGGTGCATTGTCGTGATGCAAGAGCCATGAATTGTTGGTGAAAAGTTCAGGTCATCTCACTTTTTCACGCAGCCTTTTCAGCACTTCCAAATAGTAAACTTGGTTCACTGTTTATCCAGTTGGTACAGATTCATTTCTGATATCAAAAAAGGTTAGTAACATCGTTGCAACAAGTTTGGGAACTTAATTGTCAGACCTTGTATGTAGAAGGAGCTAAAGGCCTCAGGAAGGAAGGCAGTCGGTGAGTTCTTTAAACAGGAGAAAGAATTGTCCTCTGCTCACCCTACCACGTGCTAGTTCATATTGTCAACAGCCACTGGGTTCCACTCCAGGACGCACGGGTGCTGAGCTATCCTGCGCTGATAAATGCTCCAGACCTCCCCAGTGGGCTGGCCAGTGCCACCCGCTTTCGGGGTGACTTGTAGCTGGATTTCTCAAGGGGGGCTCTTGGTCTCTTGTGTAGTGTTACCTCCTGGTGCCTTACACTACCAGTTCACCTGCTCCTCACCCCTCCTTTGTCCTCTTTTTTTGTGACCCCAAGCCTCTGGTTAAAAATTATGTAATTTATCAATGCACAATATTTAGCTATCATGGAAAACGTGATTCTGGGGTCTGTTGGAGGGTAGTGGTCTGGCGATCTTCTAAGCGTTGCAGCTATGGCGGATTCCCTTAGCTGCAGTATGTCCTTTGTATGTATGTTTGGATGCATGTATATACGTGCATATGCATGTAATTTATAAATAATTATACATGAGTCTGCTTTAAAATTGTGATGTTTGCACTCACGTTGCCCTAAACTATGAAATGCCTTGCTTCTTCTGCTGCCTGAGGCTTCTGCCTTTCTATGTTCCTTGTACCTTTCCATGATTAAGCTCTCCAGAACACTCAAATTACACCACACGTGGAGTCTAGTTTGGTGCCTGGAAGTGAAAGAAAAGAGAAGGAAAATTTTGTCCCAGCTCTTATTTTGTTAGCATGACAATACTTTGTAGTTTTCAGAAAACATTAACTTTACCAGCAGGTGAACTTGTGATTTCCACAAAATTAGTTGACCATATTTTATACATACCTCCGTTTTACATTTACTCGGTAGATTGTCCCTTAGCTCCACATAAGTCTTCCCTTCCTCCCTTCCTCCAGACTCTGTTGTCTTAGGAAGGTGCTTCTCGACTTTGTATCCCCACCTTCCCTAACAGCACCCAAAATATAATAATTGGTTAAATGAAGGAGAGATGTTTATTTACTTGATTCAGTGTGTGTGCGTGTGTGTGTGCGTGTGTGTGTGTGTGTGCCTGTGTGTTGTTTGCAACAAACAGAAACTCACTTTTCCTATCTCAAGAGAAAAAACGGGTTTATCGTAGGATTGTATGAGAATTGGAACTGGAAAACTAATCAGGATTCAGGAGTGTTAGGGCACCTACTCTCTCTCAGCTTCAAAATCTCTGTCATGACAAATATTCTCATCTCTGCATATATTCTCTTTTTCCCTTTGGTTCTCATTGGTCCATCCCTTCCACACTCTCCAGCCTGAATTCTGACTGGCTGAGCTCATTGTTTCTACTCTGGAGGGCAACATGCTTTTTGCAGCCTGTCTCATGGACTGACACCCTGTCTCTGGGCTACCTTGGGTCAGATGCATACTCTGACCTAGTCAGTGGCCACTCCTGCCAAAAAGACTTCCCGGCCCTGCCACTTTGAAGAATAGATGCTGGGGCTATGGGAGATGCAGCTATAGGGGACAATAAATGAAGCAGACACATTATAATTCCCAGCGGAGTATCCGTGACAAAGGGTAACAGACAAGCAAAAGAATGACTAACTGTTGGGTTAATCCAGGCAAGAGAAAGAAATCACAGCAGAAATTTGAGCACAGAAAATTGAATATAAACATTTGTTAACTATCCAAAACATTATTGACTATTAAGAGGGGTACAAGAGAATGCTAAGGAGTGGAGTGGCAGTAACTGCAGGAGGCAGCTACTACAGCTAGGACGCAGGGAAAGGGGAACAGAAGACGCTTAGAAACTCAGAGAAAAGGGCCTGAATGGCTGGATTCAGACCTTTGAGGAGAGTTTCCGGTTGTCATAGGAGCATGCTTCTGCAGCACAGTGACAAGGAAACTGGCTGGAGGACACCCACTGTTGCACCACAAAGGTAGCTGCTGCTGCTATGAAGCGCTGCTGGGCTACCTGCTTACTGATCTGCTTCCTGCTGCCCTGAAAGACAGAAAACGGGAAGAAGTAAAAGGCCCTTCTTTCTCTTCCAGCCTTGCTCTGTCCCTCCCACACTCCCATTGTCAAAACCTAACATCACGCCAGCTGGCACAAGAGAAATAGAGCCCATAGAATCCAGCTCCAATATCACAACGCAGGACAAAGAAGGTGGGTTTGAAGCTGAAAGACATTAAATGAATAACTGGCACAGATGGAAAGTACATTTTTCATCCCAAGAATGGAAAGAAGCCCAAAACATGATCACGCAAAAGGAAGATAGATTGACTAAGAGAGGCATTTGGACCTAAAAAACGGATGGTCTGTATGAAAACGTCTCTTGGAGTAGAGCTGTAAAGATGCAGTGTGCTGCCAGGGTTTGGGATGAGCAAGACAAGGTGTTATAAAGCCTGTTACGGAAAAATATGCAGAATGCAGAGAGGTTTACAACTGAGCAAATGCGCAGTTCAGAGTTAATATAGCTGAGAAATTAGTCCTATAAGCGATTGAGCAAAAAAATACCAATCATTAAAGTATAGATGACTCTTTAGGGAGCCTCTTTAGTTATTTCTCTCAAAAGATGGTGATAAACATTTACAATGCAAACTATCATTTACCTCCTGAACACTTGACGTTTCTGGAGAGTCTAAGACTGACGTTTGTAGAGACAGGGGCATAGATGTGATGAGCTGTGAAGACCCCATTCACGGCCAGAAGGGAATGAGTCTAAGGGTAATGGACAGAGACAGGTCTCTCAAGGTGAAGGCGGGTAAGTCAGGTGTCGGGTCTGTTACCTTGTGAGATAGTAACCGTTTGATGCACTCAGCAGTTACTTTTTTCCCCCCACAGAACCATCACTTTCCTGCCTCCATAGCAGCTTCTCTAATTGCAAAGTATCCTCTCTGATTTGCTTTCCAGACAATTATGTCTGTCCTGCAAAGTGCTGACTCTCAGCCTCGCTGGGCAAATTGAACACATCACTCTTTGAAATGCCGATGATGCCAAGGTCAGTCCAGGGGGGCATTCTTTCCTATTGGAAGCATGCTTCACCCTCCTGCCTACCCTAGCAGTGGTGTCTCTTAGTATTTATAGAACATCTACCCCCAGCTGCACCTGGCCTGCCTTCACTGACTCAAGGCCCAAGCGGTCCTGTGGGCATGAAAATATCTCTTTTCTGTAGCCCATGCTTAGCATTCATCCGCTTTACATTTGAGAGCAGAGCTACATCCTACTCCTTTTTCAAATATCTACATGTGCTTTAGAGATTTTTATAGTCCTAATACTTCCTTGGGAAGCAATATACTATAATGCTTAAAAGCTCAGACCACACTTCCTGGGTTCAAATTCCACCTTTAATATTTACCAGATATATGAATATGGGTGAGGTTTTTAATTCTTAATATTGAGTTTTCTCACCTATAAAATGAGCATCATAAAAATAATATCTATTTCAGAGGGCTATTGTGAAAATTAATGTACACATAAGAGACTTAGAGTAGGATCAACCGCTTTAGGGACTGACTTCCTGCCCTAAAGAATGAGAAGGATTGGACAACAGGGAGTACAGGACTACGATCTCTGAAAAAAGAGAAACTACGTGAGTCCTATGATTGCTGCAGCTTACTGACTGGAAGCAGTTTATAGGCTGCAGTGCAGTAAAAGGGAATCCAAAGGAAATCCTGCAGTCCATTAAGTTGACCAGAGCTCAGAGCGTGAGGAGTCCAGGGAAGATAGAATTTATAGTATAGAGAAGCTCTAGACAGCTAAAGAGGGATCCCCTCAGGTCTTTGGCTACTGATCTGCTTTTGTGTGGAGCAAAACTACACAAGGCTGAGGAAATAACTACCAGAAAGCAGTAGGCCATGAAATTCCCATGCTCACAGAAGGCTGGACGTAGTTCCCATTCCACTGAGAAGACAGAGAAAAATTGTAATACACAAGACATTGAGCAGTGTTCTTAGAAGCGTCATCCTTTATAGTAGACTTTTGCTCTGGACCCACTTTATCAAGCTTAAAATCAAGCCTCTAAAGGAATAAACAACCCACTGGTAACTTAATCATATTTCAGGCAAAATCCAACATTTTAAAAAGGAATACAACAAAATCCAGCACTCAGCATCATAAATTTCACAGTATTTGTCATGCAATAAGAAATTTCCTGCATCCAAAGAGGCAGGAAAATATAGCCCATAACCCAAAGAAAAACAAATCATAGGAATAGATAAAAAAAACAGAGAGATGATGGGATTAGCAGATAAGAACCTTGAACAACTATTATAAATATGCTAAAAGATGTAAAGAAAAACATGAACATGATGAAAAGAAAAAATGCAATACATAATAAAGACCCAAATAGAACTTCTTGAGATGAAAAATATAATATCTGATGTGAACAATACACTGAATGGGACTAGCTGCAGATTGGAAACTGCAGAAGAAAAAAATATAGTGAAATTGAAGGCATAATAATAGAAACTATCCACATTAAAACACACAGATAAAAAAAGTCTTAAGAAAACAAGAACAGAGACTCAGTGAACTATGAAACAATATCAAAAAGTCTAAATATATGTAACTAGCATCCAAAAAAGAACAGAGGAGAGGAAAAATACTTGAAGAAATAACAGCCCCAAATTTTCCAGTATAAATCCACAGATCCAGAATCTCAACAAACCCCAGTTGGTGTAAACATAAGGAAAACCTCACCAAAAGACACTAGATCCAATTTCTGAAAACAAAAGATAGAACGAAAAAAAACCTTGAAGCAGCCAGAAAAAGAAGAGACACATTGTTTTAGCAGAACATATAAAGAATGACAGCAGACTTCTTGTCATAAATTACTCAAGTCAGAAGAAAATGCAACAACATTTTAAAGTGCTGAAAGGAATTCCAACAAACAAACAAACAAAAAACAACCACTATTTCCATAGCTAGGAAAAACATCTTTCAAAAATGAAGGCAAAATAAAGCATTTTTTTTTCATATAACTGAAAGTTAAGAGAACCCATCATCAGGTGACCTGTGTTGAAAGAAATCCTAAATGGAGTTCTTCGGACAAAAGGAAAGTGATAACAAATGAAAATTTGGGTTGAAAAAAAGAAGTGAAGAATGCTGAAGATGGCAAATATGTAGATAAATATAAAAGGTATATTTTATCATATTTTTAAATTTCTAAGGACAATTGACTAAGGCAAAAATAAAACCACTGTATTGTGAAATTAATAAAATATGTAGCAGTAAAACGCATGACAACAATAACACAAAGGAATGCACAAATTATATTCTGAAGGAAGTGTAAGTATAATTTGTATATTTCTTATACTAGCCAGTGAAGAAGTATAATATTATATAAAGTAGATTGTGATAAATTGAAGATGGATATTGTAAATCCTGAAGTAATTCCTTAGAAAAGGAGAGGGATAGTTAATAATCCATTGATAGAAATAAAATAGAATTATGATAATTATTTAATTAACTCAAAAGAAGACTAGAAAAGAGGAAAAAGGGAATAAGAACACAGAATACAAATAGAAACTGGTATAGCAAGATGACTAATTTAAACCCAAAGAAATTAAATAAAATATTACATGTCTAAACAACCCAATTAAAGGACAGAGATTGTCAAATTGGATAAAAAAACAACACCCAACTCTTTGCTGTATTCAAGAAACCTACTTCATATATAAAGACATAGATATGTTAAAAATATAAGGATGGAAAAAGATATACCATGCAAACAGTAATTATATGAAAGCGGAAATGGCTATATTAGTAATGGGTAAGGTACATTTTAGAATGAAGAGCATTATTGAAGATAAAAGAGACATTTCAGAGTGATGAAGTGTTGAATTCATCAAGAAGACAAAACAATCCTAAATGTATATACATCTAATAATAGAGATTCAAAATACATGAAGCAGTATCTGAAAGAACTGAAAGGAGAAATTGTCAAATACACAATTATAGTTAGAAATTTCAACACTCCTTTCTCAATAATTGATGAAAGAAGTAGAAAGTAACAGGTGAGGCTACAGAAAACTCAAAGGACCGGTATAACCTAATTGATATTTAAAGAACATTCCATGTAACTAATTTGTGTGGAGCAAAACTACAAGGCTGAGAAAATAACCACCAGAAAATAGTAGGCCAAGCACAATACAAATTTCTTTAAGTTCACAAGGAACATTCACCAAGATAGACCATAACTGGTTTATAAAATTAGTTTCAAATTGTTTTAAGTAATTGAAATCATATAGAGTATGTTCTTTGGCCACACACAAAAAATAATATAAATATATCACGAAAATCCCCAAATTATTGGAAATTAACATACTTCCAAAAAAACCCATAGTCAAATAAGAAATTTAAAAGAAAATTAGAAAATATTTTGAGTGGAATGAAAATTAAAACATTCATATTAAAAGTGTGAAATGCAGCTAAAAACAGTGCTTAACAGGAAGATTTATTGCATTGTAGGATCACATTACAAAATTTAAAAGGTCTTAAATTAATAATCTTATCTTCTACCTTACAAAACTATGAAAAGAAGCGCAAGTTAAACTGGAAGTAAGCAGAAGGAAATAAAGATTTTAAAAAGCACAATAGTACAGAAAAACAATAGAGAAAAATCAATGACACTAAGAGCAGTTTTATTTAAGGAAATCAACACAATTGGGCAAAACTCTAGCCAGTCTTATCAAGTAAAAAGAGAGCAGACACAAATTACCAATATTAGGAATGAAGAAAGGAACATTACTATAGATTCTATAGACATTACAAGAATAATCAGGGATTATGAACATTTTATGACAAGATATTTAACAACTGAAATGAAATAAAAAATCCTTGAACAATACAAAGCCCGTTCAAGAAGAAATAGATAAGCTGGAAAACGAAGTATATATTTAAAATTTGAGTCTGTAATTAAAACCTGCCCATTACTTCAGGACCAACGATTTCACTGTTGACCTCTATAAAATATTTAAAGAAGAAATATACCAGTCCTACACAAATGTGTTTATAACACAAAGAGAAGGAATGCTTTCTAACTTATTTCATATGTTCACCATTAATCTGATACCAAAACCAGACAAAGTTATTACTAGAAAGCTACAGACCAATGCTCCTCATGAACATAAATGCAAAAATCCTTAACAAAATATTAGCAAATTAAATCCAGCAACATACAAAAAGAATAAACATCATTGCAAAGTGGAGTTTATCCCAGGAATGAAATATTAATTTAATCTTTAAAATAAAACAGTGTAATTAATCACAATAATAGACAAAAAGAAAAACCATATGATCATCTCAATAGATTCAGAAAAAGGATTTGAGAAAATTCAGATCTCATTTATAATAAAAACTCTCAGCAAACTAGGAATAGAACAGAACTTCCTCAAACTAATGAATGGAATCTATGGGAAAGCAACAGCTAACATCATTTTATCAGTGAACAACTGTATGCTTCCTCCTTAATGTTGGAAAGAAACTCTGCTATCTTCACTTCTACTCAACATTACACCACAGCTCTTGGCAATGCAGTAAAATAAGAAAAAGAAATGAAAGGAAGAGAAAAGGAGAAGTAAAATGGAAAGGAAAACATAAATCAATCTTTATTTATAGTGAACGTGATCTTGCACATACAAAAAAAGTGAATCTACAAAAAAGTGAATAGAACTAATTAGAATTTAGCAAGATTAAACAATACAAGGGCAACACACAAAAATAACAATTGTATTTCTATATACTAGTAATGAGTAATTGGGATAAAGATAATACAATTTACAATAGCGTCAAACAACATGAAATACTTAGGAATAAGTTTACCAAAATATGTGCAAGGTCTTTACACTAAAAATGATGTGTTTGTGGAACAGAAAACTCATTATTGTTAAGTTGTCAGTTGTCCTCAAATTGTTCTATAGATACAACACAATATCAAGCTGATTCTTAAATTTATGTGGAAAAACAAAGGTCTTAGAATAGTCAAAATAATTTTTAAAAAGAAGAAAATTTGGGCCTGCACTATTTGATTTCAAGACATAGTAAAAGCTACAGTAATCAACAGAGTATGATATTGGAATAAAGATAGATAAGAGTTTTTTGTTTGTTTTTTCCAGTTAAGATGGTGAGTAGGGTAAACACCTTGCTTGCCTCCTCTCATGACCACATCAAAATTACAACAAACTACTGAAGAACCATCACTGAGATTCTCCAGAAATCTTAGCTGAACTGAAGTCCTACAACTAAGGTCATACAGGAGAAGCCACCTCAAGACTGGTAGGAGGGGCAGAGACAGAGAAAGGTTGCTCCCACACCTGTGTGTGACCATCAATCAGGAGGCATATCTCAGCCGCAGAGTTTCCCCTACAGCGAGGAGGAGTGAGAAGTCACATCTCATACCAGGCTCTCCAGCCCAAGGTTCCAGTGCCGGGGAGAAAAGTCCTCACAACTTCCGGCTGTGAAAACCAATGGAACTTGTGGCTGAGTGAGACAGAAAGCAGCAGCAGTCCCAGGGCCAGTGCATGGACTTAAAGTGCATGGACTTACTCACTGATGGACTCATTCGCTCTGAGCTCCAGTGCTGGGGCAGCAGCTCAAAAGGTACCAGGGACATACGAGGTCTGACACGTAAGTTTGTGAACTTGTTTCAATGATGTTGCTGACGTTTTTTGATATCAGAGGGATTATTCATTATGAATTTGTACCAACTGGACAAATAGTTAACCAAGTTTACTATTTGGAAGTGCTGGAAAGGCTGTGTGAAAGAGTTAGACGACCTGAAATTTTTGCAAACAATTCATGGCTCTTGCATCACGACAATGCACCATCTCACACGGCACTGTCTGTGAGGGAGTTTTTAGCCCGTAAACAAATAACTGTATTGGAACACCCTTTCTACTCACCTGATCTAGCCCTCAATGATGTCTTTCTGTACCTGAAGATAAGGGAAATATTGAAAGGAAGACATTTTGATGACATTCAGGACATCAAGGGTAATACGAGGACAGCTCTGAGGGCCATTCCAGAAAAAGTGTTCCAAAATTGCTTTGAAGGGTAGACTAGGCACTAACATTGGTGCATAGCTTCCCAAGGGGAGTACTTTGAAGGTGACCATAGTGATATTCAGCAGTGAGGTATGTAGCACTTTTTCTAGGATGAGTTCATGAACTTAATTGTCTGATCTTGTACAAGGAGGAACTGAGTTGTCTGGCTTAAGGGCAATAGGTTGGAGGAGCAATTTTTTTCCAGACAAAAGTACTGGCAGAATCCATTGTTTCTTTGTTGAGCCCTCCCCACTTCCTGTGTGCAGATGCATGAGGCTGTGGTATCTGAGTCTCTGTCAACCTGGCTGACATCGTTAGCCCTGTTCTGGTGATTCCCTGAGACCCTGCCCCACCCAGCTTTTGGCACACCCAAGTCACTTCCAGTGGCTTTTCCATACAAACAGCCTATCTTGGCTGATGCCGTGAACTTTCCTAAAAATATCTCAAAGGTTCACAAAATCCAAACAAGCAGCATCTGGCATTGGTGTGCCCTGTGCCTCATGTTGAACAGCTCCAAGCTTGGCTAGTGGCAGCCCGCCTCGGTTCACAGTTTGGCCTCTCAAAGCACCTCCAAGCCCAGAGTGACTGGTGGCCATCTGTGGATTAATTTGTGGTTCATGCCAGGTGGCCCCAGGCAAAGCACAGGCTGTGGTTGAACTTGGTCTGCAGTGGGTCCCCTCTCAGGAGGTCCTGGGGCAGGCATGCTTCAGATCATGCTGGAGCATCACCCAGCTGCCTCCGAGGACACCACACCCAAAGGGCCGACTGGGCAGCCACCAGAGCCCCGCTAAAGCAAACCTTACTCCATAAGGTCAGCCTTTCAACAATAGCTCCTCCATTGTAGTCACAACCAGGCCTTACAACCAATCAGCCCGAGGGTCAATCCCTCTCATTGATGTACAAACAGCAACCAAGGCTCAACTACAACAGGAGGGTGCACAAAACCTACACAAGAGACACACCTGGAGCACGTGGTTCAGGTGACCAGGGAGACTGTGCCACTGGGCCCCACAGCACACCTACTACATCAGGCCACTCTACTAAGACTGGAAGACATAGCAGCCCTACCCAGTACATAGAAACAAACACAGGGAGGCAGCCCAAATGGGGAGACAAAGAAACATGTCCCAAATAAAAGAACAGAACAAAGCTCAAGAAAAAACTAAACAAAATGGACACAAACAATCTACCAGATGCAGAGTTATAAGGATGCACTGGTTATAACGATGCTCAGTGATCTCAGGGAGAACTTCATCAAAGAGGTAGGAAACATAAAAAGAACCAGTCAGAAATAAAGAATACAATAACTGAAGAACAGAATGCATTAGAGGGAATCAACAGTAGATTAGAAGAAGCAGAGGACTGAATCCGTGATTTAGAAGATAAGGTAGAAGAAAACACGCAATCAGAATAGCAAACAAGAAGAAAGAATCCAAAAAATTGAGATTAGTTTAAGGGGCCTCTGGGACAACATCAAATGTACCAACATCGCATCATGGACATGCCAGAAGGAAAAGAGAGAGAGCAAGGAATTGAGAACCTATTTAAAGAAATAACTTTAAATAGAAAACTTTCCTAACCTGGCAAAGGAAATAGAAATACAAGCCCAGGAAGCACTGAGTCCCAAACAAAAATAAATTTTATTGAAGTTTAATTCATCAGTACTTTTGATTTGTGTTTTTGTGTCCTGTCCATGCCTACACAAGATCCAAACTTTTTCTCCTGTGCTTTTTTCTAGAAGTTTTAATATTTTAGCTTTACAATTAGGTATATAATGTTGTGGTGTGACATAAGAGTCTAAGTTCACTTTTTCCCATGGCTATCCAATTGTTCCAATGTTGTTTATTAAAAAGACTATCATTCCTCCCACTGAATTTGCAGCTTTGACAAAAATCGACCAATCATATATACGAGGGTCTCTTTATGGATTTTCTTATCTATTTTTAAAAAGATTTTTATTAAAATATAGCTAACATACAATATTATATTAGTTTCAGGTGTATACCATAGTTATTCAACATTTATATACTTAAAGAAGTGATCACCATGATAAGTCCAGCAACCATCTGACACTGTCCCACACTATCACAATATTATTTACTATATTCCCCATGCTGTACATTACATCCCCGTGACTTATTTATTTTATACCTAGAAACGTGAACCTCTTATTCCAGTTCACCTTTCCCTCCCTTTTCAAATTTTTCAATTACAGTTGACATTCAGTATTATTTTATATTAATATTAGGAATACAGCATAGTGGTTAGACATTTATATAATTTAAGAAGTGATCCCCCTAACTAGTCTAGTACCCACCTGGCACTATACATAGGTATTACCATATTATTGATTATATTCCCTACGCTTTGTGGTGATGGTTATAAGGTATATACATTTGTTAAAATTCATCAAACTGCACTCTTAAGATGAAGAATGGATATAGAATAGAATATTATTCAGTAATAAAACGATACAAACTACTGACAGATGTAACAATGTGGATAAAGCTCACAGACATTATGTTGAGTGAAAGAAGCCAGACACATAAGGATACATACTGTGTTGTTCTGCTTATTTGAAGTTCTAGAATAGGCAAATAATCTATGGTGAAAAACATCAGAGATGTGGTTGCATCTGAAGCAGAGCTGGGGAGTATTGACTGGGAAGAGGCCCAAAGGACCTTTTGGGGTGGTGGTAACATTCTGTATTTTGATTGAAGTGTGGGATACATAGATATATGAGGGTCAGACAATTAAGTTCGCGAACTCATCCTAGAAAAAGTGCTACATGCCTCATTGCTGAGTATCACTATGGTCACCTTCGAAGTACTCCCCTTGGGAAGCTATGCACTGATGCCAGCACCTAGTCCACCCTTCGAAGCAATTTGGGAACTCTTTTTCTGGAATAGCCATCAGAGATGTCATCATATTACACCTTGATGTCCTGAATGTCATCAAAATGTCTTCCTTCCAATATTTCCTTTATCTTTGGGTAAAGAAGGAAGTCATTGGGGGACAGATCAGGTGAGTAGGGAGGGTGTTCCAATACAGTTATTTGTTTACTGGCTAAAAACTCCCTCACAGACAGTGCCCTGTGAGCTGGTGCATTGTCGTGATGCAAGAGCCATGAATTGTTGGCGAAAAGTTCAGGTCGTTTTCAGGTTAAAAGTATAAGAAAACAAAACCCTTACATATTCTGCCTACAAAAGATTCACTGCAGGTAGAAAGCACACACAGCTGGGAAAATAATTTACTCTTCCACTGTTCTACTCTTTCCATTACATGTGCTATTTAGTGGTTTCAACTGAACCATGGAACACACTATAAGTTGGGTCTTTCATAAATAAGCAAATGCAATATGATGCTTCATAGCCAAACCAAACCTGTATGTTTTCTGAAAAAACAGGAACATAAAAATATCCCCTGCTGTGATACGTCGCAAGGGCACAGTACAGGGTTTACATTTCTGTCCATGTCCCTTCATTTTCTCCACCATTTGTTAAAACCATAAAACAAAACCACTGAAACGATAACAGATAACAGTTGCTGGTTGGCAACTTACAGCTGATCAATAGAGCCGCTGGCTGCTGCTGTTATCCACGTGGGTTTGCTATGAAGTTCAGAGGCATGTGAAGCGCTGAGACATCTGTCACCTGTTAGTGCGGCGTGCCAGTGTCCACAGCCAGGGCCTCCCTCCTTTCTCACGGTCCTGTCTCCTCACGTGCAGGCATGGTGGGAGGAGTGGATTTCCCCAGGCAGAGAAGCAGCATTTTATCACTGAGATGGTATGATACGGAACAAGCTAGGATCTCCTAGTAAACTCTCCAGGTCCAATTGTATGAAGTCACAAGTATTTAGGGCTTTATTACCAAGAGGGAATATCAGGTGACTGACTCATGGCTTTTTTATTCTGATTTGCCCATGAAGAATTGGAGAAATACTTTTTTGTTGTTGACTGGTTTCTAGATATCATTGCTACAGGTTGGCTTCTTGAAAGGGTTACTTTGCAGTAAGTTCTAGCTTTGCCTAGTCAGTGGTTTGTATTTCAGGAAAAACTTCAGAAAGGATCCGTTCCTGCATCTGTCTACCTCTAGATGGGGCTGTTTTCATTCCATCCCAGATTTCATAGGCTCCAAAAATGCCAGGGAACATGGTACAGACCTATATTGCCATGTGTTCTCTGTGTGAGGGTCCTCACACAAAGAATAATCCTTCCTTCCTTCCTCCCTGCCTCCCTTCCTTCTTTCCTTTCTTCCTCTTGTTCAACAAATGTTACTGAGCACCTACCATGAGCCGGCCATTGAAACTGCAAAGTTAATAATGCCTCACTCCTTCCCCTTAAGTAACACCTGGTAGCAGTGACCGACGCGAACCCAGACAACCGTAACACAAGGTGCTGTGGTAAAGGGGCAAGGAAGACGAACCTGGAAGGGAAAGGGTAGGTCTGGGTTATAAAGGGACTTGTATATCAACTGAGGGGGTAGAACCGTCTTGAGGGGGCCATAGAGAACCTCAGAGGGTTTTAAGCAGGTGTGAGCTCCCTCTGGCCTTCGTGTAAAGGATGGAGTAGGGTTGTGGGCCTCCTTTGCTGGCTCTCCCTTCTTTCCCTGACCTGTGTATTTTGGAGGGTCTCAGGCTCAGTGCTGGGCCTTTTCGTCTCTCCCTTTCTCTTCTCTTTCTAACTCTAGCTATAGCCCCCTCCGCTGCTGTGTTAGCTGAGTTCACCTAGTCCCACTGCCTTAAGTAGGATCCATTCAGTGATGAGTCCCAATTTCATGTCTCCAGCCCAAACCCCTCTTCTGGCCCACAGCGTCCTGTATCTAGAAGCCTCCTGACCTCCACTTGGCTGTAGAAAACCTGTCCTTTCCTTCATCTTTCCCAGCATAGTAAATATCAGCACCATTCATCCAGTTAGTTATCCAAGCTACACCCCACTAGACAGTGTCTTTCTCCTTCATGCCCCCCACCACCAATCCATCAAGTATGCTCTCTTGTCAAAATATTATAATATATCCTGGATCCATCCACTTCTCTCCCTTTCCTGCCCCATCATTCTAGCCCAAGCCACACTGCTCTCTCATTTGCACTGCTGTAATTGCTTCCTAGCTGAGCTCTCCACTTTCCTTTTGACCCCTCCAATCCATTGAACATACACTCATCAGAGTGATTTCCTAAAAATGTAAGTCAGATTATATTACCCCCCTGCTTCAAAACTATCCATTAATACCCAACTGCACTTAGAAAAAAATTCCCAACTCCAGTCTGAGGACAAAAAGGGCTTTCCCTTATTTGGTCTATCAACCTCACTGTGCGTCTCTATGGCTCACTGCATTCCAGCCCGTTCTTTCAGTCCCTCCAACACTTTGTGCTTATTCTTCCTGGAAAGCTCTGGGCAAGGCTGGCTTCTTCTCCCCCTTCGGATCTGAGCTCCCATGCTTCCTCCTCTTGCCACCCTATCTGTGGAGGCCTCCGTTCCCAGTTACTCTTTCACTTCACTCTGCTTATTTTCTTCCTAAAACGTGTCATACTTTGTGATCACCTTATGTGGTGTTTTCATTGTCTGGCTCTCCCACTAGAACATAAGCTGTGTGGGTCTAGGGGCTTCTCTCTTATTCACCAGTGTCATCGGGGCCTAAGAAAAAGCCCGGTACAAAATGCATGCCCTGAATGAATGCTCAAGGTTTATTTAGGAGCCTGTTGCAGTAGTTTAGATGTGATTATGAGGGCTTGAGCGAAATCAGTAAAGGTCAGGGTGGGAAACAGGCAATGCACCTGTGGGGGCTGAATCAGTAGGACTTAGTGACTGAAAGTGCGGGGGTGAGGAAAAGGAGGAAAAGGTATTTCCTGGCTGGGCGGGTCATGACACCACTGAGACGCGGCAACATCTGGGAGGAGGAGCGGGACTGAAGAGGCAGTCCTTGTGTAGCGGCTGCAAGCTGGACAGGCGGAAACAACGACCTGGTCTGTAGAACTGGCTAGAGTTCTAAGAACATTTCCCAAGTAGAATTAGATTCTAGATAGTTTCATTTGCAATCAGATTTTTTGCAATTTAGGCATTATTAAGATTTTTCTGAGTCTACTTCCTTTCTCTACTATTTCTAATTTTTTTATCTCCTCTTATACCTTCAGAAATATGGAGGTTTTTTTGCTAGAAAGTATCTCAATTTAACTGTCCAATCAATATTCTGCAATTTCCCCCCCCCATTTTTTAAAATATAAAGTGTTTTCAAAACATTTAAAGTCTGCTGAACCACTTGACTTTTTCAGATCTTGCCATACTTTGAGCCCAGGTGATGAAATTTACTGAATCAAAGAAATGGAGAGTAACTTGTAGCGATAGGTGGGACTTCAGTGGTCATTGAGATCAGCTGAGGAACACATGTCCAAGTTAAATATAGCTTGTCCAGTGGCTGAACGAGGGAGAGAACCCAGGGAAGTTTAGTTAATTAAATCCACTCCACAGCCTTGAATTTGAACTTGGCTTCTGATTGTAGCCGATAACATCTCAGCATACTGGTGGCATGTTTTGTGCAGGCTTTTCCTTGTCTCCACATTAGCTCAGTTCAATTTTTCAGTTGTCACTGGCAAGCACCTAACCTCATCATTTTCCATTTCAGGACCATTTCACATGCTGTTGTTGAATTTGTGAAATGACGGCCTTAGCAAAGTGTGTGTTTTGTTTTTTTAACAATGCTATTAGCCTCTCCCACCCTCATCCCGCCTGATCTTCTAAAATGTCAGTGTCTGACTTATTATCTCTCGTACCTCTCCATTCCTCTTTCTGAGATACAACTCCCACCCCCCTTTCCCTTCTGCTTCCATTGCAGGACCTCTGACTGCAGCAGCTGTTTTGTATTTACTGCACCCGCCAGCCTACGTAGTCTAGGGAACAATAATTGGAGCAAAAGATAAAGATTTTGCATGTTTGTCAGCCTTCTCAACTCTTCTGACAGTCTGTCTGGGGCTTCACTGTTCCTTGGTGTGGTCTTAAGAATCTTTGTCTGTACATTGGAATTAGTAGTGATCAGACAGATCCTAAGGGTGCACACTGTTTGTCTCTCACTGCGCGAGCAGTGGCGACCAGCCCACCTGGCGTTTGAAACACTAGGCACCCTGTGTTATGTAAAGCCATCCTCATTTTCTAAGGTTCAGAAGAGACTGACTTCTGAGCAAATAAGGCCTTAGCGCCTCTCGGGATGCCAGATCTCTCCCCATGAGCTGTATGCAGCTCGGATAACACTGGGTACCAAAAGACCAGAGCTCATTTTTTGTTCATGGCCTCCTGGAGACCACCAAACTTTGCAGGCTCAGGCTGGAAGGGGCCTAAGGGTCGTCTAGTATAACCGTCCATATTTGGAGGATCACCCTGGAAAGTTCCCCAGGTGTAACTTAGGGATCTTGTCAAGATAGAGCCTGAGTTGGTGTCTCTGTCATTTAAATGCCATTGGAGTCAAGAGAAGGTTAACATTGTCTGGAGATGAATCAAAATCTTAGCTGGTCCTCAGTATCCCATATGAGTGGACTCCAAGTTACATATATAGACTTACCTGCTACTGCTCTGCAATCCACATTCTGTGTTTTAGCAAAACAATATTGTTTTTCTCTCAAATACTCCTTCTACTTTCCCATGTCTAAAATCCTCTTTCTCCAGGCACATGTCCTTCTTTCTACTTAAGTTTCTCACATTCCTTCAGCTCTGCCACTCAAAGTTATATCCATCCTGAGGCCCTGATTTCAACAGCACTCTTCTCCAGAAGACTTTCCTGATTATTTAGCTAAAAGCCTTCTTCCTTCCTCAAAACTCTGATAACTCAGTTGCTACCGCTGTCACATGTTACCTAATAGTTTAGTTATTTGTGTACACACCTTATCTACCTCTTGCTTTAATGACATTGTAAACTATCCAGGAAAGAGTCATTCACTGTTATCTCTGTGTCCCCATGGCATCTAACACAGGCTTTTGCCCATAATAGGAACTTAATAAGCATCTGCTGTGAAATGAATGAGAACCAAGAAATGAGTAGTTTTCCTTAACTGAAACGTGAAATGAGTAGTTCAGGAATTTTGGAGCCCTGAAAACCTCAGCTGATAACTGGGTCCATAGTGAAGGAGAAAGACAACTGCAGGAAACGTACTGCTCTGCTCTTTCTTTGGAGGCAGCCAGCTGCAGCGTCAAAAAAATTCTTTCCTTAAAAAAATGAGAAACCAAAATCAGCCAACAAAGCTGGCAGAGGAAGTGATGATGCCAACCTTCCATTCCTTCACAGATGTGTCACTCAAGTAAAACTCAATAGCCCGGATGCTAAATTATTACGTCTTCACCCCTCATCTTCCATCTAGATTTTCTCAAGCACACACACACACACACACACACACACACACGCACACACACACGCACACGCACACACTTCATTCCTGGGGGACAAATATCAACTATGTTTTGGAAGCTTGATAGATATTCTTGGTTTGGGCAGAAAGTGTCATCCAGAATATGTACACATAAGTACATTTTGGTTCTTTTGTAAAGGCCAAGATTGTAGATAAGAATTTATTTTTGTTAGATTTATAATACACATGGACTATTACTAGTATCAGAGGTATCTCCATATCGTGATGCTGAAAAGTATTGAGCAAGTGGCTGGAAACCTGCCTGGCACACTGTCCCAAAGGTCCTGGAAGTGAGAGTTGAGAACCCGCAGGATCCAGAATGGCTGAACAGGGCTGGCTTTGGCTAAAGCTGCAGTGCAGTCAGGAGGACGCAGGGGAATTCCTGTCATAGCAGGATGTCGTTGTCTACACAGATGAGGAGCTTGCCACTCTGGTCTCTGCTTTTCAGAGGTCACATCTCCCTTGATGAACGAGTGCCGCGCATCAGACTTTTTTTCTTTTTACAGACTTAGAGGTATAATTTCCATACCTTAAAATGCACCCATTTCACATGTACAATTTAATTTTTAATAAATTTCTAGGGTTGTGCAATCATCACCACAATCCACTTATAGAACATGCTTTCATCCTGAAATTTCTATTAAGTTTATTTGCAGTCAATATCCACTAACGCCCAGCTCCCCTCCCCCCTCCCGCATCTCAGCCCCTGTTGTTGCAAAGACTGTCATATCTCCATTGAACTTGTTACTTTAGTTGAAAATCAATTGACCATTAATATAAATTATTTCTGAACTTTCAATTCTATTCCAATAATGTATATGCCCATCTTGATGCTAATATCCCATTACCTTGATTACTGAAGCTTTTTAGTAATTTTCGTAATAATATGGTGTAAATTCAGCTTTTTTCTTCTTTTACAAAATGTCTTGGCTACTCTAGCTCTTTTGCATTCTCATATACATTTCAGTACCAACTTGTTATTTTTATCAAAAAGCCTGATGGGATTTTAATAAATTGATCCTATAAATCAATTTAGGGAGATTAGACATCTTAATGATACAAGAGAGTTAGCATGTCCCTAGGTAGACAGGGAGGTCCCTGGTGGAATAAACAAAGACAGTCATATCCTAAAACTTCAGGTTTTGAAATCACTCCTTCGCTCCAGGACATAATGTAAGAAGGCCTTGAGGTTAATGTAACTCTGTAATGTAACTCCTTCGCTCCAGGACATAATGTAACAAGGCCTTGAGGTTAATCATAAAATTCCTTTTGGCCTGACAAACGGAGCAGATCTGACAGATAAAGAGTGGGTTACTTTGCTGATTCCTTTAGGATGGGCAAGCAGAACAAACCTGGTAGATGAATTTCATTAGAAGGTGCCAGTCCCCTTCTTCAAACAAGTTCCTTTTTTCAAACAGCTCCCCTTCCCCAAGCAGGCAAGGGAAAGTATAAAAGTAAGAGCTTTTGCCTCAGTCACGGGCACCCCCCATTCGGGACCCCCTCCTGCTCGGGAGCTGCAACCTCTTCTCCTGCCTCTAATAAACTATCCTCTTTTTGAAACTTTTTGCCTCTCCCTGGTCCGTGTTTCCATTCTTCAGCTTCACGAGACACGATCCCGGCCCGCACTCAGAAACTGCCGGCAGATCCAACAGCACCTGCACCATTAACAATATTGAATTTTTCAATCCATGAGCATTTCACCTTCATTTATTAAGCTCTTACTTTCAATTTAATTTGTTCTTCTCTTTTCTAGTTTCCTAAGGTGAAAACTTAGACTGACTGTAGATCTTTCCTCTTTTCTAATATATGCACTAATTTTCCTACGAGCACTGCTTTTACTGCATTGGGAAGGTTTGGGAAGCTGTGTTTCATTTTCATTTAGTTCAAAATATTTTAAAATTTCTCTTCAGACTTATTTTATCTGTGTGTTGTTTGGAAATGTGTCATTTAACCTCCAAATATTTTGAGATTTTTTGAGTTATTGTTTTGTTACTGATTTGTAATTTAAATTCATCATGGTGAGAACATACTCTGTATGACTTCTATTCTTTTAAGTTTGTTAAAGTTGTTTAATGGTTCAGAAAGTGGTTTATCTTGCTAAATATTCCATGTGAGTTTGTGAAGAACATGCATTCTACTTTTGTTGGATGAAGTATTATATAAATGTCAATTAGATCTTGTTGATTAATTGCACTATTCAGTTCAACTATATTCTTACTGATTTTCTGCTCACTGAATCCATCAGTTACTGAAAAAGGGTTTGAAGTCTCCAACTGTAATAATGGATTTGTTTATTTCTCCTTGCAGTTCTGTAAGTTTTTTGCCTCACAGAGTTTGACACTCTGCTGTTGGGTGCATACATGTTAAGGATTGCGTCTTCTTCAGGAATTGACCCCTTTATCATAATGCCCTTCTTTATCCCTGATAGTTTATCTTGTTCTATAGTCTGCTTTGTCTGAAATTAATGTAACTACTACAGTTTTCTTTGGATTAGTGTTAGCATGATATCTCTTTCTCCACCCCTTTAATTTAATCTATTGATGTCTTGATATTTAAAGTGAGTTTCTTATAGACAACATATAGTTTGGTCTCGTGTTTTATCCATTGTGAAAAATCTCTATCTTTTAATTTCTGTATTTGCCACTCACATTTTAAGTGATGTTTTTGTATAGTTTGATGAATATCTACCATATTTATAAACTGTCTTTTATTTGTTGCACCTGTTCTTTCTTTCTTTCTTTCTTTCTTTCTTTCTTTCTTTCTTTCTTTCTTTCTTCCTTCCTTCCTTCCTTCCTTCCTTCCTTCCTTCCTTCCTTCCTTTCTTTCTTTCTTTCTTTTTTAATCTTTCCTTCCTGTTCTGCCTTCTCTGGTTTTTTATTAAGCATTTTATATAATTCTATTTCTTTCCTGTCTTAATATCAATTATACCTCTTTAAAAAATACTTTAGTGGTTATTGTAGAGTTTACAATATATGAGATCTGACAATTATATTTGCAAACTCATCCTAGGAAAAATGCTACACATCTCATTGCTGAATATCCCTATGATCACCTTCGAAGTACTCCCCTTGGGAAGTTATGTACCGACGTCAGCACCTAGTCCACCCTTCAAAGCAATTTTGGAACTCTTTTTCTGGAATGGCTATCAGAGCTGTCATTGCATTACCCTTGATGTCCTGAATGTCATCAAAATATCTTCCTTTCAATATTTCCTTTATCTTTGGGTAAAAAAAGAAGTCACTGGGGGCCAGGTCAGGTGAGTAGGGAGGATGTTCCAATACAGGTATTTGTTTACTGGCTAAAAACTCCCTCACAGACAGTGCCCTGTGAGCTGGTGCATTGTTGTGATGCAAGAGCCATGAATTGTTGGAGAAAAGTTGAGGTCGTTTTCATTTAACTTTTTCATGCAGCCTTTTCAGCACTTCCAAATGGTAAACTTGGTTAACTGTTTGTCCAGTTGGTACAAATTCATAACGAGTAATCCCTCTGATATCAAGAAAGGTTAGCAAGATCATTTGGACTCTTGATTTGGACTGATGGAACTTTTTTGGTCATGGAGAATTGGCTGACTTCCATCGTACACTGTGATGCTTTGTTTCAGGGTTGTATTGGTGCACCCATGTTTCATCACCAGTGATAACACAGCCCAAAACATCGTCTTGCGTCTCCAAAAGGTCTTGACAAACGTCAACTCTCTTTTGCTTTTGTTCATTGGTGAACTCCTTTGGGACCATTTTTACACACACCTTTTCTCATGCCAAGATTTTCAGTTAAGATTTTCCTAACTTTTCTCTATCGATGTTTATTTGGTCTGCTATGCTTCTCACAGTCAGCTGACTATTTTGACACACAATTTGATGAATTTTTGCAATGTTTTTGTCAGTTCTGCTCGTTACCGGCCACCCTGTCCTCTCTTCATCAGTGACGTGTTCTCTTCTCTCAGAAAAACGTTTAATCCATTTGTACACTGCCGTTTTCTTCATGGCATTATCCCCATAAACTTGGACTAAGATGTCCCTGATTTCACTTGCACTCTTGCCAAGTTTAAGGAGAAATTTAATGTTTGTTCGTTGCTCTAATTCAAGCTCAGACATTCTCGTGACAGCACACAAAGTCACACAACAACAATAATGAACACCACTCAACAAGACACCGCCACACGTTGACGCAAACACAGCTGTGAGACACTGATATACCAGGGTTATGAAACGTTACTGAGCTGCTTGTACAGTGCTGTCAACGTAATGCAATGCATGGTCGCAAGTTTGCGAACTTAATTGTCACACTGCGTATGTTTACAACTAATCTAAATTCAAATATATCTATAGTTATAATTCTAAATTTTCCCCTCCTGTTCTATAATATTGCTGTCACTCACTTATCTATGTGCTGTCATCACCCAATGCATTGTTACTATTCTTACTTTGAACAAATAGTTATTTCGTAGCTCAATTAAGAATAAGAAAAGTAAAAGGGTTTACTTTACCTCACTTATTCCCTTCTCTGATGTTCTTCCTTTGATTATGTAGATCCAAGTTTCTGACCTGTGTCATTTTTTACCTCTCTGAAGAGTTTCTTTTAAAATATTTCTTGCAAAGCAGGCCTACTGGTGATAAATTCCGTGTGTGTGTGTGTGTGTGTGTGTGTGTGTGTGTGTGTGTTTCTGAGAAAGTTTTTATTTATCCTTCATTTTTGAAGAAAAATTGTCTGGATATAGAATTGTAAGTTAGTGTTTTCTGTTTTTTTCTAACATTTAAAATATTTCGCTCCACTCTCTTGCTTCATGGTTTCTGATGAGAAATCCAAAGTAATTTTTATCCTTACTCCCCTGTAGGTAAGGTGTCCCTTCCTCACCTTGCCCTAAACTTCTTTCAAGACTTCCTTTGCCTTGGCTTTCTGAAGTTTAAATATGATGTGCCGAGGTATAGAAGCTTTGGTATTTATCCAACTTGGTGCTTTCTGAGCTTCCTGTAGTTTGGTGTCTGTCATTAATTCTGAAAATTCTCAGCCATAGTTACTCAGATTTCTTCTGTTTCTTTCCCTTTTTCTTCTTTTTCTAGTATTTCCATTATACATATATTATAGCTTTTGTAATTGTCCCACAAATTCTTGGATATTCTGTTTTGTTTTGTTTTGTTTTTTCTTTTTGCTTTTCAGTTTGGGAAGTTTCTATTGACGGATCTTCACTGTCCTGGGCTGTATGTGTTCAGTGTGGTGACGAGCTCATCAAAGACATTCTTCGTTCATGCTACAGTGTATTTGATTCCTAGCATTCCTTTTGATTCTCTTTTAGAATCTCTATCTCTCTACTCACATTATCTATCTGTTGTTGCATGCTGTCTACTTTTTCATTAGAGCCTTTAACATATTAATCATTGTTATCTTTAATTCCCTATCTCAGAATTTCAAAAGTTTTCAGAAGTTTTTCTTTGTCTTTTCCTCTTCCTTTAGGTGAGACAATATGGCTACAGGGAGCTGGACTTAGCTAATTGCCTTCTCTCCAAGGTCGATAAAGCTCTGGTAAAGTTGGTCTCTTGGAAAGAAGACTTTTGTTATGGAGAACACTCTGAACATATATACAAATGGTGACTTTTCCCCTCACCTCTACCTGAAATGTGAGGGAGTTTCTGTTGGGTCCTCACCTTGAGAATCTGGTGGGATCCCTGAGGGTAAAGCCCACAAAACTACACCTCCAGGGATTTCTCACTCTCAAGCAAATCCACATTCAGCATCCAGCAATTCACCAAAATTATCAGTTAAGTGTTCCTACAGTTTTATGGCTGTAGCAGCTTCTTCTGTAGGTGAGCTGATGGAGGCTGGGATTCTCTGCATTCACCTGCCTCTCCAGATTTCAGGGACGTCAATTTTCTGATGGGTCTTAGGAGAGTCATTTATTTTCAGTTTCTTCAGCTTTTATCTTGGAAGGATAGAAGTGATGGGTTTTAAACTCTTTACGTGTCATAGCTGAAACTGAAATTCCTCCTTTTACTTTTAATCTCTTTGTTTCTTTGAATTTAAGCTGCTTTTCTTGCGACAACATGTAGGTTGGTCTTGCTCTCTTTTATTCTCTGCTAATCTGTACCATTTAAGTGGAATGTTTAGTTACAATTCTGCACTCAATTCCAATGTGTGGGATTTCTCCTCACACCACTAAGCAATTGATTCTCCAACACTAGCTGAGTCTCCTACAATTCAACTCTGTTCTGACACCCCCCCCCCCCCCCCACATAGCATCAGATTCCACAGGGTAAGGGCTCAGTCCCACAAGATGCCAATCACAAGTCCAGGTGGTTACTTGTGCTTCTGACAGACTGGCTGTAAATCAGAGGTTATCACGACCTCCTCCTTGGGTTCAATTAATTTGCTAGAACAGCTCATTGAACTCAGGAATCCTGTTTACTCACTAGATTACCATTTATTACAAAGGATATTAAAAAATACAAATCAATAGATATATAAGGTGAGGTCCCAACTAGGAGCTTCTGTCCTTGTGGAGTTTGGGACCTGGTGTGGTGGCACGTGGAAGCATTCTGGTACCCCAACTTGGAAGCTCTCTGAACCCCATCCTTTGGTGTTTTATGGAGGCTTCATTACATAAGCATGATTGATCGGCCACTGGTGAATGATTCAACCTCCAGCCCTTCTCTCCTCCCCAGAAATCAGGGTTGGAACTGAAAGTTCCAAACCTCTAATCACATTGGTTTCCCCTGGCAACCAGTTCCCCCACCTTTAGGGGATTTCCAAAAGTCCCCTTTATTGACATAAACCCACTCGTGCTGGGAAGGGGATTGTTATGAATAACAAGGTATCTATCTCACCTTTATGGCTCTGAAGCAATTTCAGGAACTGAAATCAGAAGACCAACTATTATAACAAAAGGTGCTCTGATTACTTAGGAAATTCCAAGTGTTTTGGGAACTGTGAGTCAGAAACCATGGACAAAGACCAAATATATATTTATTATAAATCACAATATCACAGTCGTCCATTTATATTTAGTGTAATTACCAAGATGGTTGGATTTACACCTGCTATTATATTATTTATTTTCTATTTTTCTCCTTTTAAAAATTTCCCTCCTCCTCCTTTACTTCCTTTTTTTATGTTAAGTAAATATTTTTAATGTATCTTTTTAATTCCTCTGTTGATTTTGTTGCTATATTTTCTAAAGTTATTTTCTTAGTGGTTGCTCTAGGTATTACAGTATGCATCTCAATTTACTACAATCTGATTCAAAATAACACTAAATTAATTTTAGAAACTTTGTTCCAGTGTATGTTCTTTTCCTCTCCCCTCCTTCCTTCCATTATTATTGTATCGATTTCTGCATATACTCAACAGTATAGTGTTATAACTTTTGCTTTGTACAATTTTATCTTTTAAAGAATTGAGGATGAAGTGAGAAGATATATTTATAGAGTTTTTAATATTTACCAACAAATTTATCATTTCTGGAACTCTTCATTCCTTCTGTGGATTTGAGTACCATCTGGTGTGACTTCCTTTCAGCCTAAAGGACGTCTTGTACTATTTCTTATAAGCTGTGTCTGCTAGCAAAACATTCTCCTGGTCTTTGGTTATCTGGGAGTATCTTTACTTTGCCTTCATTTCTGAAGGGTGGTTTTGCTGGATATAGAATTCTTGGTTGATAGATATATTTCAACACTTTGAATATGTAATTCCACTGCCTTGTGGACTCCATTGTTTCAGGATTGGTTAATTTGTGTGATTTCCATCTTTTTATTGAGATTTAAAATTTTTTTGAATCGTTGTCATACTTTATTTAAAATTTTGAGCATAGTTTCTTTTAGTTCCTTAAACATATTTATAATAGATGCTTTAAAGACTGATCTGATAAACCCAAATCTTAGGGACATATAGAGGTAGTTTCTATTGACTGCTTTGTTTTTTTACCGAATATGGTCACACTTTCTTGTTGCTTTGCCTGCCTTATAATTTCTTTGTTGAAAACTGGATATTTTACATAGTATATTTTCGCAACTATGTATTCTAATTTCCCCCTGAGTGCTGTTGTTTTGTTTTGTCTGTTTATTTAATAACTTGCCTGGACTAAATCCATGAAGTTTGCCTCTTCTGCAATGTGCATCCGTGAAGGGCTCTGCTGTTTTGTTTTTCTTACTTTTTATTCTTAAGCCTAGCTTTCTACAGTCACTCCTGCGTCTGCCTAGATCAACGTTCAGCCAAAGACTGGCCAGCGGTGTTCAAATCCCTTGAGCCAATAAGGCCTCCTCTCTGCTGATAAAGATAGAGCTATGCGTGAGATGGGGGGTACATTCAAATGTCAAGCTTTAGTTTATAAGTCTGCCCAGGCTTCTATTTTCCATCGAGCCCTTGCCTCTCCACTGTATGTGTGGGTTGCTTGGGCTGCTCCTGTCTCTGTAGCACATGCTTACACCTTGGTCAACCCCATGACATGTGCAGAGTTTATCCATCTCCCCATGGCTGCCTCACCTCCCTCCATGCCCCATTAAATTCCCAGGTGGTCCTCAGTCCGTGGTTTGCTCTGCAGTTTCAGGTTAGCAGAGCTGCTAACCCTCTCGTCCACTTGTTTCTGAGATCACTGTTTAAACCGATGCTGCCCCAAATTAAGTCAGATCACTCTGACAGTGACAAAACGCTGCTGGTTTTTACAACCTGCCCTGACTGAACTAGCAAACAACAAAGTGCAGGACATGGGGACAGCTCCAGGCAAGAACACCACATGTGGGTGCTGACCTTATTCAAAATATCAGTAGTTTTTGTGAACAAACACTTCTTAGTATGATGCACATCTCCAGGCAATTTCCAGAGTGCTGAAATGGTAGTTTTTGATGGTTTTGACCAAGCGTTATGGTTGCTTTTTGGAAAAACATGGTTTATCAACCTCTTTACATTCTCATGGTGGAAGTTACTCTCTGAGCATCAGGTTTATATAGTGTTCTTCCCGTCTGGAGAGGTGACACGCAGGAGGGTAAGGGCTTCGGGCTGAAAGCTTTCCAGTCTGGATTCTGTCACTGACTAACTCTTGCCGTTTGCAGTTTCCTTAGCAGAAAAGCAACGGGTGTTGGTCAGGGTGATTTCCACAGCTCCTTTCATCTTGAAAATGTTAAGTTTCTAATGGAATTCAGAGTTCAGCTAATAAATTCACACAGTGGATCTAAAAAGATTAATTGATTCTATCCTGTACATGATCTTGATGTCATTTTTACATAAAATTTTGTCTTCAAGGAAGGTTATGTGTGTGTATCCATCTAAGATGAAGCAATGGTCTTTTGACTCCACTAGAAAAGTCTCTAGTTTCCTCCCCCCCTTCCCTTCCCTCCTGCCCTTCCCCTCCCTCCCCTACCGTCCCTCCCCTCCCCTTCTCTCCTCTCCTCTCCCCCTCCCTGCATTTCTCCCTTCCTCTCTCTCACTTTCTTCCATCCTAACTTTATGGCCCCTAACTTAATACCGGTCACTGTACAAAGTGTTTTTTACCTGAATGATCTTATTTACTTCTCACAACAAACACATCAGGTAGGTCCCGTCCTTAACTACATTTTATAGGTAATTGTGGGGAACACGAAACATTCCCCTTTCCCTCCTTTGGTTCTTCTGGCTAGCCAAATATTCAAATCGACAAGAGACATTGACAAAAGAAACTCAAAATTAATTTTATGTGCGTGGGAACCCCACATATATGAGAGAGTCAGAGACCCCGAGTACATGCGGGGTTCCAAGACAGAAAGGGAAAGTGTGGTACGCATTTTGAGCTAGGGATGAGATAAGGCATCTTTGGGCCTCACACGGTCACTGCAGGGAAGAGCACGTGTTCAGTAATTAGTAGTTTCCCCTGCCCTGTAGATGGGTCAAAAAAGATTATCTGTGATAATCTCTTATTATCGGCAAGGACCCTAATTTAAATTCTTTTAGATAGTTAAGCGGTAGGAGGGCAGAAGTTTCTCTTGAGTCTGCAGGATCTCTTTTGCTTTTAGCTCAAAATACTCTGCATTTCACCAGTAAGGGAGATCCTGCAAACTAAAGATCAGAGAAACTTCCTGGTTTGTTCAAAGCTAAATAGTTAATTAGTCTCAGCCTCTCAATAACCTTATACTCCACAACACCAACTCCACAAATAAACTGGGTAGAAGGCATGTGGTCATGTCTCTAAGAGCAGTGGTTGGGAGATGGGGGAGAGGAAGACCCTCCCTGCTGTGTGACGTGAGGGATGTCTTCCTGCAGGAGGCAGAATTAGAGCCAGATCTTGCCTTAGATGTTGGATAGAGATGGTAGGGGGGGCCCTGCAGGCAGCAAGACATTGATGCTAGAAAGTAAAAGTGGGGCTCTTTGCAGCCTATTTGTGGGTGAGCAGTAAGAGAAAAGCTTGGTGGTGGCTTTGGAGGCCCACCTCAGATTTTGACTTTTATTCAGAAAACACAGAAGTGGTGTTCATGTCAGGCTGTTCCGTGCAGGAAGGGACATGTCTAGAGCCGTGCTCTCCATGTATCATGTCTGGCAGTCCTGGGGAAGGTCATTGGATGGAGCAGAGACGGAAAGTAGAGGTCAAGGAAATAGTCCAGAGAGAGGTGAAGAAATGTGAGCTAAGGTGACAAATTAGGAAAGGAGTCTATGGGGAGGCAAGAGGCATTACAGAGGAAGCCAGAGGACTTGTCGCCTCTGGAATCAATAGCAAAATTCTATTACAATTCTGATATTTTATTTCTATCTAATTAGCTATTTATAGCCTCTGGATTGTTTGTCCTAGAAATAGTGTTAAGCAGTTGTCGTTTTGATTATTTTTGTTTTCTAATGAGTCAAGAGATGGCTGTGTATTTTTAAAATAGATTATTTAACTTTTCTTTTACCTTCTCAAGTTCTAAATTGTCAGCTAGTGTAATTTTTCTTCTTTTTTAAAATTAGTTTCAGCTGTACAAAACAATGTAACAGTTAGACATTTACACCCCTCACAAAGTGATAACCCCCCTCCCCCAATCTACTACCCCTCTGACATCGTATACAGCTGTTACAGTTCCATTGACTCCACGTCCTTTATATATCAAATTATAGTTGACATTTAACGTTATTCAGCTTCAGCTTCAGGTGTACAGTGCAGTGGTCAGGCATCTACACCATCCATGGAGTGGTCTCCCTAATAAGACATGTGCCCATCTGACACCCTACACAATCTTTACAACATTATTGATTATATTCCCCAAACTGTACTTCATATCCCTGTGGCAATATTGTGATTACTAATTTGTACTTTCTAATCCCTTTACCTTCTCCCTTAGCCCCACCCCCTCCCATGTAGCAACCCTCAGTTTTTTTCCCCTATATCTCTCAGTCTATTTCTGTTTTGTTTGTCCATTTTTTCTGTTCTTTAGATTCCACATATAAGTGAGATCATATGGTATTTGTCTTTCTCTTTCTGACTTATTTCATTTAACATAATGTTCTCTAGGTCCATCCATTTTGTTGCAAATGGTAAGATTTCTTTCTTCTTTATGGCTGCGTAATACTCCATTGTATAAATGTACCACAGTTTCTTTATCCAGTCGTCTACTGATGAGCATTTTGGTTGTTTTCATATCTTGGCTATTGTGAATAGTGCTGCAATAAACATAGGGGTGCATATATTTGTTTTGAATTAGTGCTTTGGATTTCTCTGGATACCAAGGAGTGGAATTGCTGGGTCATAAGGTAGTTCCATTTTCAATTTTTTGAGGAACCTCCATACTGTTTTCCATAGTGGCTGCACCAATCTGCAATCCCACCAACAGTGCACAAGGGGTCTCTTTTCTCCACATCCACGCCAGCCCTTGTTGTTTGTTGATTTATTGATGATAGCCATTCTGACTGGGGTGAGGTGATATCTCACTGTGGTTTTTATTTGCATTTCTCTAATGATTAGTGACATTGAGCATCTTTCCATATGTCTGTTTGCCATCTGTATGTCTTCTTTGGAGAAATGTCTATCCAGGTCCTCTGCCCATTTTAATTGGATTATCTTTTTTTGGTGTTCAGTTTTATGAGATTTTTTTAAGTATAAATTTTGGATATTAACCCCAGCTAGTATGATTTTTTGATGTCTACAATCTATTATTGTCTGAGAGCGAGCACCAGCTTAGAAAAACTATGATTTTGTTTCCTTTCCCCAAAAAAAGCATCTTCCCCAAATGGTGATGTCCCTTAACAAACTTCTGATGGTGGAAGAACAAGAAACTATGGAGCCGTCCCATGATGCAAGTTTGTCGTCGCCACTTGTAGACAGTTGGCGCCACCCAAGTCTAGGTCCGAAAACGTTCTTTGGCTTCTCGCACCCTCTGTTTTACTTTCCTGTGTTTCTTGTTTCCTTATTTATTGCATTAATAGCCAGGGTATTGGGGTTGGGTCTTGGGTATATGTATGTCTGAGAAAGCAACATTAGGAGGAAAGATCTATACTTTCTTTTCTCAAACATTCTATAAATGGTAGGACAGTAAACATAAAACATTAATTCCCAGAGGAATTAAATTTTCCTTTATTTCCCTGTACTTTTGGGGCAACACATTATTCATTGTAGGGTCTTTACATTTTTTTAGTAAAAGTGATGATATAGCTTTTCCTGTCCTTTAGGAGACATCCTTGATTATATAGTACCTTTTCTTTCTCTGCTCTATAAACATGGGATTCAGAAATGTGTGATAGAAAAAATATCCCATGGAGGGAGGCATCAGGTACTCCGTCACTCAGAGGCCACTTGTAGGGAGATGGGAATGCAATTCAATCCTACGCTCAAGGCCAGGAGGAGGCACGTCAGCACTCCTACTGGGCACATTGCCGTGGATCATCGTCAGCTCATCTGCAATACATGAGACCGGCTCTACGCCTTCCAGTCGCTTCCAGTTCCATAACTATGGCTCCATGTAAATGGAAGTTCATTGTTGCTCCTGGACAGAGAGTAGGAGGTCACTGCTTTGTCTAGTCCCGCCTCTGAAGGACTCCAGGTGTGTGAATGCCATAGAAGAAGTGTGTGGTTTTCACAGATGTCCTCAAGGAGGCCTTCTTGCTCCTACCTTCTAGCCTTATTTTTCCATAACAGCTATGAGCCTGTAATTGGCCCCTGTGATCTCATAAGAAAATGTATCCTTCCCACCCAAGCCCAACACATTCAAGGAAGCGAGAGACAGCAAATGTGGCTACAGGGTTGTTTCCCTCTGCAGTCGGCGAGCTCTGGTGCAGTGGCCAGCCCTCAAGCCCTCAGCAGCTGTTTGATTTGGCCCTTGCTGGTGAGGATCTGGGGAGTGAGGCCCGGAGCCCGGGAGGGTCAATATTGAAAGGCCTGCTTGTTTGTTTGGCTTCCACCTGTTGGAAACTCTGTAATCGGAGCCACTCATAAAAAGGAAGCGGGGACAGCAGGGGAATTCCTGTACTGGAACAGTGAATGTTTCCACTGTTGCCCTGGGGGAATCACACAAGAGAAACTGGCCTTCGGTTACAGTTGAGAGCAGCACATGAGTGAGAAAACACGGGCAGAGATGCCAGGAGGAAGGGTGCCATGAAGCTTAAAGGTGACTCCGGAAGCAAACCTCCCGGAAGTGTCTCTGCTCTCCAAGACCAATTGCTTCTCTCCCCTATCGGGTGCCCCCTCCCCCAGAGGGGCCAGCAACTCACAGCACGAGTGTCTAATTGCCACCCTCCCCACTGGTCTACCCAGACTCTCCAGCCATTGCCTGTTTTCCTGTGTCATAGAAAAGACTCCCAGGGCCAATCATCCAGGCACGTCACCCACTTTCCTCCCACCATGCCTCCATCCTCATCCTCACTCATCTTTATCTTCTTCCTCCTGTGTCCGAGACTTAGGGGTTTCCCCACCCCCTCTTGTGCTTTCCAGTTCCCCCGGCGTCTTCTGGAACCAGGGCCTTCGACTCTCCCGTTCCCCTCCCTTCTCTCTTCATCGGATTCTTGACCTCAACCTACAAACATCTTCAAGTCTCCTCTGGGCTTCTCTTCTTCCTTTAGCTGCCGCACTAGCTCCTTCCCTCCCCTGCCAACCTCCTTGGGAACAGTCCATCCTCACGCCTCCATTTTCCACTTCCCATTCGCTCCCAAACCATGTGTTGAGGCTTCCAGCATTACTCAAACAAAGGAAAACAAAATAAAACACCACAAAAATCCCACTTTTGGGCCAGTGAACTTCAAATTGCCTACACCAGGCTTACTCATATGCATTTACCCTTCACACCCAACTATCATGAGTTAGATGTCTATTGCATGTCAAGCATGTAGGCCAAGACAGTACGAAGATATCCCGAATAAAACCCAAGTGTCCTTTGGATGAAGAGCCCATTAGGTTTTAGCTGCCACTTACTTTTCAGTGTGGGTGACTTTATTTCCCTTTTTCCTGAAGTCAGCAAGGTCTGGGCAGGCAGAGGGAACCAAAGGCCAGTGGGAATCTGGGTGAAAGGTGAGGTGTGGGTGAGGGACATGAGACAGGCTCAGGGCTCCAATGACACAATTTCCTGCTATTACCAAAACATAGCAGCAGCCTGCCAGGTGTTGGGGCTTGCAGCAGCTACTGGGGGCTACAGGCCTTGGTGCCTAGCCACGGCCACTGTCCCAGGACGGAGGTGGCAGAGTAAGCTAACACACTGGGAAAGGGGGCCCGAGGGAGCCAAATACTGGCATGTCCCTGCCCTGTGCCCCACAGCTACCCTGCCTCTGTCACAGCCTCTACCACACAGCAGTCATCAATTCCATGCTGACTCCTGCAAACCTGCGAGCTCTAGGGAAGGCTACAACCACTGTGCAACTCGCAGGAGTTGCACAGTGCAGGAGCCCCTTGTTGCAAAATTATTAAGAATTTCAAGAAGGTGACAGCAAAGCATTAACCGAGCATGAGGCTCTTCTAGTGTTCAACTGCCTGGGTCACATGCCCGGGAAGCTGGCCCTACCTAGCTTTATTTATCACCTTGTAGTTGCTCAATAAATATGCTTTAAAGGAATGAGTTTGGGTTTCTCTAGCAACACTGGCGAGGAGTCACGGGGCCCTGGGGAAAGAGGCAGTGGAGCTCCTCATCCTCCCTGAGCTGCAGGCATGCCATCAGCGACTGCCTGCCCTGCCTTAGTTTCCTGTATCCATGCATGAGAATTGTTTTGCCTGCCTCTTCTCTGCTGTGGGCTGAGAGTGAGAGGGGCACAAGCGCACAGGCTGAACTTTCAGCGCTTACATGCAGCGATCCTGTGATTCTGAGAAAAGAGCTGTTCTGTGAACGGAAGTGCCACGCACATTGAAGCCATCACCATAAATCCAAGAGATAGGATGAGTGTTTGTACTGTGAAATGTCTCGGTGTCCTGATATGGGCTAAAGGACAGTTGTTTTTCTGCCCTCTGAGATAGGCGTAGTGAGACCCAGAAACATGTGGAGGGTGTTCTACGTATCTCATGGTGGGATTTGATGGGAAGCAGCATGTTGGCAGAGACAGAGAGCGCATGGAGTTTGGTGAGAAAACCGTCCTCTCGGAGCAGCAATTCCTTTGAGGCGTCTCAGTCTGTCCAACCCTCCTTAGCTCACCTGTGAAGTGACACAATTAATCATAACAAAAAATATCAGTAACAGCAAACACATTTGGTGGTTTTATGTGCCAGCTACTGTTCTAAACCCTTTAAAGGTGCACACTCACTTAGATCCTTAGAACGACCCTGCGATGCAGGAATGTTACTGGTTACTATCCCCATTTTACCGATGAAGGAAAGTTCAGTTGCTTGCCAAGCCCATAGCTGACAGGCTGGAGCACTGGGGTTCAAATCCAGGTCTTTGGCCTCCAGAGTGAGTACTTAACCACTAATCCACTAATCCCTCGTGGGACTGTGAGGGGCAAGTGAGCATCAACATGCGGAATTGCTTTAGACGTAAAGATAACCTAAACCTGTAAGAGAACAGGATTAACAATATTTAACAGCAATAACAGTGGGAGATACCTCTATGTCACCTGATCTCTCCAGCCTCAGTTTTCCCCTCTGTGAAATGGGGGAGGGGAGGTTTTGCTTAAGATAATCTCCAAGATCCCTTCCATTTCTCACATTCTGACATGAAAGGTACTCCTGTCCTCACGCACGGCTGAGAGACGGGCAAGCCTTCCAGTGCAGCCTGTTTTGCTACCTAGAAGGCCAGCCTCAGATTCGTGTGCCTGAGCAACACCGAGTCAGAGGTGGAATACAGCCCACCCTGACCTCGGGGCCCCAGAGGAGGAACGGAAAAGACCAGAGCATAGGGCTGGGGCACCAGAAGGAGGGCTGGGGAGGTGGCCTGACAGCCTCCTGACACTCTGGAGGTCAGGGCGCCTGGTGCAGCCCTTCTGCTGGGGCGGGTGGGGTGGAAGGAGGTTGTGAGCTGGTGGCTACCCGGGCTTCAAGGACAGGAAAGGACAGCACATAGCGACTTATGACAGCTGCTCAGTAAGTGCTTTTATCCCTCCAGAAACAGGGTTCATTGTGGAGCAAAGGGGAGTCAAAGGGCGGAGCAAAAGGGGGTCCTAATATTAACATATAGATCAGCAGGAGCACAAGTGGCTCAACAAGACGGGCTGGGCTGTTCTGTTGAGACCAGTGTCTGGGGCGGGTTTACTGAAAAGGGGATATGTCAGTGGGGCCGGGATGGATGAGTAATAGTTCAATGGGCAGAGAAGAAAGGGGACGGGCAACCCAGGCAAAGCGAGGAGTCCCACAGCTGGAGTTTGGCAACATCCCATGTTGCTGGAGCGGGGATGCATGTGTGTTTGGGGGACATGGGATAAGGCGGGAAAGTCCGCTCGTGGCCAGAGAGCCAGTGCAGGAGGCCAGTGGACCTGGCTGAGGGTTGTCCTTCAGTCCCACCGCCTTGGAAGGTCTTTGAAGGTTTATTTAAAGCTTTATTTAAAATATGCATTGAATGCTTTATATTATAGAAGACCATACAGAAGGGACAGAAAAGAATAAAGGACAAAATCCCCAGAGATAACAGCTGGAGTGGACCTGGATGTTGCAGGTTTTCAGGGATGCGTACTCAGACACCACCTGTCTCCAGTGGGCTCACAAGGTCCCAGGCTAATTCACCCCCTTTAGAGAAATGCGTGGCTCTGCAACCTGCAAGCATTCTGGAATCAGGGCCAGGGGCTTAGGGGGACTCAGGAGCAGAGGGGCCCAGGCAGCCGGACCAATCAGGCAAAGTCAGCAGCAGCCCCTCCCTCACCACTCAGGCTCCTAGACAGTCTGAAGTCTCCTCTCGCCGCTGGGACCCCAACGCGGGGCTGTTGCAGATCCCGGAGGGCGCCCAGGGGGTGGCGGCCGGCAGCGACGGCTCAGGAGCGCCGCCTCCACTTCTGCACCGCTGGGGGCTAGTCCAGCCCGCGCGGGTTCCGGGCAGAGAAAGTCGGGCGGAGCAGCCAGCTGGGCAGTCAGCGGCTGCCTAACAGCTGTGAGCCCGGCGGCGGCGCCAGCAGGTAGAAGGGAAGGCAGCGACGCCCAAGGTATCCCGGAGGACGGTTGCGGGGTGGGCGTTCTCCCAGCCCCCTCTGCCCGGTGCAGCGCGGGAGGGCGGCGCTTCCTGCCTGCTTGCCCCGTGGCAGCCGAGAGTGCGCATATGTGTACCAGCACATGGAGCTCCTGAGAGGGCTGTCGGAGACGGTGCACCCGGGAGGGGAACGGCTGGCTCCCCAGCCCCTGTCCCCAGGCCTGGCCTGGCCCTCGATCCCTTCCCTCAGATAATCGTATCACGCAAACCTTGGGAGGGACCGGAGGAGGGCCGCGGGCAGTGGGACCGAGATCAGGAAGGGACCTCGGACCCTTGGCCCCATCCAGCCTGTTCATTTTGCAGATGAAGAAACCGAGGCTCAGAGGGGTGCAGTGACTGGCCCAGGGTCACAGGTCTGGAAACCCGAACTCCTCACCTGCAAGTCAGTGCTGCTAGGAGCTCCTGCCACGTTGGCCAGGACTGCGACAGGGCTGTGGCCTGTGCAGAAACAAAGAACTGGGAGAGACATGGTCAGAAAGACCGAAAGAGACACCAGAAGAACCTCCCAGAACAGAGGAAGAAGGTCAGGAAATGGGCTGCTACTGGGGCTGTACTTCCTCCTGGGCCCCATCTTTGCTTGTGGTCTGGCGTGTCACTCGCCGGCTTGCTGACTCTGCCCAGGTGTGTGTGCGTGTGTGCACACGTGTGTGTGTGCACACATGTGTATGTGTGTGCACGCCTGTGTATGTGCGTGTGTGTGCATGGGGATGTGGTGAATTTCCCCAAGCATGTGGGAAAGCCCTCTGAATTCCTATATCTGTCCACTCACACACAGTCAACTTGGACAAGGGAAAAGGTAATAGCAGTGGTGATGTGGTGAGGAATGCTGCTTGGGATCAGATGGCTGGAATTCTTGGAATTGTGGTGAGGAATGGTGGAAGGCCTGGAGTGGTGGGCTAGGGAACTTGAGCTTCATTATTAGGCCCAGGGGCATTTTGATGGTTTATGAGAAGGGCATTGTTGTTACTGGGGCTGGGTCCAGAAGAACTTGGGGTTTGGCAGCAATACTTGGGATGTGCCAACAGTGAAGGAGGCTGTGGGAAGAGAACCTGGGAAGGACAAGACTGCAGTGACTATGTGGGGCTGAGTAGGGCTGTTGGGAATGGAGAGGAAGGGGCACAACCAGAGACATTGCTGAAAGGGGTGTTTGTGTGTCGGGGAGAAACAGTCTGTTATAGGCCAGGGCCTGTGGCAAGGCATTTTCTCACATGATCTCATTTAATCCTCCCAACAACCTTACGAGGCGATTACGTATTACCTCTACCCATTTTGTTGAGGAGGAGACTGAGAATCAGACAGGTTAAACAACTTGTCCAAGGTCACACAGCAAATAAGTGGTGGGACATGGATTTGAACCCAGAGACAGATGGAATAGTCCAATCTGGTAGCTGAATAAATGTCAGAGGCCAGAGCAAAGGAGGAGACTACCACGATGGAGATTTGAGTTCCTGTGCTAGGCAGGGAATCCTAGGAACAGTGTCAGGTTTGGTGGGTGATGGAAGACATGGAAGCCTGTGATGGACCACACACGGGGACAGGCCTGCAGTGGCCATTGGTTCTGTGTCCCCTGCCTTGAGGCTCCTTGTTGGAGTTTGCTGAGAGTGCTTTGGGGAAGTAGGGTCAAGCCTGTAGGCTGCTGGGATCCTGAAAGGCAGCTGAGAGAAGTTGTGCTGAGGGGGAGCTGCTGGGGGATCCCCTGGGATTTGGTAAGTCAGTCACTGAATTCACATCGCTCCCTTGCTTTTCTTCCACACAGAACAACTGTGTGTTCTGCCTCAGTGCACAGGGGCCTCAGGCTTCGCCATGACTCCTTGGGCGAGAATTAGCTCAGGTTACCCTACTGCCCCAGGCCTTGGTTCCCTCGTATGTTTGCCCTGTAAAAAGGGCTAGACAGACCCTAAAGACGTGATTGCGACTGTTGTGGAATTCCCCACGTGCTGTTTCTGGAACCTAAGAACAGGCCCAGGACCTCCTACAATGCACAGTATCTGGTGATCTAGGGAAAAGTGAGCCCTGTTTTACAAGTAGAGAAACGGGCTTCAGAAAATCATGGTCATTGCCAGTGGTTAGTGAGTGGCAGAGAGCAGTCCAGACCCATGAGCTCCCGACTCTCAGGTTTTGCTCTCACCATGTGGGGAGGCAGCTGTTTGGGGAGCAGCCTCCAGCCTCCCCCATAACATAGCCCTTGGGGGTGGTGTTTATAGACAGCTTCCGGTATTGAATGGACTATTTCACGTTGTTATTCTCTTTTTCCCTGTAAACAACACAAACTCACACACATACACAAACTGCCACATTATTTCCACTCATCCGTCTAGTGGTCACATCATTTCTTTGACATCTCAATTGTTTACTTTTCTCTAAGAGAAATTTGGCTAAGGCGTAGTTCAGTTAGAAAGCCAGAAAGTGTCCCATCCAAGTGTGCAGGGTCTGTGGGCGCCCCCGGGTGCACTGCTGGCGCCCTCAGGTACTGAGGGGGAAGGTGCAGAAAGGAGAGGCTGGCTGTGGGAGAAGAGGAAGGAGAGGGAGTGACAAAGGAAAGAGAGAAAGGAAGAAAAGAACAACAGTTTATGGAGCAGATACCTCAGTGACATGGGCAAAGCTATTGTGGGGACAAACACGTTGGGAACCTAGCTCCCAGTACTCAGAGAGGCAGCACGAAGCAGGGAGATAACCAGGTGGGCAGAAGAAAGGCAACAGGCAGTCAGCTTTAGAATTTATCGTGCAACCCGTTCACTTTTGAGAGCAAAAGAGAGAGTGTTAGTAATGGTGCTGGGATGACAGGCATAAGCCAGGATGTCCTGGGCACAGTGGGGGCCCTTGGGACAGCTGGTGTACATTAAGTGTCAGACATGTGTTTGCTCGCTTATGTCTCACTACAACCCAGTCAAGTAGGTACTGCTGTCATTCCCATTGTAGAGAGAAGTTAACAGAGCACAGAGAGGCCAATATCATGCTCACAGTCACACAGCTAGCAATTGGGACAGTCAGGATTTGGACACAGGCAGTTTGGCTAAGCCAGTGCCCATGCCTTCAACATCACACTACGCTGACCCGTCTCTCACCAACAGTATCAAGACTGAGAAGACTCCTCTGCCAGCTTCCGGGACTCAGCAGTGACCTTCTGGGTCTTGGTTTCCCCCTGGAAGCTGCTCTCATTGGCCAACGTAGCATGACGCCAGCTGCATGAAATGAGTTTGTGGTTCACGCTGAGGTGCAGGGGTGGGGGTGTAGCACACTGTAGGCTTTGTCTTCTACAGAATGCACCTTGTTCAAACCAGCCTTGGCCACAGGTCTTGAAGTTCTGACTCACTCTAGCCTCGTGCCCGCTCTGCCCTTTCAGACTAAGTCCTGAGGACGAATGGACTGTTGGACAGAAGCCCTTCTTGAAGTCCACTGTTGGGAATGGGATTCTGAATGCCCTCACCTGCCTGAAATGCCTCAAGGGATCACCGTCTGATGGACAAGTTTACAGGCGGGGTCTCTCCTAGCTTAGAAATAGGGGATTTTCTTTCGATGACAGATTCTTTTGGAGACAGTGCATTCCCTTGGTCAGTTTGTTTTGGCTCCCAGTCCTGGCTTTCTCTGAATGTCAGCAGGGCTCTTTCTTCTCTGGTCTGCTTGTTGACACAGTTTGGATGGGCTGGCGGAAGAGGCCTTTACAGGGGCAGAGTCTGACACTGGCTGACCCAGGCGATACAGGGAGGTGGGAGCAGACAGGCTTCCCACGCGGTGCAGAGTCCAAGGGCCCCTGTCCCTACTGAACCTGTGCCGAAGTCTCCTTATTCACTGAATAGAGGTGCCCTGCCTGGGCTGGGAAAAATGTGTGGCTGGGCCCTAGAACGTGGGGGAGCTGTGCCTTATGCAAGAGGGCTCTGGAGTGTGGTTAGATTGGCTCCATACCCAGCCCTCTGGGCTTAGCTCCCCTGCCTCTGCGCACTTCTGTGCCCTGCTGGACTTAGGGGAAAGGTGAAAAGGGCGAGACTTAGCACACCTGCTGTGCATGTGCTAAGACCTGATGGGACCAGCTCTGGGACCTCCCGAGCCTGTATTTGCATTTCTGGCCAGGTGGCTTCCTTAACTTTCTTTTCAACTCACAGTAGCACTGGGGAAGTAGGAGGCTGGCTACAACGGCTCAATTATCAGTGCAGACAAGAGGAAAATCTCCTAGTATTACCTGGGTAATTGGTTTATTTTCACTTTATTTACTTTAGCGATTGCTCAGTGTTGAACCCCAGGATTTGCAGCTGGCCTGAGTTCTGGTAAATGTATGCAGCTTTGCCACATTGAATCCACATAAGCACACACCCTCACAGCTGGTATGGAAGGTGGGATTGGTGCTGAGGTGGGGAGGGAGACCGACTTCCTGCAGCCCCCCATCCTCCCCACTCACACACAGAACTTCAGGGACCCTCTTCCCACTGCCCCTTGAGGCTGGATACACAGAAATGGACAAGGCATGGCTGAGAGTTTGGTACAAACAAAGGAACTCAATCCTTATTACAGCCTTGTGACATAGGTATTATTATTATCATTCTCCCATTTTACAGCTGAGGAAGCAAGGCTCCTAGAGGTAGAGTAACTTGCTGAAGTCATACAGCTAGTAAGAGGCTGAGCTGCGATGTGAACTCAGGCAGCCTGGCCCCAGGGCCATGTCGCCAACCGTGCCTGTCTGCCGCCCTGAATGCTGAGGTTGGCGCCCACTTCTGAGCCTAACAGGTCATGTGTCCTTAGGATTCACCCTCCAAATCTGAGTTTCTACCCCCTCAGGGAAATGGGAATAGTTACCTGCCAGTTCACTTCAGTGAGCTCATGGGTGTGAAGAGGCAGCTCCCCGAAGGCTGACGGCCCCGGCAGCCCTGAGGCTTTGTCGGGAGTTTGCTGTTGTCGGGGTCCTCCTTCCCCTTGTCCTTGTCATCATGCCAGTCTTGGACTGAAATTCCCCAGAGGGCAGGGACAGAATCTCTCACCTAATTAGCATGTATGCTGACTGTGCCAGCTCAGGTCCCAGGGGACCTGGTTTAAGAAGAGGGACAGACCAGCACTCACAGTCCCCTTGGAGGGATGATCTGAGAAGATAACTAGTGCTGTTAGAGGGATCTGTGTCACCCGCTCACTCTGGCCAGCTTCTGGCGGAAGTCCCCACCAGGGAGCTGCCCCTGGGGCTTCCAATGACCGCGAGATGGGGAAGGATCAGCTGAGAAATGCTGTTGGGCCCAGGGCGGTCATGCCCAGCCGCAGGCATTTGCAGCGGCAGTTCCCTCAGGCTCAGGGACAGCTCGTAACCCTCTCAGCATGGCAGAGAGGTTGCCATGCCCTTCTGTGGACATGAATGAGGTCAGAGAGTTCATGGCAAAGGGGGTGAGAGACCCTGGCCAGAGAGAGTACACCTGTCTTCAGCCAGCGTTCTTTTCCTGTGGGAAAGAAGATGGTTTGTCAAAGCTGCTCTTTCTATAGCTTGAGCAAGTGTGAAAGTCAGAGGCTTTCTTCCCAAAGGCAAGTGCTTTCTGAACAAGCAGCAGCACCACTGTTCCGAGGGGCGGAGGTCCTCAGAAGTTGCTTTATGTTTCATCTGGATTATGGTCAGAAATTACTATTGGGAGATACCATCAGGAAAGACGAATTGTTCTGCACAAGAATCCTAGATCTTTCTCTGGTGCTGTGGTCCGCACATGGCTTCTACTTTCAGGTCTTCCAGGAGTTGGTATGGAATGGACATCCTGGATGAGGGTCAGCTCCTTGCGCTGGAGGCCTAGACTCATGGGGCTTTTGAGGTGTCTGGTGCGCGGACCCTGTCCCCCTACAGAATCCCACGGAGAGAAGGCGACCCCAGCTCTCCTTTACACTACTTTTGTTTTGCTGTCTAAGGTGGCTGAGAGTTGGGCTTTAGGGTATTGTTTTGTTTTTGAAGTTTTTGGTACCTTGGGTTCTTTTTAATGGGAGTAAAATATACATAACGTGAAATTTATAATTTTAGCTATTTTGAAGTAGCATTAAGAACATTCCTGGTGTTGTGCAGCCACCCCCACCATCTCCAGAACCTTTTCACCTCCCCATCTGCTAGGGGTCGGTATTAACCCTGGCTCCAGAGAGAGCCACAGCCTTGCTCTGTCTCCGTCAGACAGTGTCAGGCCTGGCACACAGGCCTGGCCATCAGAGACCCTTGCCACTTGGGCAATCTTTCTGCTTCTATTTCTTCTTATTTTCTGTTTTTTTTAATTCTCTGCTTCAGCCAGAGGAGCTTCTGTGAGGCTGCCCTCCTTTGGGCTGGGCTCTGTGCTAAGCATGTTATACATTTCTCCCAATGGTCCTATAGGTCTTTATTATCATCCACCCTTTGCTGATGAGAAATGTCACATACCCAAGGCCGTAGTAATTTCAGAGCTCATATTCGATTCTGGCCTTTCTGACCCTTCCTCCTTCATCTAGATGGGAATGCCATTGCATAGAATCAAGCACAGCCATCTCTGCCTGACTTTGGTGTCTGGTCTAGAAGGTTCCTAGAATCTGCATGGATTTGGGTATATATTATATGAACCCTCTTTCATTAGGCTTCTTAACTGGAGCCTTTAGCTAAAAAGGATTTGCTTGAAAATAGCTTAATTACATACCATAGATAAACTGCTAATGGAATTTATCAAACTGCTCAATTAAGCTTTTCAACTAATTACACACGCACTATAAAAGTGATGTTTAGCTTTGACCTTGGGTTGCTCCCCGGGCAGAGATGGTAAGTCTTCCCTGGCCAGCAGGGGCTTGGTCACCGTGTCAGTTCTTGTTCTTGATGGTGATCAGTAGTGCTTTTCTGTCCCTCTTGGTGTCTTGCCATAGCTTGACTGCATTCATTTAGGCAAGGTGGCGTGTTCCTAGGGCGTGACCGTCCTGGCTGTAAATGTGGTGGGTGTGTTTCTCATTTCTCCAGCAGGCATTCTGCCTAGCATTTTTATCTTCTGCAGTGTGTCCCTCTGGCACACTTCTTATTGCTTGTCATTACCCTCTCTATGGACTGTACTAGTCCCTGTTGTGTAGCCCTGTACTCAGATTTTTGGGGTTTGTCTTTGTTTAGGTCTTGGGATTCTGGCTTCAGGAAATGTGGCTTAACTCTGGGAATGAAGTCAGCTGGAGAAGCAGCCAGGCGCCCAACAGCTTTAACGTGGGCTCCATGCATAATTTATTGAGTAACAGCATGTGCCAGCCACTGTTTCTAATCTGGAACATAGCATCCCCATTTTACAGACAAGGAAACTGAGGCTCAGAGAGGTTCAGTAAATTGTCTGAGTTCACACCAGTTCTGGGTTTAAACCAGTTCTGGTATAGACACCTATGTCACCGATACCTCACCCATGCTGTTGGCCACTGTGCACCAGACTGGCTCCCTACAAAGCGCTGACCCCTGGGTTGTGGGGTCTGCTTGGTAACAGAGCTCTGTCAACACACGTGTGAAATGAGAGCACAATCCCTGACTCCAAATTAGACGAGCCACCTCAAGCACAGGCCAGTCAGAAACCATAGGGGTGGGGCCCACTCTACTTTAATTGAGAAAAACAAGTCTGCTATAGAACTTCTTTTTAAGGAATGCAATTTTAATGCATCAAACCACAGCTTGAATTAGAAACAAAGACACAAAAAGGAACTAAGTGAAATGAATGTTAATGAAAAAAAATTATTAATAGTAGGTCTCCATTATGTAACCAGACAGAGCAAATAAAAAATTCTTTTAAACTCACAAGTGCCATTTACTGGAATTAGAAATAGAATAAGCAGCTCTAAGTTGTACTGAATAGCAATCACATTATACCACATCCCACATTTGAATTTGCTGATACTTCAGGGGTAAATCAATGTGGTTTTATTTAATGTTAATGCCAAAAAACAAAAAGCATCGACAGATACTATTGAGCACCTACTGTGTGCAGTGCATTGTTCTGGGAAGAAGAACAAAGGCTATAATACTTCCTTCGACACTTGCTATTGCCTGGGGAGCCGGACCGTAGGTTTGTGCTCTAGAAGGAAACGAGCTTTGGGGAAGCGTGAGCTGGGCAGGTGAGAACTGAGCTAGGCCTTCAAGGATGGCAGAATTCAGCAGGTAGGTGGTGGCAGGCGGTCCTGGGAGGAATGTTCCTCGACAGTCCTTAAGTCCACTTTAACAGTGTCTGAGGACCCGTGTGCATGGAAATTAAACCCATGAAGTTCTATCCAGGCCGTAAGACATGCCTCAGCCCTACCAATGCTTCTAAGGCTTACCTCCCCAGTGTTCGCTTGCACCGACTCAGTTTACCATCTAAAAGATGTGAGGAGCCAGGATGAGATTCGGGACTCTCTGACCCTCCTCTTCCGAGCAAACAGGGATGTCCTATAGAACCAGGCATAGCCGGCCCTGCCAGGGCACAAATGTCTACTCTGGCAGGTTTCTAGAATTTGCATGGACGTGTGCTGTATGGACTGTGCTCCATTAGGATGGAGATGGTGTTTAGAGCCTTGTGGAAGGTGCTGTGGGGCTGTGGAGTGGAAGCGGGCAGGGCCACCCTCAGAGTCTCACCCTCTTGTACAAAGTGATCCACCAGGAAAGCCAACCAAAACAGACCGAGAGGAGAAGCCTAGGGGATAACTCTTTCACAATAGGCTCACTATTGAATTCTTTCATGTCTGCCGCCTGATGACTTTTCAGCAGCTTTTCACAGTTTACTATGTCCGAGGCCTGGTAACTTGGTAACCATGGTTAGTCCCATCCTCTGGGCCCCCGCCTGCCTGGGTTCCTGATGTATCCACTCGCCGTGCAGCCATGCCGTGCTGTCTGCAGCCTGCAGTCTCCTGGGTTGGGCTGGCCCAGAGGCACTTTAGAAAGAGATGTTAATAGCACCGTGACAGTCCTGGCTGACTTTCTCGCCCTCACCCAGAGAACACAGGGGTCCAGTCCACTGCTGGTGGCAGTCAGCCTACGAAGTCCAGGCTGACTGGGTCTAATTAGTGCTCCTGAGTGCATGTTTTCCTGTTCTGGGCTAAGACGCAAGCTGAGGGACTAAGCCCGGCTTCATGTCCTCCTGCCCTGGCCCGTCTGAATTCGAATGCAGAACTGATGGAAGGCGTGCTGCGGGCCTCTTAGGATGCGGTTCTCCCAGGACCGGGCCCAGGAGCTGCAGCTGGACCGGCAGGCCCACAGCTTGGGTGGAGCTCTTGTGCCCAGCAGCAGACTCTGGCAGGGAGAGCTCCTCACTGGCTCACCGTGGCCTCAGTTGCCTCATCGATAAAATAGCTGCCATTCATCTCTCTGAGGCATGTCATAATGGTGGCATGAAAGTGACTAAGTGAAAGTACTTTACAACGATCAAGCCTTTTAAATGGGGGCGGCTTGTATTTTTTCGCAGCCAGGTAGTTTCCATGCGTTCATTGGGTCGAGCTTCATTAACCATTTGCTTCGTTGGTCATTGTAAGCGGTCCGTGGTGTGTTGGCTCAGACCTTACTGCCTTTTAGGGTGAGCTGTACCGTCCAGTTAGGGGCTTGAGGCTCTGCCAGCATCCTAGTCCAGAGCTCTCCAACCTGCTGAAAGCAAGACTCTCAAGCAGAAGTGGGGAGGGTCTGGGCTGCCTGGGGCCCCGGGGAGCCTGGGCTCTGCTTCCATCCAAAACAGCATAGAGATGCCTGCAAATCTAAGTCTGAGTGGGAATCTCAGACTTTGTTGTCTTTAAGAAACAATGCAGTGTGTCTTGCTATGCAGAGCTTCTGCCTGCCCTTTGCAAATATTTGAGAAAGGCAGAAAGACCAGACGCTGATGGCTGTCAAACAGTGCGGACGTGAGTGGCCAGACACCTGTCAGCTTGACTCCGTGTAGATTCAAGGCAACTCTCTTTCACTGAGTACCTTCCAGAGCTACGAGATGGGACTATTATCATTCTTAATTTAATGTGGAGGTGAGGCCCTTGCTCAAGGACGCTAAGCCAGTAAGTGTAGAATCCGAATTCCAATGCAAGCACTTGGACTGCAGGGGGCGCACCCAACAGGGGTTTGAGCGGTGCTGGTGCAGGTAGACACCGTTTTTCCAGCTGACCCGCGCACGTCAGACGGAGCTGTTCAGGGTTCAGCTCCTAATCTGCACACCTGTGGGTCTTCAGCTGTGTGGGAGGTGGGCTCCCCTAAACACCGGGATGTTTAATGGTCAACTGCAGTACCCGGTGACGAACCTTCATATTGCGGAAGCTCTTTGCAGTTTACACAGCAGTCCCAGAGTCTGCTTGTAAATCTTTACAGCAACACAGGGAAGTATTATGCTCGGTATTGTATGCCCAACTATGCATATTAAATGAAATTACAACTGACAACTTAGTAAATTGTAAAATGCTCTATAAATATGATATAATTATTGCCTCCAATTTACAGGTGAGGAAAACACAGATAAGAAATGTCAGAGTAAGGAAGCCAGCCCAGGTCTTAGAACTTCAGGACTAGTGCTTTTTGTTTCCTTGACATCAAGGAGAGTTTGGGTCTGGGCTTATGTGGCCTCCTGCCACCTGACCCAGCAAGTTGTTGCCGAATGAAGATGAGGTAGAGAACTTACAAGAGACTAAGCTAACTTTTCTTAGCAGCCTTATATTGCTTTGGCTTCTTTGTCCTTAATGAAACGGAGGGTGAGGTGAAGGGTGGAGCTGGGGAGGGTGTCTCAGCACTGGGATTGGGGTGCACAAGCTACAGCAAAGGGATCTTCTGTCTGTTGCTATCTCCTAGAGGGCGGGAGAGGCCTGGGGAGGGGGTTGGGCAGGATAGGCCAGTTTGCCTTGCTGATGGGCCAACATGTATTTTATAACCTCATAAAACTGTGAACACAAATTACTTTAAAATTGTGAGTTAAACTGGAATCCAGGGTATAGCCCTGAGGCTAGTGTGGACACAGGCAGTGTATTTTTAAATAAAGGAATCATAAATATTTTGTTTGGAAGATCTTAGAATCGATACTGAAAAGAAGACAAGAAAACAACGGCTAAAGTTCGGCTCTGTCCTGCAGATTCACACAAAATGAAAAAGTGCCAGAATTTTATCTTACACCTGAAGTAGAAGGGGTGATCCTTTGTTGCTAACAATATCTTATTTACCTGGTTATTCATTAATTTTTGAAGAGATAAGAAATTGACATTTATTTTCCACCTTCTGGATGCAGAAGCAATGTTGAGAGCATTTATATGTGTTTGCTCATGTATTCCTCACAAAATCCTTGCATTAATGGCACTATTATATGCATTTTTAAAATGAAGATATCAAGATTCTGAGAGAGTAAGTAGCATGATTCAAGTACCCCAGATACTAAGAAACTGCAGCAAGATATGAATATAAGTAGGTCTGCCTCCAAACCTGTGTTATTTCCTCAAAAACAGACTGAGAACATCCATTCTCATTTCCTTTGTTCTTCATTCCTTCTTTTAATCTCAGATCTTCCATCTAGAAGCTCTTTCCTCCTATCTGAAATACATCTTTTTAAAATGTCCTTGATGAGGGCCTACATGTGGAAAACTCTTGTCAGTTTTGTTCATTGGATAATGTCTTCATTTCCCTTATTTCTTTAAGTGTAGAATTCTCAGAAAACAGTTACTTTGTAGCACGTTGAAGATACTCTGCCACTGTCTTCTGTTTTGTAATCACTGAAAAGTAACTTGCCTTTTCTCCCTATCTGCTTTTAAGCTGCTCTCTTTGTCTTCGGTGTTCTGTAGTCTCACTGACGAGGAACTGCCGGTGGATTTCTTTCTATCTAGTCTTCTTGGAACTCACGGGCATTCTTGAATGTGTATGTTGGCTTCTTTCCCCACTTTTGGAAAATTTTTAGCCACTATACGTTTAAATGTTCTTTCTCTCTCTTTTCTCTTTTTTAGGACTCTAAATAGACATGTTAGCCACTATTTTTCATGTCTCATAAATTTCATATTTTTCTGAGTCTTTGTCTTTCTGTGCTGCATTTTGGTTAATTTATTTTGACCTAGCTTCCAGTTCACTACTTCTTTCTCAGACTGTATCTAATGTGCTATTACGTGTAAGTCTGTCCACTGTTTGTAGTTCCAGTTATTTAATTTTTATTTCTAAAAATTCTCTTTGGTCCATTTTTTTCAAATCTTCTTGGTTATTCTTCATGATCGTTTTGTTTCCTGCACATATTTGCAAGCTTGTCTTTAACAGCATTAATTACATTATAGTCATTATTATATGAACAAAACTGACTATTATTATAGTCAGAACTTGGATATTCTGTTATCTGACAAAATCCCTGGCCAGAGAATTCCTTCCTTTCTTGTCTTCTCATCAATGCTTTTAGAATATATAATTCTTTTAATTCAAGATTTTCAGTGGGAGGGTCATTCTAAGTACTTAGCCTACCATACTGCTGGAAATAAAAGTCTAGCATATTTACTCGTATTTAAAATTGACAAAATGGTGAGAAGGAAAAGTAATCAAATGGAGGTTGCCTTTGGGACTTTGAATTGCCCGTCTGTACTGAAGGCATTTTATGAATGCCCTGAACAGTACCTGGGGTGACTTCACGAGCAGCCACTCACAGTGTGGTTTGCCCAGCCAGATTGGAAGGGCCATGGGGACTTAGTCTACTCAGCACCCCACTCCCAGAGGATGTGACAGCAGAAGGAGCATGACAAAACAAGAGATTTTCAGGAGATTTACTGCTAAAAGGAATCATTTTATCTGTAAGAGATTAGAGGCCCCTTAGGAGAGGAAGGCTTGGTGAGACTTGTTCCTCAGTTGCTGATGTGAGCTCTTCCAAAGCCACTGAGGTTTGGCTTTATCTCGGCCTGGAATTCAGGGGTACATGTTCTTCCCCCCCAGTAGTCGTCTTGGAGTATTCAGAATAGATGTAGAGGGAACACAGAGTCCAAGCTGGCCTCAACCTCTCCTTTTCCCCGTCCAATGCCTCCGTCCTCTTATTCCCACCTTCTAAATAGCTCTAGAGTCTGTTCGCCCATACCTACTCATCTGCCATCACCCTACCCCAGGGCACCACCATCTCTTGCCTCGACTGTAATAATTTCCTAACAGCTCTCAATGTATCCACTTCCTATCTCACCCCTCCCCTCCTAAGTTCATTCCCCACAATCAGCCAAACTTATCTTTTAAAAAATGCAAATTGGATCACATCTCTCCCAAACTCTTAGGTTTTACTTCAGTGATTTCCTGTGACAGTTTGGATTAAGTCCCAGATCCCTCAGCTGGGCCACAAAGCCCTGTTTTCTTAACCTTACCTCCGGTCACTCCTTTCCATGTTAAAACCATTCTAGCCTCTTGCCTTCCTTTCCTTTCCTGAACACAAGGAAGCTCTGTCTCCCCAAGGCTGTTTGTACCTGCCGTTCCGTTTCCTTTTCTCACTTCTAATCAGCTTGTGGGACCAAACTGAAGTGTACTTTCCTTTCCTCATCTTCTGTCTATGTCAGTCTTGTTCTGTTTTCCTATCACAAGCAATCTATATGTCTTCATGTTTTTATCAGAGCACTTACCTCAGTTGTGATCCCATACGAGTTCAGACAATTAAGTTTGTGAACTCCTCCTAGAAAAAGTGCTACATACCTCATTGCTGAATGTCACCATGGTCACCTTCGAAGTATTCCCCTTGGGAAGCTATGCACTGATGCCAGTGCCTAGTCCACCCTTCAAAGCAAGTTTGGAACTTTTTCTGGAATGGCCATCAGAGCTGTCATCGTATTACCCTTGATGTCCTGAATGTCATCAAAATGTCTTTCTTTTAATATTTCCTTTATCTTCGGGTAAAGAAAGAAGTCATTGGGGTCTAGGTCAGGTGAGTAGGGAGGGTGTTCCAATACAGTTATGTGTTTACTGGCTAAAAACTCCCCACAGACAGTGCCCTGTGAGCTGGTGCATTGTTGTGATGCAAGAGCCATGCATTGTTCGTGAAAAGTTCAGGTCGTCTAACTTTTTCACACAGCCTGTTCAGCACTTCCAAATAGTAAACTTGGTTAACTGTTTGTCCAGTTGGTACAAATTCATAAGGAATGATATCAAAAAAGGTTAGTGACATCCTTGCAATAAGTTTGTGAGCTTAATTGTGACACTTCGTAATATTTTGGTACTTTCTGTTCGTTGCCTGTTTTCTCCACGACCTGATGAGAGCTGGTTCATGTACGTCCTGCTTGTCATTATATCCCTGACACAAAGCACAAAGCCTGGTAAATGTTTCTCACCTAGAGAGCAAATCTGTAAATGAATCCGGCTTCTGCCCCCATCCTTTCACTGGAGCTGTTCTTGATGAGTTCGCCTGTGACCTCTTCATTGCTAAATCCAGTGTTTCTTCTCAATCTTCATACTTGCCACCTCTACGTTTGAAACCACTGTCAACCCTGTGTTTCTTTAAACATTCTCCAACTTTCCTCAACCTTTGATTTTTGAGATGTCATTCTTTCCTTTGTTTTCTCTCTAAGCTCTGTTTCTGAACCCCCTTTGCTGTCTTGCCCTGGCTGTCCCTTAAATGTTAGTTAGCATCCGGCATGATTCCAGCCTTCACTCGTTTCCTCCGACACAGTCTGTGAGCAGCCTTGACTCAGTCTATGGCTTCAGCCCTCACATCGATGCTGGTGAACCCCAAACCTATATGTCCAGCCCTGACCCCAAGCCCTGAGCATCAGCTCCCTCTTTCTCCTGACATTCTGGAATATTTTCACACCGTTGTCCCACAGACACCTCCATCTTCACATTTCCCAAATGGAGCCAGTCTTGTCAACCTTGTTCCTCCTCCAGCATTGTCGATCTGGCTAAATAGTTTCACCACCGACCTAAGCTGTGAAACGAGGGGGTCATCCTGGATCCCTCCACCAGCCCTTTATCCCACGTCCGACTACCGTCACACTCTGTCCTTGAATCTGTCCCCATTCCTTTTCTCTCTGCGTGTCCACCACCTCACTGTAGCCCCTGCTGTTGCGTGTCTGAACCATGCCTCACTTCTTACCTGGGCCCCCTCCTTCTGGCCTCTTTCCCCCTCTGGCCCATTTCTAGCATCAATGCAGGAGACCTCGTCCAAAGAACGACGCTTAGTCATGCCACGTCTGGCTTCACCTCCACCTTTCTCACGCCTGTTCACCGAAGCCCACTCTCCTTGGATGAGGCTCTTCGCAATCTCTCCCCTCTTTCTCACTGACGTTTTGGCCACCCTTCATATTCCTCTGAATATGCCACCCCTTCTCATTAGATGTTAATAGTGCTGAGCAGGGGTTCTTGAATGTAGGCGGGCATGAGAATGATGTGGAACACTTGTGAGAACAGAAAATGCTGGACCTTAGCCCTAGAGGTTCTGGTTTAGTAAGTCAGACATGAGGCCCAGGATCTGAATTTGTAGCAGGTTCCCAGGGGCAGCTGGTTCTGGCGACTACTGTGAGAACCACCGATGCAGACGGGTAAAGAAAGTGAGCCCAGAAGCACTGCTGGCTGGACTCAATTCCTGCCTCTGCCACTCATTTCCTGTATCACTTAACCTGTCCATGCCTCAGTTTACTTTTCCATAAAACAGGCTAATAATATGAGATTCCTCATAGGTTTCGGGGAGGATTAAATGAGTTGATACTCAGAAAGCACTAAAAGCTGCCTGACTCACTGTGGGTGCTCCAGAAACATTAGCTGCCAGCAGTGTTTCTTTTTATTTATATCATTATTCACATCCATGGTGGTGAATGGCTACCTCCCTCACTCTTTGCTGCTCACGATCTTCTACTTTTCTTACAAGAATCAGTTTCTTTTCTGAGGTGCTCTTGCACCCCCACCCCTACCCCAGGTCTTCCTTGCCCCTTCTCTGGCTCACACACACCAGTGTGCAAATCCTGGCATAGAATTTGCCACATGGCACTTACCTCCTTCCCAGGAGCACCCACTGTGAGCACTTCCGAGACTCATTTCTTGAGGCTGTGTCTGGTACATCAGAGGGACTCACAAGTGTTTCTTCATTCAGTAACTGAACTGACATATATTGTAGAATAGATTAGTGTACGGAAAATATGGTAAAATGTGCCCAGTCTGGGGAAGGCACTGAATGCTAAGAAAAGGTGGAGAGAAAGAGCGATGTGGCAGTTTGGGCATGTTGTAGGCAGGATAGTGGGATTATGCGTCAGGAATATGGTCCCCTCGTCTCGGGAACACGAGTGCACGTCACTGAGGATGACCTTAGCTACAGGTAGCAAAACCCAGCTCAATGGGCAGAAGCAACAAGGACATTTATTACTTGTATATGAGGAAGTGTGGGGGAAGCGTGACGCCAGGGTTGTTTAATCCAGTGGTTCAGCGATGTCCTCGAGGACCCGGGTTCTTTCCTCTTTCTCTGCTCTTCCCTCGCGCTTCCACTCATGGTCACAATGGGATCGCAGAAAAGGCACACCCAGCACAGGAGCGGTTCCTGCACCCCACTTTTTAAGAGCCAGAAACGCTTTCCCAGGAATAGCCCCAGGAGGCCCCGCATCATGCTGTGGTGACCAGAGGTGGGTCAGGAGCCCATCCTCACCTGTCCGCTGGTCGCTCTGACTGGAGGAGGCCCTGAGCTGGGCGTACAGTGGCTTACCCTGGCTGTGGACACAACTGGAGCTCTGTTAGAGAGGAGGAAGGGAGAGACAGATGTTGCTGAGGCAAGCAACAGTGTTGGCTGCAAAGCCTGACCTAGGCCCAGCTGGGAGTGTGTTTGAGAAGTCCTAGTAGGAAAATGAGGGGACTATAAGGGTCTTTTCTACCTGAGAATCTATAATGAGTTGCTTGAAGTCAAAGTGAGAAGACCTTTCTTCTGTCTGTCCCCTCTGCCGTCTGGCCCTGCCCTTCAGGGACTGGCCTGGAGCCACAATTAAGTCATTAAACTGCTTGTCAAGGGTGGGGCAGCAGTGACTTGTACTGTTCCTCAGGGGCCCAGCCTGGGGCTCCACCTGGCACTCTGCATGGCCACGTCTCTTCCTAAGGTGAGAGCTGCAGAGGAGCCCGGGGGCAGCCAGACCCCAGAGACCTGGGATTCAGGTGGCGCTCCAGGAAAGTTCAGGCAAGGTGTGCCGCCTCCCCCACCCCCAGGGGTGTAACTGGACACGAGATTTGCTTATGGTAAGAACCGGAGGATCCTAGAGGCAGGTGGAGTGAGAGCCACCACCTGCGTGGAGGCTGAGCCAAATGAGCAAATGTTGTGAATGACGAAACAGAAAGCAGTATCTCTGTAGGGGTCTCTGATTTTCTGTAGCCCTTTGAAAACCTGTTAGTCACCTTACCAAAGTGGACTGCCAAGCCACATGGGTCTTGTGTTTTCTGCATGTCAGATTCATGGAGAGCTATAAAATAGGCTTGCCCGTCCCTCCAGGGTCGGACTCTCTGAGCAGAAAAAGAAAGCGGGTAAGAAACTGATGAGAGAACCTTTGAGCAAGCGTGGCAGGTAATGATCGTGGATGGCAGTGGGCATCCTCAGTGGGTAAGAAGCTTGGGTTCCATGCCAGGAGCAGTGCTGCTCCTCCTAGAAACTGTCTGCTAGCCCGGCATTCTAAAGTTTGCCCAGTTCTTGCAGACACACATATCAGGAGCAGCTAAAAAGAAATGTAGCAGAAGGTTGAGTCTGGGCCAGCACGGTGGGGTTTAGTTACGAGTGGGTTCTGTGGCATCTGCTGGCTGTGGGGGTGGGCGTGGGGTGGGGAGGTAACATTATTTGGTCATTATCACATGTGTTGTTCTATTTTATGGGTCTGTCTTAAATCTTTGATCTGACTGTCAACTCCTTGAGGGCAATAAAATAATGTTTTATTTTTCGTATATTCTTCACAAGGTCAGTACTCAGTAATGTACTGGTGGATTTTTTGCTGTATACCTGTGTAATAAAACTTGACCAGTCAAGGGCCTAGAAGTTTCCTCCATTTGGGTGGAGTTGTCATCAGTATCTCTTGAGGACCTACTGAGACGGGAACAGCGTCAGATACCTTTGTCACTTGAGTTGGACGGATTGTATTCGTTTCTGAGGGCTGCCACAACAAAGTACTACAAACAGGGTGACTTACAGTTCTGGAGGCTGGAAGTCTAAAGTCAAGGTGTTGGCAGGCCCTTGCTCCCCTCTTAACCTGTAGGTGGAATTCTTCCCTGTCTCTGCCTAACAGCTGGTGGTTCGTTGGCACTCTTCCTTGTTTCTTGGCTTACAGCCACATGAATCAACCTCTGCCTTCATTGTGACATGTCTTATAAGAGCACCAGTCATATTGAAGTAGGGACCCATCCTACTCCAGTATGACCTCATCTTAACTAATGACATCTGAAATGGCCCTATATCTAAGTAAGGTCACCTTCTGAGGTACAAGAGTGTTAGGACTTGGACATACATCTGTGTTTGGAGGCCACAATTCAACCCAGAGCAGCAATGAGCTCACTCCCAGGACACACAAAGGGCTCGGGGAGGACATTACCAGTGTCCCTCGGCATTGGCTGGGACGGGCAGGGAGGAGTCAGCAGGCGCATGTGTCCTCTGTTCTCTGGGGACGTTTGCTTGAGCTGGGACTCAGCTGGACACACCAGGATGCTGTGCTCCAGTGGAGAAACCCCACATTCCTATCGCTCCCCCTTTTGATAGGACAAGGCAGGGAGAGGCTTCACAGCTGGGAACAAACAGACCATTCGGGTTCCAGGCAGCCTTACCTTTGGAGCAAAGTGGGGGAGCCCCACCTCGTCCTGTGAGAAGTTGCGTTCCTTCTCCCTGGTTAAGGAGGAGCTGGCAGATCCAATCAACTCATTGATTCAATTGATTCAGAGAGAGTTCTAGATGCGAGATAGTGAACAACCTGCTTGTCTCCAAACCTAGTGCAACGTAAACTTCATGCTGCCAACTTTCTGCGTCCCCGCTTTAGGACCCCTCAGTGCAAAGCTTGTAAACCAGAGGCCATTTGTAGCCGGTAGATGCGTTTTGGTTACAGCGGCCGTTGTTCAAAATGTTTTTGTGTTATTTTTTGAATAAGTGCTTATTCACATAGTTCAAAAATCAAATCATTATAGAAAGATATCTGGTAAAATCTTATCCTGGCCTCCATCTGCCTGTCCTGCCCCCTCCTCAGTCAACACTTTTATTACTTTCTTATACATGCTTCTAGAGTTTCTTACTGCAAATACAAGTCAGTACAAATATACATTTTGCCGCCATCTCTTTCTTTCTCACATAATTAGAGTATACAATACACACTTTTTTCTACCTTGCTTTTTTCACTTATCTTGGCAATCTTTCCGTATCAGTATGTTGAGTTTTCTCACTCCTGGTTTGTTTGTTTGTTTGTTTGTTTTGTTTTGTTTTTAAACAGGGGCATGTACTCCGCTGTATGGACGCACCAGAATTTATTTAACCAATCAGCCCCTTGCTGATGGACACAGGTTGTTTTCAGTCATTTCATGTTTATTACAAGTTATGCTGCAGTGACTAAAACTGCCATTTTGTACTATATCTGAACATGTATAACATTTAAAAATTATGAAATCTCTTTAAATTATCAAAAGGACCGGAAACACTGGGTTCCAATAACTGTAAGGTGATAGCTGGTTGGATTGAGGGTCCCTGCAATTAGGACCAGCCTGCTCCCATTTGACGTTCTCCCCACCTCCTCTCCCTGCGTCTGTTCCGTGAAGGCTGAGTGTTTCCTGCCGTTGAGCATGATGCTCGTGCTATTTTTCTTACAGTAGATTCAGAAGGTAGGGGACTCACTCTTGTGCTTGTGTTCTTTCAAGTAGAAAATGAAAGCCAAGAAGACTGTCTTTTTTCAAGAGGAAAAGGAGAAGACAGATTTATTTGTGGATGTGATGCTGCTTTATTTGCGTGTGATGAGTTGGCTCATCTGCGTTCCTTGTCTGGGTGGTTGAGTGTGCAGCCCTGACTTGTTCCGTCCATGCCTTTCTCTCATCTCAGAGAAGGGAAAGAACTCTGCTTGCTGGTTGCATTAGGACTGCCTGGGGAGTTGCTTGGAGACCAGCAATAACAATGAACAAGACAGTCTAATTCCATTACATGTATTATCTCACCAGAACCCATGAGGACGTAATATTCCGATTTCCATTTTATAGACAAGGAAACAGTAACAGAGTGAAGTCACTTGACCAAGATTCATAACTTAGACATAGCAGAACTAGAATCTGAAATCAAGAACTTTTGGATCTAGAACCTGACGTTTTAGTCAATTATTTTATGCTGTCTCCAAAGTCTTTTTTAAAAAAGGGTATGACTTACAGTTATACTTCTCACCTCTTCAGTGTATGCTCAGTGGTGGCATGGCGATGACGGTCATGACAAAGGGAAGAGAACATCTCTGAAAAGGGTGAGAGGTGACATGCTTCAGAGAAGGCCTGTAATGAGACTGCATTTTTCTTCTCCTAACAAAAGTGATGGCTCATCCTTTATGGTCTGTCACATTGTATAGAGTGGAATTGGCTCCATTGGCCCCTTTGTTCTTTCAGTGTCCCAGCATTGAGGGAGCAATTCTGAGAGCATGGCACTGTGACAGGTGGGGGAAATAAGATGAATGGGTCACACTTTGGTTCTCGGAGCCTAGTTAGGACATGTCACCGGAAAGCTGCGGTGCCACCTGGTGAATGTGGCATTGGAGTGATATGGATGTGTCAGGCTGGGTCCTAAATGTGAGAAAACAAAACAAATTCACTGTGGGGTAACAAGGTGGGTGGTTTCCAGTTGTCTTGGGTCTTCATCATTGCCTGACAAAGGAAGGAAGTGAGGACAGGAAGTAGAGGCTGTGAGCTGAGGTGTTGAGCCATTTCTCTGCCCACAGCCCAGGGTGAAGTTGACAACGGCTGCAGCTCGGGAGGCTGTGGGCTCTTTGGAAATGGGCTCAGTTGGAGTTGAAAGGCGGGCTGAAGGAAACCTCCTTTCCCCAGCTCAGCTTTTCTCATTCCTGGTCATTGGTTTATCGGCTGAGCTGGGCTGCCTCCCCTTGGGGCACTTACCCTGGGAGTTAGTTAGCCTTTTGCTAGAGGGCAAACTCCTGTTCTCCAGCGAAGGACTACTAAACCTGGCCAGCTAAGGTGGGAGAGTATGTGGGGTGGGGGGCACAGTTAACATATTCGACCTTTGAAATCACACCTCAGCAGAAGGCTCTGCAGGCCTGGGCTTCTTGTCACAGGGAAGCTCCTTATTGTTGCCTTTTATCTTCCTTCTTCCCCAGGTTTGCACGCACAGCATCTGTCATCTCTGTGTTGTCTTAGAACAACTGGTGGGAGGGGGGTTGCTTTTTATTCTTTCTCTGAGTATGACACTAACCACAGCAGCCTACAGGCAGACGGAGTGGGGAGGGAGCCAGTTGCTTTTTATTCAAATACTGTGGTCTTTGGTGTAGCTGATGCTAGCGGTGAAATTGTACAAAACAAAGGTGTTGAAACTCGGTCCAAGTGACTGTTGGGGATCTGTTGCTTGTGCATCTGTGGATGAGTAATGGAAACTCGATTTTCTCTGGTTAAAAAAGATTTCAGAGTCCTGATGGAAGAGACAACAGGCACTTCCAGGGCCACAGCCACGTGTGCTTCTGTGTGCTGGCAGCCATGTGGACGCACAAGAGAGGTACCCCTTTCTCTTCCTGTCCTCAGGGAACTTAGTGACAAGAAGAGGAGCAAAGTGTACAGGTGGCCTACCCTCTTGGGCCTGTTTCCTCATTCAAGAAATGAATGAGTTTGGATTTCATCAGTATTGCTAATGGGCTCAGCACTGCCCCTGGAGGGGTGCTTCTCAAGTGTTTTGTAGGCATAGGAATCGCCTGGGGGTCTTGCGAAAATGCATTTTCCGGTTCAGGAGGTCTATCCAAGGCTACGATTCCTCATCTCTAACAGACTCCCAGGCACTGCTGGTGGTGCAAGAACCACAGTGCTATGGGTGCTGAGGCCCTAGGGGGCATTTTGGAAATCTGTGGGATGGCTTTGAGTTGCCACGACTACCGGCTAGGTGTGCTAGTCATGAATCCATGTGCGAATCAACCCCGTCAGTGAAGAATTGTCACACACACCCCTAAATTCAACTCACCCTACATATAAATCGGTCATTTCTTCTTACACAGTAATACTGAAGAGTTTTCAAAGAAGTTGTGCGAAAATAATCCCCTGTAATCTAGGAAACCATTGTTTTGGTAAGAGAAGCCTAAATGGAATAAAGATAACGTCTTGAAATGGTTGGATAATCTCCCCAGTCTATGCATTCTGCCTTGATTAGAGCAAACCCGCGCTTCACAGAAAATGGTGCCAGTGCAACATGCAGTTACTGCACAAGCAGGGAAGTCACTTGCAGATTTGCAACAGGAGATTTGAGACTTTGTCTAACAGACATAGACATAGGACAACATATTATTAAATTAGCAGAAGCACATGAAATGCCACCATCTCAATGGACTTCTTTATAGAAACCGTTTTTGAAGTAGTTTATATTCTAATCTATCTAATACAAAATAATGGGTGCCAAAATAATGTATACACATTTTAAGAAAGGGAAAAAACTGTATTAAAATTGTAATGCTCAATATATACTGAAAAAAAAAGATGAATACAAGTCACGTTTGACTTCTGCAATTACAAGAGGTGCTCAAAGTGGTTACCATCAGTGTCCAGACACTTCTGATTACGGTGAACTACTGCTTGAGCAACACTGACCAAAGTGCCCACTTGTATCGCTGCACATGCCGTTTCAATTTCTTCACATAGTACCATGCGTCTCAAACTTACCATGAATGTGCGCAATTGTTAGGCGTGTTGGAGGTTCTGTTGCAAACTCACGCCTCCATTGTCATACTTCCACGATGTTCTCGAATTTCAAATGCCACTTCAAAATGGTCTTGCGCTCCTCAAACGACAGCTGTGCTTCCGCCATTTTCTTTGACTGTCTTGCCTGTGGCATGGTGACGCCAGCATTCATTTGATTAGCGCCATCTTTTGAGCGAAAATCGTACTACACATCGCTGCTGTAATTCAATTCAACTTCGAAAAGTACTACAAAGATAACATCTCTTAAAATGTGTGTACATTTGTTTGGTGCCCCCGGTATATTTATATTTGTAGTACAATGATAAGAACCTCTTGCAAAAAATAGATATTACAGTTATTTACTTTGGGGTTGCCTTTGTTTTTCTCCTACTCTGATATTCTCCTTTGTGATCTACCAAGCAACTTTTCGCATTCCATCCTTTTTTCCCGTTGCCTAAACAAAAAGGATATAGTTTCCTTTTTTAAAGCTCTTTTAATACCAACGACTGAATGTGTGCCTCAACTCTGTGGGTAGGATTTCCAGATTGGAGACATATTTTCCATGATACCCTGTCACTGCCCTGTCCCATGTCTTAACATAATAAATTATTATGACACTGTGCTTATATATAAGGCTTAGCTCATACAGAAGAATAATATACTTCCTTTTGTTCTCTGCTGCCACATTTGCAATTTGATTTCAGCATGTTATCTCACTTTGGTAAGGCTCTTACCTTCTTCCTGTTATCAGATATAGACAGGAAAGTGGGTTTGTTATTTCTCATCCTAACATTTTTATCCTGTTGTCCTTTGCTCTTTTATTTTCTTGTACTCCTTCTAAGGAGTATTAAATCTAATCTTATCCATTATAAGTAGGTGTAAGCATTGACTACTTTATTATGCATTCCAGTGCAATCATGCGTGAGCACTTACATATTTGAAATACTTATTATTTTATTATAAATTGCATTCCTTTTTTCTCATTTATATATTAAATTATGCATATTGGGCTGACTAACTTATCTAGTAGTTTCATTTCAGGTGGTAAGGAGAACGTTTCCAAATATTTGTTATTAAAATGGTGCATTGATTGAAGAGGTGGAGCACCACTGGATGAAGTGACCTCTCTGACATTCTTTGTACAATCTTTGAAAAACAGTAGAGGACAGTGTGATTTATGACCAACTTGAAAATAATCCTAGAGGATAAAGGAATCAGTGAAAGTTGGTATCACCTGTAATGTCTGCTTGGATGAGATACTATGAGTCCTCAAGGCTTAAAATAGTGGGTCTGCCCAGGTTGTACTTTAGAAATGGAAATTTAAACACACACACACACACACACACACACACACACACACTCACCTCGCACCTTGACCCTACCCAGAATCATGTAAAACTGAATCTCTGGAATGAGGTCCAGGCATCTGGAATCAAAACATCTCCCCAGGTGATTCCGATGCTCTGTGAGCTTGAGAATCGCTGCCGGTAGTGAGGCGAATGGGAAAAGGAGAGGTTCCATCCTAACTGCCAGGACCTGTGAATGTGACCCTATCAGGAAAAGAGTCTTTGCAGATGTAATTCAGTTACAGATCCCCAAGTGAGAGCGTCCTGAATAATCTAAGCGGGTCCTAAATTCAATAAGTGTCCTTTTAAGAGGCACACAGAGGAGAGACACAGAGAAAGAAGTCTGTGAGAACAGCGGCAGAGACTGGCGTTATGGAGCCACAAGCCAAGGTCTGGACGTACTGGCAGCCAGAAGTAAGGAATAACTTGTCTCCTTGAGCCTTTGGAGGGAGCACAGCCCCGTGGACACCCTGGTTTAGGACTTCTGGCATTGAGAATTGTGAAATAATACATTTCTAATATTCTAAGACACCTAGTTTTTTTTTTTTCTTTCTGTTTAATTTGTTTGTTTATTTTATTCTTTAGATTCCACTTATTTTTTTTATTATTATTGGGGAAGGGGAACAGGACTTTATTGGGGAACAGTGTGTACTTCCAGGACTTTTTTCCAAGTCAAGTTGTTGTCCTTTCAATCTTAGTTGTGGAGGGTGCCATTCAGCTTCAAGTTGTTGTCCTTTGAGTCTTAGTTGTGGGGGGGCACAGCTCAGCTCCAGGTCCAGTTGCCGTTGCTAGTTGCAGGGGGCACAGCCCACTACTAAGACACCTAGTTTTTGATAATTTGTTACAGCAGCCCTAGGAAACTAATACACTACCTAAAGGGTAGATAAGATTTGGTGAGATCAGAGGACTATAGGAGATTTTCACTCATTTTCAGGTAGCAAAGTGAGCGAACGCAAAAAAACCATGGCTGGAGGAAGAATGGGACTTGGAATAACTAGAAGAGCTTTCTAGAGGAGTCGGAGTAGTTCTGTAGAGCCCACCAGAGAAGCCCTCATGTGGATCAGTCCTTTTCATAGGAAAGGCGCCTTCCATTCTGTCTCGTCATGTTCCAGGGAATAACATTTACTGCACCTCCATAGACAACAAAAGGCCCAAGAAGCCCAGAAAGAGAGTTTGTACCTCATTCCACACGCATGGGAGTCGCTGAACGGGGCTGAGGGGGAGTGGCATGGTGAGGTTTTAGGGAGGCCTGCTGCCTGGCCTGTGTCGAACGCTTGGCATGTGGTCGCTGAATCCTTTCTGCTCTCCACCTGTCCCTAACACCCGCGGTCCCGTGTTACAGTGGTGGCTTCATGAGTGTAAGCAGCGCCATTTGTTTCCCAGCCCTGGAAGTCCACGTGAAAGTGCTGACGTGGTTGGGTGAATCTGCCCGTCGGTCCCTTCTGCAGATCTCTAAAAGAAGTCACGTCACTGCCAATGAAGTCCAGAGGGACCATCATGGCCCAGTGCAGTGGGATGTGAGCAGCCAGCCTAGGAGCATGCACAGTGCCAACTGGTCTTCCTTAAAAGCAGCCGGTTACCTCGTGGAGGCATCTCTCGGGCACTGCATGATGAAACACGGGTCCATGCCCTACTTTCTGCAAACTTAAGCAAGGGAACCTTTCACAAACAATGCCCATGAAATCAGAGTCCTCCCTGACATTTCCCGCTGGTGCAGCAGGAGCTGAGCAGAACAGGAACCCACTACTCACGTTACAGGCATTGTTGAACAGCGAACCCAGAAAGGACCAGTGGTATGGGAGCAGAGAGGTCGCCCTGAGTGTGAGTGCCGGAAGGGTGGAGAAGCAATCAGTACTGCCTGGCAAGAACCATCTGGGGACTGCAGTACACTGAGCTGCGGGTGCATGTGGGGTCCAGATTGGGTGCAGAGAGAAGAGGAAACAGAGTCCCAAGCCATGGTTATGCTTAGTCTTCAACTGTCCGCAGGATTGGGGATTTAACATTACCCATCATCCCAGAAATGAACAAAGGGCATAGGAACTCCTTCATTTCATTTTCTGGGAATGAATGTCTTTAATAGAAGGAGGTCACTTCCTTCCAGGGACACCACCCTGTTAGGTCAACGGCTACTGTTGTAATGTTGAAACTGCAGAATTCTGGGCACAGGTCAGAATGGAGGCCTCATGGAGTAATTTTGGGATCCCCTGGATAGGACGCCCTGGTGGTGGTCATTCTGGGCATCCTCCTGCCTCCAGGAGCCAGCACCCATCTCTGCCCGTTATGGATTTTGATGGAGAAGCATCTACAAGTGAGATGTGGGGCCAACGCTAGGGAGCAGGATGGAGGACCACTGCTGGTGTGACGTCTACGGGGCACTTAGCTGCCCCCTCCGGAGGTGTCAGTCTCACTGTGACCCTCAGGCAGAGGACCAGTGAACACGTTTCCAATCGAGCAGTAGAGTATTCTGCATGTAAACACAGTTTCAAACCTCCGCTCCCCTCCCTTCTCCTACTTCCAAGAAAACCTGGGGGATTTTCCCAGCATGGGGGTGGGAGGTAGATAAATCTGACACAACTGACCACCTGGACTCTGGAGAGAAACAGTGGACTGCAGAGACAGAGCACCACCGGAGAATCCCTGCTATGATGGCTGCTTTTCCACACGTGACTACAGCCCAGAGAAAAGGTATACCAGAGACCGGCCGCCAGTCTGTTCAACAGACGCTCTGAGTGCTGCTTAGGCTCACCCCAGGCAAGCACTGGTTACTGCTGGGAACACGCCACACACACCATGGGAGAAAGAGATGTTAACTAGTTCCACACGTGCTTGCTCAGTACAGTGGGCATACGTGCTAGGGAGGGATTCCAAGTTCCTAGAACATACAATGATGAGCCTAGTCTGAAGGGTCTTAAAAGTCATCTGTCCAGCCCACCCAATTTACAGATGAGAAAACTGAGGCCCAGAGAGGGGAAGGATGTTGGTAAAGATGACTAATTAGCCAGTGATTGAGATGGGACTGGATGCCACTTCCGTCTCCCAATTCTGTTTTCATCTGGGTGGGGGAGTTGATTTCCATTGTGGTCCTTAATACCCACAAAATAAAGAGTAATCCTCTTAGAATTCAATTCATTCAAGAAGCTTCTGTTGATCCTGTTATGTGCCATGACCTCTGGAAACTAAAAATGTAGTGGGGACAGACATGACAACCCAGTGTAATGCAGTGTGTTGAATTACGGACACAGGACCATGGGACCCAGGGTGAAGTGGGTGAGATTTTCTTCTCTGACAAATCAGTTTGGGCTCTAATGAGTCTCCTTGGGCTGGCATTCTAGGCCCCAAAGCCCCACCCCTGCCCTCGCTCTCTGTGTCCAGGCCTACCGTCCTCTTACTCACAGTTCCCTAGTCGTCCTCCCCTCTGTGCAGAGATTTCATGCTCCTCCTTTGCCTGGAATTGCCTCTGCTTGTCTCTTCACTGCCCAATTCTGTTTATTCTGCCGGGCCTCATCCTCCACAGCGTCTTAATTTATCACCCAAATTGTTGTCCTTTATGATTTGTTGACTTTTTCTTGAAAAACATATTATATAACCAATATATGTTTTATCGTAAAAAAAAATTAGAGAATATAGCAAACAATAAAGAAGAGAATTAAAATCACCCATAAACACAACAGAGATAATCATGGTTAACATGGGGGTATATTTTCTTCCCCTCCTTTTTCAGCATGCACGCACATACACACACACACACACACACACACACACACACTCTCACACACACACACACACTACCTTTCCTCATTCTGCCTTACATTTTAGTTTGTCACATGCATCTATCTCCTTTAGACTGGGAGCTATTTGAGGGCACAATGTGATTCACTTTTTATCCCTGTTACTAACCCAGCATCTGCACTAGGGGGCTTTCTATAAATGTTAGCTGAAAAGGACCCCTAGGTGAATTTGTTTGGCTTTGGAAATCAGCACATAATTCTCTTGGGGAAGTAGATTTGTGGCCCTGGCTTATTTAATACTGCTCTGCATTCCTTGAGCACCAGTTGCTGCTGGCCAGTCATGCACTGCTGGGTGGCTGGGGAAGGGACTACAAATCTATCATGATTCAACAAGTGTCGGAGTCACCCGTGGGTGATGAAGTGTGCTCTGCCTCCTGCATGGGAAAGTGTGGAAAAGCAGCTCTACCCCTGCTATTCCACGGAGGCTCTTTTTTTGCTTTGGAATGACAACGTTGACTCTGGCAAATCTTTCTTTATCCTTTCTGATCAAAAATAGTGTAGGTGTTTCACCCAGGGGGAAGTGGGTGAGATTTTCTTCTCTGACAAATCAGTTTGGGCTCTAAAATACTCTTTGCTTAGATGAAAGTTCAAGAGGCTCTTGAGCTAGGATTGTAAATGGAAATAGCACAGGCTCTTTTCCAAAATGCTCAGTGTCGGGAGGCTGGAGGGGCTTTCTCTGTGCAGGCCATAGGTGAAGGCAAAGCGTGCACACAGGAGTGTTTCAGGAGAGTAAATAGCAGAAGGTGTTTGCAGGGTAGCGGGATCCCTTCAAGACATATGTGGAAAACATGAGAGGCTGCTGGTATATTAAGTACATTCCTATTTTGGGGAACAAAATGTAGGAAGTTTCATGGATATAGATGGCAACAGAATAGTAAAAGCAGATATGAGGGAGACAAGTCCATTTGCCTTGAGGTTTTTAGTTGAATGTGGTGGGATGTTGTGATTTAGATGTCTTTTTTTCTTTAAAGGAGATGTGGCACAGCAGGAGCTATTTCTAGAATTAAATATCTCAAAGGGAATTTCATTACAAGATCAAGGGGAAAAGTCTGCAAGGTTTTGGCTTCTGATGAAAAGCATCTAAAACCAGGTACAATCAAAGAGAAACGTTAAACAAACAAATTACTGATTGGCGTGAGGCTATGAAGTCTCAGCGGGAGCCTCTTGGAGCTGAAGAGTGGACAGGAGAGTGAGGAGATATTTAGGGCTCAGCCTTTGAGATTACCTTCTGGGATGGGATTTCCTTCTGTCTCTACTGGGAAAATGGAATGAAGTCGATGGACTCTGGTGTTTCCAAGAGGAGGTGAAGAGCCCGAGGCCCGAGGGCGCCACATGACTTGCTCAAGTCTAGGATAGCAGTGGAATTAGAGGGAATATGCTTGTATTTATTTTATTTTTTTAAAAATCCCAAATCTAGTTTTCTTTCTGCAACTCTGCATTGCCTGTGTGAGTAGAAAGAGCATAGGTTTGGGATACACTTAGTTTGAATCCTGGCCGCTTTGGGACAAGCTTTTAATATTGTTTCCAGATTCAGTTTCCTCATCTGTACAAGATCCAGACTGCCCCTAACCTGCCCCAGGACTGTCGCCAAATTCTCAAGCATGACCTCCAGCACTTGAACGCTCTCCTGCAGGCCTCACTCACTCACCGGCTCATTTTTTCATTCAGGGTGTATTCCAGGTGCTAGCGACACAGCAGGGAACTGAAGTGACAAAGTCTCAGCCTTCATGGAGCTCACATTCGAGACCAAACTGTGCATTAGAAATATAATGTGGGCCACGCATGTAATTTATAGTTTTCTAGTAGCCACATCAGAAGAAGTAAAGGAAACAGGCAGAGTTAATTTTAACATTCTATTTAACCTAAAATGCCTCAAATATTATCATTGCAGCGTATTGTCAATCTCAAATTTATTAATAACATATTTTACATTTCTTTTTTTAAGTTGAAGTATAATTGACCTGTATAATTACAGTAGTTTCAGGTGTACAATATAATGATTTAATATTTGTATATATAGTGTGAACTGATCACCACAGTAAGTGTAGTTAATATTCGTCACTATACATAGTTACAGAATTTCCTTTTCCTTGGGATGAGAACTTTTAAGATTGACTCTCTTAGCAACTTCCAAATTATCATTAACTGTAATTGCCATGCTGTACATTACATCTCCAGGACTTATTTATTGTATCACCAGAAGTTTGTACCTTTTGATCACCTTCACCCATTTCACCCATCCCCAACCCTGCCTCTGGCAACCAGCAACCTGTGCTTTGTATCTATGAGCTTGGTTTGGTTTTGTTTTTTGGATTTTGTATGTAAGTGAGATCACATGGTATTTGTCTTTCTCTGTCTGACTTACTTCACTTAGCATAATGCCTCAAGTTCCATCCATGTTTTGGTACACTTTTTTTCATAGCGAGGTTATTTTTCCAGCACATCTCAATCTGTACTGGCCACATTTCAAGTGCTCAGGAGCCTCGAGTGGCTTGCATGTACTGTATTGGACCATGCGGTTCTAGGGCTCAGGAGCAAGATTCTGGCATCCACCCCAGTGATTAAAGCTGGGGGAGCGCTTCACTGCAGGCCCTGCCTGAGGGAGAATGCTGCCTCCCCAACTGAGGAGACTTCTAGGGTGCCCCGTTCCACCCTGCTAGAGCACGCCGATTTCATGCAGAAAGAGGGAGAATGCCACACCACAGTTCTGTAGTCTCTGGGTTCAGACAAGAGAATGACACTCTGCTGTCCTCTCTGTAGTAATAGTAATAGTAGTAATAATAACACTATTAGTACTTAGTGAGTACTACATACAAGCCAGGCCCTGTGCTAAGCACTTCATTATCTTTACTACAACTTTATGAGAGAGGTACTGTTGTTATCTATGTTTCAGAGAGGAGGAAATTGGCTCAGTGAAGTTGCTAAGGGTCACATGAGTTGTAAGTGACAGACCTGGGACTTGAACCTACGGCTGTCTAAAGCCAAAGCCTTGTGTTCTTTGAACAGAGAAAGCACAGAAGGAGATCCACCATGAACACAGGTTCCGCAAGCCTTCATCAAAGCTCTCTTCCTCTACTCACAGGACACACTGCCGAGTCAAAATGCTGTGGAGATGAAGGTGTCAGGGAGGAGGAGGGAGTGTCCCAGGGAGGGGTGCGTGCGATATACGTGAGACGTCCGCAATCCCTAGGCGCAGCCCCCATCAGCTATTGTCCAGGATCCATAACCGCTGGCATGTTTACTACAAATAAGGTATTCACTCATCGGCATAGAGGACAAAAATCTCTGTTGACTCCAAAGCATGAAAAGTTTGCTGTCATTATCGTATGATTAGTATTATCGTTCAGCTGAAGGCATGTCCGAGGAGCTCACCACGGCCCAGATCTCCGCAGCAGGACTTGGAATATCAAATGGCAACTGAGAACATGACCTGATTTGAATTTTCTGTCCCCAGTAGATCCCAGCACCTGGAAGTTTTTGAGCTTTGCTTGTGGATATTTTGTAGTAAAACCCAATATGTACATGAGATCATTAGTCAAGTGTTTTTATCATTTGCCAGCTTGCTGGGTGCTGAAATTGGTCTTTTTGTTCAGCAGCCCTCCTGGATCTTCAGAGCATAGTTAGAGAGACACTGAGAAGTCCTCGGGCATCACAGCAGGGCCCCAGGCGTCCTCTCTCAAGGCCCAGGACAGGTGAGATGCTGGGAAGTCAGCCGCCCGTGTCCAGAAGAGAAAGGGCCGTGGCCTTGGCAAATGGGACTGCCTGGAAGTACACCCCAAACCCATCCTCTCTGAGGCCCATGCTCAGGCCCATGGAAGCCTTTCCTGACACATCAGCACCCCCAGTCCTCCCCCACCTCTAAAGTCCTGTAGTCTTGAATGCCTCTGCCACCCACTCAGGCACTGAAGCCCCCGTCTTGTATTGTTGCCTACACATTTTCTGTATGGTCATGCCCATTCTTTCCCAGTCTCAGACTTCTGTGACCTGTCCTGGTGACAATCACATGTTGACTTGTGACATCTCTGATGATCTAGTTGATAAACTCCCCCTTGTTCCAGAAAGGGTTTAAGGGAGCTATTTCATTATTATCTGTTCTAATGATGTCCTTACTGAACTTTTAGTATGGCTTTGAGTGCTGCCTCTCCATCCATAATATTTGTCCTTTGAGCACTGGGATCTCGTAATCTTGGCCTCCAACAACAATGCCTGCCTGACTTACGTTGGGGACTCAGTGACAATGTATTGCTCAATATTGAGCAAACGGCTAGTGCCCCAATCCAAATCAGCTCTCTCTGATGCTCCTTTCTCTTTCTTTTCTTTTTCTTAAATTAAAGTTTATTGGGTTGACAATGGTTAGTAAAATTACGTAGGTTTCAAGTGTACAATTCTGTGATATGTCATCTATATCTCACATTGTGTATTCACCACCCAGGATCAGTTCTCCTTCCATCACCATATATTTGACCCCGTGTACCTGTACTTTTCTTTCACTGCAGTTACCATGACTTTTTTCTCTAGTTTAGCTCTTTGTTTATTTTTTATATTTTTTTTTATTTTTCAATTACAATTGACATACAATATTACATTAGTTTCAGGTATACAACACAGTGATTAGACATTTATAAAACCTATGAAGTGATCACTGACAAATCCAGTACCCATCTGACAGCTTACATAGTTATTACAATGACTACATTCCCCTTGCTATGCTCTACATCCCATGAACATTTTGTAACTACCAATTTGTACTTCTTAATCCCCTCCCTGGCTTCACCCACCCCCTGAACCCCCTCTATCAGCAACCATCAAAATGTTCTCTGTATCTATGAGTTTTTTTCTGTTTTGATTGTTTGTTTATCCTGTTCTCCAGATTCCACATATAAGTGAAATCACATGACATTTGTCTTTGTCTGACTTACTCCACTCAGCACAATGCCCTCTAGGTCCATCCATATTGTTGTAGATGGCAAGACTTCATTCTTTTTTATAGCTAATATTCTATTGTGTGTATGTACCACCTCTTCTTTATCCATTTATCCATTAATGGACACCCAGGTTGCCTCCACATCTTGGCCATTGTAAAAAATGCTGCAATGAAGACATGAATGCACATGTTCCCTTGAAGTAGTGTTTTGGGTTTCTTTGGATAATTACCCAGAAGTGGGATTACTGGTCCTTCTTTGTCTCTTGTTATAGCCTTTGTTTTAAAGTCTATTGTGTCTGGTATAAATATTGCTACCCTAGCTTTTTTTGTTTGTTTGTTTCCATTTTCATGAAATACTTTTTCCATTCCTTTACTTTCAGTCTCTGTGTGTGCTTTCTGTCTGAAGTTCATCTCTTATAGGCAGCATATGTAAGAGTCTTGTTTTCTTATCCATTCAACCACCCTGTCTTTTGAATGGAGCATTTAATCCACTTACATTTAAAGTAATTGTTGATAGATATGTAGTTATTGCCATTTTATTATTCATATTTTTTATCTTTTTTTTTTTCATCTTAAAGAAATACGTCTAACAATCCTTGTAATACTGGTTTGGTGGTGATGAACAACTTCAGCTTTTTGTTGTGCAGGAAACTCTATATCTATGTTCTCTGTATCTATGCTTTGTTGGGTAGAGTAATCTTGGTTGTAAGTCCTTGCTTTTCATCACTTTGAATACTTCATGCCAATTTGTTTTGGCCTGCAAAGTTTCTGTTGAGAAATACAAGTAAGTTGATGGTCTTATGAGAGCTCCCTTATAGGTAATTAACTGCTCTTCTTTTGCTTGCTTTTAAGATTCTCTCTTTGTCTTTAACCTTTGGCATTTAAATTATGATGTGTCTTGGTGTGAGCTTGTTTGGGTTCATCTTGTTTGGGACTCTCTGTGCTTCCTGGACGTGTATGTTTATTTCCTTTGCCAGGTTAGGGACGTTTTCAGTCATTATTTCTTCAAATAGGTTCTCAATTCCTTGTTCTCCCTCTTCTCTTTCTGGTACCCCTATGATGCAAATGTTAGAATGCTTGATGTTGTCCCAGAGGCCCCTTAAACTATCCTCATTTTCTTTTTTTGTTTGTTTTTTTGCTGTTCTGATTGGGTGTTTTCTGCTGTCTTATCTTCTGAATCACTGATTCGATCCTCTGCTTCATCTAATCTACTGTTGATTTCCCGCTAATGTATTCTTTATTTCAGTTATGGTATTCTTCATCTCTGACTGATTCCTTTTTATGTTTTCTATCTCCATTTTTATATTTCCTATCTCTTTGTTGATGCTCTCATTGAGATTATTATAAGCATCCTTATAACCAGTGTTTTGAATTCTGTGTCTGGTGGATTGCTTGTCTGCATTTTGTGTAGTTCTTTTTCTGGAGCTTTGTTCTATTCTTTCATTTGGGACATGTTTCTTTGACTCTTCATTGTGACTGGCTCTCTGTGTTTGTTTCTAAGTATCAGGTAGGGCTGCTATGTCTCCCTGTCTTGGTAGAGTGGCCTTATGTAGTAGGTGTCTTATGGGGCCCAGTAGTGTAGTCTCCCTGGTCACCTGAGCCAAGTGCTCCAGGTGTGTCCCTTGTGTGGGTTGTGTGTGCCCTCCTGTTGTAATTGAGCCTTGGTCGCTGTTTGCACATCAGTAGGAGAGATTGACACCTTGGACTGATTGTGAGGGCTGGCTGTGGCTATAGTGGAGGAGCTGTGTGCAGGAGCTAACCCTACAGAGAAGAATTTGCTTTAGCAGGGCTCTGGTGCCTGCCCAGTGTGCCCTTTGGGTTTATCCTTTTGTGGAGGTGGGCGGGTGGTGCTCTGATGAGGACAAGCTGGCCATCAGGTGTGTTGGTTCTGGGACTTCTTGGGAGGGGCTCTGTTGCAGGCCAAGTTCAGCCATGGCCTGTGGCCTGCCCGGGGCTACTTGGTATGTGATACAAAATGATCTGCAGATGGTTATCACTTGTGCTGAGCTTGGAGGTGCCTGGGAAAAGGTAACCTGTGAACCGAGGCTGACTGCCACTAGTGCTAGGCTTGGGGATGCTTAGCAAGATGTATAGGGCACACTGAGGCCAGGTGCTGCTTGTTTGGGGGCCTGTGAACCTATGAGAGATTTTAGGAAAGTCCACAGTATGAGCCAAGACAGACCATTTGTATGGAAAAGACACTTGAAGTGGCTTGGGTGGGCCTGCACGTTGGGTGGGGTCTCAGGGGATCAACTGGGCAGAACGAATGGGGTTAGCCAAGTTGATGGAGACTCAGATATGTCAGCTACCTGCATCTTCACACTGGGTGGGGGGATTGCTCAACAAAGGAACTGTAGCTTCTGCTAGCATTTCTGTCTGGGAGTAAGCTGCCCTTCCTGCCCTTGCTCTGAAGCCAGACAATTCTTTTCCCTCCCTGTATGTCCCTTGCATCTTTCAAGCTGCTGCCCCAGAGCTGGAGCTCAGAGTGAGTGAGTCAGTGAGGGAGTAAGTCTATGTGCAGGCCCTTTAAGAGGAGCATCTGGGACTCCAGCTGCCTTCCGTCTCACTCGGCCATAATTTTTACTGGTTTTCACAGCCAGAAGTTGTGGGGACTTCACTTCTCGGCACTGGAACCCTAGGGTGGGAACTATGATGTGGGGATGGAACCTCTCGCTCCTCAGTGAGGACTTCCACAGCCAAGATATCCCTCCCTATTTGTAATGGTCACACATGGGTGTGGGACTAGCCCCTTCTACATCTGTGCCCCTCCTGCCAGGCTCAATTTGGCTTCTTCTGTATGTTCTTAGTTGTAGGACTTCTGTTCAGCAGGATTTCAAGTGATTCTCAATGATGGTTGTGCTGTAGTTGTCATTTTGATGTGGTTGTGAGAAGAGGCAAGAACTGCATTTACCTACTCTGCCATCTTGACTTGAATGCAGTTACCATGATTTGTATCACATACTCATTAATTTGTTAAGGTTTCTCCCCCCCTCCCCCCACTGGGGGACCTTTTTGGTTCTCCCCTGTGTCCTCAGCACCTAGTACAATGCCTAGAACCTGGTAGGACTTTGTAAAGACTAGTTCAATATGAACGAATATGTTTGGTTCCTGGAGGAGAAGGCAAAAGTGGAGAGAGGAGGGAGTCAGTGGCTTTCTGATGGAGAGGTCATCTACGGAAGGGCATGTGGAATAGCAGCAAACACATTGACCCAGAAGTCAGGGACCTGAGGGTCAGGCATTTTCTTGAATCCAAGGTTTATTTTCTATGTAACCTTGAGACAATCTTGGAGGGTTGAAGGAGGTTATTTTTCTGAAATTGCTTTGTGAACCATAAAACCATGGTAAGATGTTATTCGTCATCCTAAGACCTGGTTCCTGCCTACCTGTCCAAATATATTTCTTATTAATTTGATTTAGCTAGGCCAATGTTCTCATTTTAAAAAAAACATGTTTTCCCCTTATTGTAAAAATAATACATTGTAATAACAAAACTGAGGATATTCAGAAGAAAATAAAAATAAATCATCTCTTAAGATTACCACCTAGAAATAACAGTATTAACATCTTATGTATAGCCCAAATATATATATTTTAAATATGCATGACCTGTTTTCTAGGTGTCAGCAGCTGGGGGCTATCAGGGCAACATTTCTCTCTTCTCTACTGCACTGGCTTTGCTGAAGGCCGCTGTCTGGGAAATCACTAGAGGGTGGAGCCTCCCCACTCTGGTGCTTATAGCAGCATCCTTGGCAGCAATGCCAGTGAGGGGTACTGACAGCTGTCTTCATGAGAGGGTTATCTTCTTCCAGCACTTTTTGCTATCTGAAAGTACTTAACCAGGTTTATGTATTTATTATTTGTCTGTCTCCACTGGGATATAAGCTCCACCAGGTCCCAGACTTGATGGATTTGCATTATTGCTCCCTCTTTGGCGCACCTAAAACAGTGCCTTGCGTAATAAACGTTCACTGAGTGAGTGAACACCCGACTACTGTATTATCTCATAGAAAATAGGAAGCACTTGATTCAGGCAAGTTCTGCATATGAACTGTACAGAGGTCAGATTCACTGGTAATGTACATCTGGTCTGCTAGGTCTAGCTGTGGTTGGAGATTCGGCCTCAGCACAGGTATGATAGAAAATCCCAACCCCCTTTTCAATCACTACCACTGCCTCCAGGAATTTCAGGCATGCTCTCAGACCATGCTGGGCTCTGAGCATCCTGCAAAGTTCTTTTCCAGGTTCACAGTCTTAATTAACTTTCCCAAACTGCCCTAGGCAAGGAGGCCCATCCTCTCCCTGTCCCAAAGCCTGTTCCCCCTCCAGCACCTTTCAGCTTGTTCTCCTTATTGGGCCCTTAGGCTTTTCTTATAAATAGTACTGAATTTCTTTCTTAGGTAGGGCAGTTATTCTGGTCACAATTCTGAATCTCTATATTCAAAGGTGAGCTTCAGTGATGCAGACAGCATTTGTGGATTGGATGCAAAGAGTTTTAAGAGCCCTGCTGAGAGCTGGGGCTGCTGAGAGAGGGTGTTCAGTTAGCCCCGAGGCTGCCCTCTGCTTGTGCACAGAGCCTGTCCCTGCTGGGCTGGACCCAGTCTCCAGATTCAGGTCACTGAGCAGACTTCCGCTGTAGTCCTTCCACCTTTCCGCTTCCCCTCCAAAACCTGGAATAAGAAGGGACTAGCTCTGTTTTCTTTTGGGTCATTGCAGCCCTTCTGAGAGGGGCATTTTCTCCAAATTGCCATAAATCCTCCCACTGTGGCACCCAGGGGACAACAAGGTGTTTTCATGTCTGTTTCCTAGGTGGGATTCAAACACAGGTCACGAAAGTGCTCTCGAGAAGTGAAGAGTTAGTTACCTATGCTCTGAGGAGCCAGGACGTGAGAGGTGAGAGAGAACAAAAGGCAGACAGGGTGCCTCCCACAGCCCCTGGACCTCTGGCCTGAAGTCTACCTTGGCTCCTTTGCTGATGTTTTTAATATTCATGACGATTATCAGCTGGCGCTTATAATGATTCCAGAAACTGGGTTCATCAGACTGGCCATTGTTCTCCCAAGTCTACTTGAAGACAGTTTTGTTTTGTTGTTGTTTTCAGCTTTATCGAAAGGTAATTGACACATAACATTGTATAAGTTTAAAGTATACGTAATTATTTGATATATGTATATATTACAAAATGATCACCACAATAAGTCTAATTAACATCCATGAGCACACAGTTACAACTGTTTTTCCTGTCATGAGAACTTGTAGGATCTGCTCCCTTAGCAGCTTTCAAATACACCGTACAGTATTCACTGTAGTCACCATGCTGTACATTACATCCCAGGACTTGCTCATCTGCAACTGCAAGTTTGTATTTTTTGACCGCCTTCACCCATTTCTCCCTGGATCATACAGTATTTGTATTTGTCTATCCGACTTATTTAATTTAGTGTAATGTCCTAAAGTCCATCCATGTGTCACAAATAGCGGAATTTCCTTTTTTATGGCTGAATAATATTCCATTGTGTATAGATACATCTTCTTCATCCATTCCTCATTGATGGACACTTAGGCTGTTTTCATATCTTGGCTATTGTGAATAATGGTGCAATGAACCCAGAGGGTGCAGATATCTCTTGGATAGTGATTTCATTTCCTTTGGATAGAAGTGAATTGCTGGATCATATGGTAGTTTTATTTTTAATTTTTTTGAGGCATGTCCATCTGTTTTCCATAGTGGCTGAACCAATCTATGTCCCCACCAACAATGTATAAGGGTTCCTTTTTCTCCACATCATGCCAGGATTTGTTATTTCTTGTCCTTTTGATGACAGCCATTCTGACAGGTGTGACGTGATATCTTATTGTTGTTTTGATTTGCATTTCCCTAATAATTAGGATGTTGAGCACTTTTTCATGTACCCGTCTTTGGAAAAATGTCTATTCAGTTTCTTTGCCCATTTTTAATTAGATTATTTGATTTTTGCTATTGAATTATATGATTTCCTTATATATTTTGATATATATTAACCCTTTATCAGATACATGGTTTGCAAATATTGTCTCTTATTTCATAGCTTGCCTTTTCATTTTATTGACAATATCTTTTGTTGAGCAGACGCTTTTTAGTTTGATGTAATCTCACTTGTTTATTTTTGCTTTTGTTACTTGTTCTTTAGGTGTCATATCCAAACAAATCAGTGCTAAGACCCATGTCAAGGAGCTTTTTCCCTATGTTTTTTTCTAGGACTTTTATAGTTTCAGATATTATTACACATTTAAGTCTTGGGTTAATTTTTTTTACTTAATTTTGTGAGTGGTGTAAGGTAGGGGTCTAGTTTCATTTTTTTTGCATGTGAATATCCAGTTTTCCCAGCACCATTTAACAAAGAGACTATCTTTTCTCCATTGAATATTCTTGGCTCCCTCATCAAACATTTGTCGACTACATGTGCATGGGTTTGTTTCTGGGCGCATGATTCTGTTCATTGGTTTATGTGTCTGTTTTTATTCCAGTTCCATACTATTTTGATTACTAATGCCATGTAGTATAGTTTGAAATTAAGAAGTGTGAATGCCTTCACCTTTGTTCTTTCTTAGGCTTGCTTTGGCTATTTAGGATCTTTTGTAATTCCAAATGATATTAGGATTTTTTTCTATTTCTGTAGAAAACTGCCATTGGAATCTTTATGGGGATCACACTGTATCTATAAATGGTTTTGGGTAGTACGGACTTTTAACAACATTAATTTTTCCAATCCATGATCACAGGATATCCTCCCATTTATTTGTTTTCTTCAGTTTCTTTCATTAGTGTCTTATAGTTTTTAGTGTACAGATCTTTGACCTCCTTGGTTAAGTTATTCCTAAGTATTTGATTGTTTTTGATGTTTGTAAATGGGATTGTTGTCTTTATTTATTTTTCAGATATTTCATTGTTATTGTATAGAAACATTACTGATTTTTATATGTTGATATTGTATCATGCAGCACTACTGAATTTTTTGATTAGCTCTGATAGTATTTTGGTGACGTTTTTACCATTTTCTACATATAAAATCATGTCATCAGCAAACAGACATTTTTACTTCTTCCTTTTTGATTCGAATTTCTTTTATTTCCTTTTCTTGCTTTATTGCTCTGGCTGAGACTTCCAGTTCTATGTTGAATAAGAGTGGTGGGAATGGGCACCCTTGTCTTGCTCCTGATCTTAGAGGAAAAGCTTTCAGCTTTTCACCAATGAGTGTGATGCTAGCTGTGCATTTGTCATATATAACCTTTATTATGTTGAGGTGTGCTCCCTCTATACCAAGTTTGTTGAGAGTTTTTATGAATGAATGTTGAATTTTGTCAAATGCATTTTCTGCACCTATAATTTTTCTTTTATTCTATTAATGTGATGTATCACATTCATTGATTTGTGTATGTTGAATCATCCTTACATCCTAGGGATGAATCCCATTTGATCCTGGTATATGATTCTTTTAATGTGCTGTTGAATTTGGTTTGCTAGTATTTTGCTGAGAGTTTTTGCATCTATGTTCATCAAGAATATGAAAACAGTTTCTTAAATACTAGATGGCAGATATCTGTTCCACTCCATTGGGGAATTTGGTAAAATAAGTGGACATTGCTTAAGTTTATTTAAGGGAGGACTCTGGAAGAGGTGGTTTGTCACTTTTCTTAGCTCTTTTTCATGTGAACATGTGCTTGCTCTCTGAGGAGCCATTCCGCAGCTGCTTGTCACTCCCAGGAGCTGATTCTTCCGTGGAGCACGTGCACTCTCTTCTGCCCTTTTTCTGCTCTCCATATTCTCCCGTAGCAACGATAAGGATATGTTTCCATTTGTATACAGCATCAGTGTTCACCTTCTCATCCAGAGTCTCACCTGACCCTCCTCTGATGGGACAGGTAGGAAACAGTTATCCTCACATTTTCAGAGAAATGGACCGACTTCCATAAGGTCACATGGTGGTGAAGTTAGCACTTGAGCCTGAGTGTTTAATGCCTGGTCAAAATTTTTCCTGGGTACTGTGTTCCTGCCAGCCTCTGACAGGGGGGCTTGGGACAGAATAGGAGTGGAGAGTGCAGAGGTAACTTAGATGAGGGGTCTGATGGAGACAAGGTGGGAACTGTTGACTAAGATGCCAGTTGGGGTGACCTCCGCTGGCTGGATTAATTGTTGTCCTTATTTTCCTCTCATTCTCTACCAGCCACTAAAATTCGTGGTAAGAATATGCTATGGTAAGAATATCACTCATAGCGATCCCTCCCAACACTATGACTTGGGAGAAAATGTTTGAATCTAGCCCTGAGTGGCCTCTGCCCCACTCAGTACCTTGTACATTAAACAGTGGTTCTTGGTTTTCTTCTCTGCTGCAGCTTGAGTCAGAAAAGAGAACATAGTCTTGCATACTTTTTATTCATTCTTATCCTGTTCATTTATTTAGCTTCATCAATGAGTCAGATATTTTGCTAAGGGCAGGAAATGAGATAGGACTCCTTCTCTCAAGGCATTTGTAGGTGTGTGTGTATGTGTGTGTGTGTGTGTGTGCGCGTGTGTGTGTGTGCACCTATGACACACGGGAGCACAGACAAGTAAATCTTTACCGTGAAGAATTCCTACAGCAGATAGAAGCTCAGAGAAGACATGTAAATCAGACTGTGCTGAGGTCAGGATGGCTTCTTAGAGAAAGTGCCTCTTAAAGGGAATTCTTAAGTGTTCACGGGACTTAACAGTGACAAAGGGAAGGGCCTGCCAAGCAAGGCAATGGTAGGTTTGAAGATGCCAAGGCATTAAAGAGCTGAGAGAATAGGAAATAATTTGGAGGGAAGAGAATGAGCTGAGGGAGGTGGGAGAAGATGAATGTAAAGAGGTGGTGGTGGTCCTGTGTGTTTAAGATGATCTTGAAAGCCATGGGAAGCATGATCAGGTCTGCATTTGAGGTGGGTCCCCTTGGCAGTGCTGTCATGGTTTTGTTTAACTTTGTTTGGGAAGCAGTTTGGTAGTATGTATTAAGAGCCTCTAAAATGGGCATATAAAGTGCCCTTTGCCTCAATAACATTACCTCTGGGAGTAATAATACTTAACACATACCATATAGTATTTATTTTACCAGATAGTTTTGATTCACTGTATATATTATTTTTTAATCCTTATTATAATCTGCAAAGTGGGAATCATTGGTCCCATTTTACAGATAAAAAAGCTGAGGTTTTAAAGAATGAGGCAATTTCAGGATCGAATTTACACTGTCACTAATTAGCTGTTTTCTTAGGACAAATTACCCTCTCTGAAGCTGTTTCCTGTTATGGTACTACCTTAAAAAAATGCAACCCAGAATTAAATACAAGGTGATTTTTATGTTTTTGGATTATCCACTCATTTGGATTATTTCTGCCAGAGCTGACCTCTATTTCTTAAAAAAAAAAAATTTAAAATTAAATAAATGAGGCAGAATCAAATGGTGTGGAGCATTGTGAATACTGGCTTTGCTTTTAGGGGCCATTCTGAGTTGTTTCTCCTGCAATTTTCCTTGTATACACACACGCAGCTCTCAACGTATCCTCTACCTCCACGCTGTGTCTTGTCCCACTGGAGATGGTAAGTTCGTTGAGGAAAAGCATGGTTTTAAATATCTTTGTATTTCTCCCAGCGTCTGCCCTGGGCCTTCTTGTGCCCAAGGGTTAGTTTTCACAGAAGCAGTTGGAACATCATGATCCAAGATAAAACAGGGGCTTTGAGAGTAAAGAGCTAAGAATTGGGGGCAGAGGGACAGACAGAAAAGATAAATATTTAGGGTTGGAGACTTGGCAGGGAGGGTTTGGAATTGAGGGGAGCTGGGTGAATATATTTAATAGAAAATATGTAAAACGTTCTCATTAGTGCTGAATCAAGACAGCTGTCTTAGGCTGGGTTCCCCAAAAGCAGTTCCTGAGCGGGGGATCCATGTGCCAGTGATCCATTAGGGAAGTGCTCCCGGGAGGACCCAGTGAAGGACAGGAAGCAGGACAGGAGAGAGGAAGAAACCTGAGTGTGATGTCAGGCGGGTGTCAGCCTTAGCTGGACCCACAAAACTCTTAAGTGTGAATCACAAGTCGGAGTTTGTCCCCGCTGAAGAGGAGGGCACTGGGCTTTCCCACTTCTGCAGCGGTCGTCATTGACTAAGGGCTGTTTAGAGGTAACCGGGAAGCTGCAGGCCCTTCTGTCTCTGTCCACGTGGGCCAAGTGGCTCCAGCAGCCCAAGGGCCAGCCTTGTAAGAGTCACAGTTTCAGGGAGTTAGAAGCAAAGGCACGAAGACGATGTACAGCTACCTGAGGGGAGGGGATGGGAGTGGGACCTCCACAGTGTCGCCTTGATAACTGCACCCTAGCTGTGTTCAGGGTACCTCCCTGACGTGTGGATCCCAGCTCCCTCAGGTGCCAAGTGTGGATCGTGTTACTCGCTCATATCGTGTCACAGAGTGATGACAAAAACAAAACAAAATGAGACAGGGTACATGGACTCATAGGGACAGCAATAGGCCATTATGTAAAGCCAGGTGTTAGAACGTCATTCCCTTCCAGGCCCAGAGGCTGTAATAGCTTTCGGTCCTCTCCCGGGCACTTGTCTTGCAGGCATCAGCACTGATAGCCTTTGAAAAGAGCTTGTTTGTGTGGGGAGGAAAGCAGGCCCTTTTTTAATGTTGATAAATTTTGCAGCAGCTTCTTTAATACATAGCAGCTGCCTTGAATCACATCTAATTAACCACCAGCTATCTTGCTGTGGCCGTGTGGCTTTGATGTGTTCATCAGCAAGGAAGTAGTGGAGAGCTAGTCACAGGAGGACTTAGCTCTTATAAAATGCCTTTTATCTTCAAAGTGCTTTACAACCACTAATTATTAGAGGAATTAGGTTGAACAGCAACCATCTCCCTGAGACCTCCAGCCATTATCAAGGGACTTTAATGTACCTGATGATAGAGCAAGAGAAGTGTGAAGGGGATGCTTAATAATAGTTGTCCAGACCTGGAAGAGTTGTTTTACAGAAGTAGGAGACAGCTGCTCCCTGTCTCCCTTGAGGTTAAAACAAGGAAATTGGGCTGAACCTGAGGGAAAAGGAGGCAAGCTGTAGAGGTTGCGTAAGCTGCAGCAGGCCACAGAGTGGGAAGGTCGCTCTCTCAAAGGCGCTTCCGTACACCTTCCCCTTGATGTGGACTGATGGGGCACATGGCCTTCCTGGGGGCGTGCGGTGGGTGACATCACACCACAAAGTCCCATCCAGCTGGGGCAGTCTGTGGTAGATGGATGGGCTTCTTGATTGTATCTCCTCATGCAGCGTTTTTTTTGTTTTCTTGCTTTTTTGTTTATTAGTTTGTTTGTTCGAATTTTATCTGGGGTGGAGAAAGTCAATTTGAATTCTACAATAATTACAAGAGTAACAAGAGCTAACACTCTAAGGTACCACCCCAGCCTTCATTTTACAGGTGAGGAAAGTGGGGCTCAGAGAACGGAAGAGACCTGTTTGGCCACGTAACTGGTGCCTCAGGCGGTCTGGCCTTGGAATTTGTGCTCTTATCCACCACCGTAAGAGGCCAGAGAAGGGCTTTTTGTCCAAAGCTCCTGAACTATGTCAAAGGAGTACCCAACACCCTCATCCAGGACAGGGCAAGTCTCGTTCCCTCTGCTAACACTTGAGTCAGAGGGGTGGTGAAAGGAGTCCTGCGAAGAGCAGCTCGGCCTCTGTTCTTCCCTGAGAGGACCCTTCCATCTCCCTCCTTGCCCTGGTTCAGCCAGAGGATCTGCCCAGGGCCAGGGGAGGAAAGAAGGGACATGGTGCGAACAGCTGGCAGGTCACCTGTGAAGATAAAGCACTCCCTCTCCCCTCCCCCCCCCCAAGCCTGTACTAAGATGGATTTAAAACAAGCCCTGCTTGGTCAGTCTAGCGTGGGAATACAGTCTAAAGTGGCATCAGCTGCCATCACCTGTTCAGAGGGTGGAGGGTACCTATAAGTTCCAACCCTCTAATCACATGATTGGTTCCTCTGGCAACCAGTCCCCATCCTGAAGCTCTGTAGGGCCCATCTAGAGTCATCTCATTAGCATATACTCAGGAATGGCTGAAAGGGGCCAGTTATGAATAAGACATCCTTCTACCGGGAAATTCCAAGGGTTTTAGGAGCTCTGTGCCAGGAACTAGGAATAAAAGACCCAATATATATTTTTCATTATATCGCAGATACAGTGTTTCCCTGAAAATAAGACCTAGCCAGACAATCAGCTCTAATGCGTCTTTTGGAACAAAAATTAATATAAGACTCGGTCTTATACTATATAAGACCGAGATAAGACTGAGTCTTATAGTAAAATAAGACCAGGTACTGTATTGTATTGTATTATATTATATTGTATTATGTTATATTACTATATTATATTATATTGTATTAAAGACCTGGTCTTATAGTAAAATAAGACTGGATCTTATATTAATTTTTGCTCCAAAAGACGCATTAGAGCTGATTGTCTGGCTAGGTCTTATTTTTGGGGAAACACAGTATTTACCACTCTGAGCCCTTACTCTCAGTGGCCTTAATAAAAAGCCAACACACAATTATTGAGCACCTGTTGTATGCAAAGTACCAGGCAGGGAATTGATGGGATATTTGTTCACCAAATGAGCAAATTCAGTTTCATTCTTACTAAGATTTATTGATGGGGCTTCTTTCTTCGAGGAGTAAATAAGACATATCATATACACTTGAAAATCTAGCCCATCCGAGCAAGCAGTATGTTGCAATGCCTGAAGCATGAAAGAACACTAGAGAAACAGAGACCAGAGCAGTCCAGACTGGGTGGTCAGGGGAGACTTCTCAGGGGAGGTGGTCCCTGAAGGCATACACAATATGGAGCAGACCTACAGAGTGTTCTTACAGAGGGAAAAGGAACTGGAACTTTCCTTTGTTGAGTCCTAGAAAGCAAATGCAGCCCTGCTATGCACCTGGTCTTTTCTCTTAACTCTCAATGGTGATAAGTTTGAGTCCCAGTTCGGCTTGCTTATGACCCAAGACAGGTCCTTTAACCTCTTGGAGACTGAGATTCTCATTAATAAAAGAGGATAAAGATAGCCAGTCCCGACAGCTTCACAGGATCAGTATGGAAATGAGATAAAAAGTGAAAGTTCTTTTTAACTACAAAGTATAATTAGTGTCATTATTAGTGTTGTTACTGGTTTATAGTATGTCTTTCATTATTTCATCACCTCCCGAGGAGTGATCTTACTATCAAAATTTTGAACTAAAAAGGATCATACTGAAAATGCCTTAGAAATAATCACAAGAGCTAACATTTACCGACTGCTTACTATGTGCCAGGCATAGTTTCTAAGTGTTTTACATGTTTAAGTTGCATAGTCCTCACATGAAGTACATTTTACAGATGGGGAAACTGAGTCCTAGAGAGGTTAATAATTGCTCAAGGCTATACAGCTAGGAAGTGGTGGAGGCAGGATTTGAACCTAGGGAAAGTTGACTCGACATTCTGCTGTGTTGCCTTCATGCAGCTCAAGCAGGTTTGGATTCCTCTTTTCCATGGGGAGGGAAGAAGGGACAGATGGAGTTCTCTGAGCTTCTCTCTGCTGTGGTCACCAGCCTTTCCGCACCTCCCCTCCACATTCTCTCCCTACTGAAAAGCAGGGTTGGGGCCTGTTGGTGGGCCCTGTGGGTGGCCCAGGGCCTCTCTTCCCCAGCCTCCTGCTGTGGCAGATGCTGGCAGAGCTCCACCCACATCATGGGGCCTGACCATTCCCCTGCCCTCTGGCACCTTCCAGCTGCCTGTGTCTCTCTTTGCCCAGGGGCTTTCTGTACCCACACCGCACTCATGGCAAACTGGAGTGCAGAGAAGTAATGCCTCTCAGAAGCAGCCCTCACCCAGTGACTAATGGGGGTTGATATATAACTACACCAGCTCCTTTGCCCCTGCGGTTGGATAACTGAGACGTGGTCTACAGCTTACAGAGTTCTCTGGGGTTAAGCGCCAGTAACGCACTTGTGTAGTAGTTGGCTGGACCAGGAGCCCTTCACTGGCTCTCTTACCTCCCCTGTTTCACTTCCTACTCCCCGAACAGTATTTCCCATCCCTGCAAACAAACCAGTTTCATTCAAATCTTTGTCTCCAGGTCTTCTATGGCACCACCTGTTAAGGGTTGAATTGTGTCCCCCCAAAGATATGTAGAAGTCCTAACCTCCATTACCTCAGAATGTGACCTTATCTGGAAATGGGGTCCTTGTAGATGTAATTAGTCAAGTTCAGATGAGGTCATTAGGGTGGGCCCATAATCCAATGCGACATGTATTCTTCTAAGGGGGGGAAGATGAGGTGATAGAGACACTGGAAGGGAGAACACTGCGGAGGACAGAGGCAGAGGTAGGTTAGAGGAGTGCTGGGAGCTGCGAGCCGAGAACCTGAGAGGACTGGCGCCGGCTACCACCAGAAGCTGGGAAGAGACACAGGGAGAGGCTACCCGCGTCTCAGAGGGAGCACGGCCCTGCTGACCTTGGATTTTGCGCTTCTGGTCCAGAGCTCTGAGACAATCAATTTCTGTTGTTTTAAACCAGCAATCCTAGGAAATGTATACACCTTCCAGCTGAGGCCTCGATTCTTCCTTACCTTGCTCCTTCTCAGGGAGCCCAGCAGGCACCGGCCCCTGTGAGTGGCTCCATCCATTCTTACTGGAGCTGCCTTGGAAATCCTTTGCTCAGCAACCCTTCTGCCCCCTCTGCACTTAGACAAGGCTCACCTGACTCTGCCTTCCCGAGACACTGCCAACTCAGAGTCAATGATACAGACTTGGGTACTGCTGCATATGGAGTATTCCTTTAGGGAAGCCTGGGTAATTAAGGAGATTTAAGCGGGTCCTGGGGTGCTTTGGGGGCTTCTGATTTCATGACTACCTGCTGCAGGAGAGATTCGAGGAGATTAGGGTGATTTAGTAGCTGCTTTCAAGTTTGCAACAGGTGTGGCGTGGAGGGAGCGACTGGCTGCTCTTCATCTCCACCGACCCAGAGTGAGGGGGACATTAGCTGTGAACCTCTAGGAAGGGGGTTTAGGCTGATCTCTGAACTTTGTGATTGCAGCCGTTACTAAGCTGCTAGAATTGCTTTGGAAGTCTGGGAAATGTTCCTAGACATGGTTGAGGGCTGGATAATTTCCATCTATGTACAAAGGCTTTTATGGAACCATTCTGGAGGGAGAAGAGTGGTCTGCACGCTCTGAGAGAGGCAGATAAAAAGTAGTTTCTCTGTTCTCTTTGTGACGGCCATGGCCTTTTCCCTTCGCCTTTGGAACACACCCCACCATTTTCCCTTTTATGGCTCTACTGTCTGTTGGTCTAAAAACTCTTTGAGACAGAGAGCTGTGTCCAGCCCTGAGCCCAAGGTGTCCCTGGACTTCATCCACATGTGAGACAGCAGAGCCCATCACAGGGCTTCCATTTTATTTTGAAATGAAAATATAGCACTTCTGTTTTTTTGTCTCCCATTCCCTTTGGAAAACCCACAGATGCTGTGCAAAGATTGCAGGCCAAGCCAAGCCAAGGAGTAAGAGAAAGGAGACGGAATTCACAACAGGGGAGTGGGGTTAAGGAGGGGCTCTGCCCGCTCCCTTATTTTCAGGGTTCCTTTATCTCCCTACACTAAGGGACTGGGGGTTTTCACAGCCATTAATTTTCAGCCATTTCCTGCTTGCCAGAGTTGAATGTAAAAGGAGGGATCAGGCTCTTGAGACAAAATACAATAGGCAGGGCTAGATTTGCAAGTCCTGCAGGATATGAGAAGGTTCTGGCCTGGATCATTTTATTTTTAAAAATAGATTTATTGAACTATTGACATATGTAAACTGTACATATTTAAAGTATACAATTTGATGTTTTGATATATATATTTGTATATATGTGTGTGTGTGTTTGTATGTATATTATGTATATAGCTCCATGAAACTATTACCTTAATTAAGATTGCAGACATCTTTTGTTTTAATTTTTTAATTCAAATTTTTATTTGTTTACATTTAGGTACTTGTTTTTTGTATTATAAACGAATTTTAGCATTTTTTTTTAACATATTATGATACAAGAAATTTTATGTAACAAATAATTACAAAACACAAGAACAGATGCAAGGTACAAGGAATTTTATGTACTGGTAACAAATTTACGATATTTACACATCATAGAAGACCAAAAACTCTTTGTTGTTGCAAGTTTGTCGTAAGTTCAACAAAACCGATTATCATATTCCAGGATATTATTTTGCATATGGATATCGTTATTGATGTCTAGAATTACACTTTTTAACTCATAAGCATAAATAAAAAAATTAAAAACATTTATATACATACAAAATTAGTACTACCCATATATAAAGTGCATCCTTATTTTTCCCTCACAAATTTGGGCAAAACAGTGCGTACTATACATGGCAAAATATGGTACTTTGAGATTCATCCATTTGTTGATTGGATCCATCGTTCCTTCCTTTTAACTCGGAGTGGCATTCCATCGTTATATACCACAGTTTGTTTATCCATTCTCCTGTTGATGAACATTTGTGTTGTTTTGGCTACTACACCTAAAGCTTCTATGAACATTCGTGTAAAAATCTTCGTACAGACATTTGCTTTGATTCTCTTGGGTAAATACTTAACAGTGGGATGGCTGGAGCATATGGTAGAAGTTTGTTTGACTTTTTAAAGAAACTACCAAATGTTTTCCAAAGGGGTTATACCATTGTACATTCCCATCGGAAGTGTATGAGAGTGCCATCCCATTGTTCCACAGCCTTGCCAAGACTTGGTATGGTCAGTCTTTTTCACTTTAGCAATTCCAGTAAGTGTGTAGTGGTATTTCATTATGGTTTCAATTGCATTGCCCTGGGACTAATGATGTTGAACATTTTCGTGTAGTTATTTGATATCCATATATCTTACTTGATCAAGTGCCTGTTCAAATGTTTTGCCCATTTTAGAAATTGAGTTATTCTCTTATTAATGGGTTTTGAGAGTTCTTTATGTAATCTGGATCAAAATACTCTCTCAGATATATGCTTGGTAAATATTTTTTCCCAGTAAGTGGCTTAAATGGTATCTTTCGAAGAGCAGAAATTTTAAATTTTGATAAAGTCCAAATTATCAGGGTCACAAAGATGCTTTCTTCTTAAAGTTTTGTATTTTTAGATCTTACATTGAGGTCTATGATCTGTTTTGAGTCAACTTTTGTACATGGCCTAAGGTACGAATTGAAATTCTTTTTGCAAATGGATATCCAATTATTCTAGAACCATTTGCTGAAAAGATTATCCTTTTTTTCCTGCTAGATTGCCTTTGCATCTTTGTCAAAAATCAATTATAGATACAGATCTATTTTTGGATTCTCTATTCTGTTCTATATATCTATTTTCCTGACTTTGTTAATCCCACACTGTTTTGATTACTATAGATTTATAAGTCTTGAAATCAGGTAGTGTTAGTCTTCCTATTTTGTTCTTCTTCTTTGAAATTGTTTTGGCTATTCTGTATTTCCATGTGAATTTTAGATCAGCTTATCAAGTTCTACAAAAAAAGCCTGTTAGCCTTTTGACTGGGATTGAGATAAATCTATCTGTACATGAATTTAGAAAAAAATAGTATCTTAATAGTATTGAGTCTTGTAATTCATGAAGATGCATATATCTCCGTTTATTTCAGTCCTCTTTAATTTCTCGTGTCAATATTTTGTAGCTTTCAATGTACAGGTATTACACATTTTTGTCAGATATATCCCTAAGTATTTTTCATTTTTGATGCTATTGTAAGTGATATTTTCATCTCATCTTCAACTTTTTGTTGCTCGTATACAGAAATACAATGAGTTTTTATGTAGAGAACTTGTATCTTTTAACCTTGTCAAAGTCACAGATTAGTTATAGTAGCTTTTTGTCAACTTCATCAAATTTTCTACATAGACAATAATGTCTGGGAATTAAGACAATTTACTTCTTTCTTCCCAATCTGGATGCTTTTTTCCCCCTTGCTTCATTAAACTGGCTAGAATCTCCAACACAATGTTGAATAGAAGTGGTAAGAGCAGATATTACTATCGTTTTCTTGATCATAGGGGAAAGCATTTGGTTTTTCATGATTAAGTATGATTTAGCATTGGTTTTTTGGTAGATGCCCTTTTTCAGGTTGGGCAAATCTGGTTTTCTGAGAGTTTTCATCTGCAGTGAATTTGGGTTTTGTCGAATGCTTTTTCTACATCTACTGAGATGATCATAAGGTTTGTCTTTTTACAGTTGTTAATATGGTGAATTACATTGTAGATTTTCAAATGTTAAACCATTCTTGCATTCCTAGGATAAAATCTCACTTGGTCAGGATGTATTATTTGTTTTATATATGATGTTGGTTTGAATCTGCCAAATATTCTAAAGACTTTTTGCATCTATGTTCATGAGGGATATTGGCCTGTATTTTTCTTTTCTTGTAATGTCTTTTCCAGTTTTGGTATCAGGGTAGTCCTGGCCTTATAGAATATGTTAGGAACTATTTCATCTCCTTCAATTTTCTGGAAGAGTTTGCATAGAATTGGCTTTAGTGTTACTTTAAATATTTGGTAGAATTCATCAACGTAGCCATCTGGGCCTAGAGGTGTTTTGTAGAAAGATTTTTAACTGTCCAGTCAATTTTTAAAATAGGATAGTGTTATTCATATTATCTATTTCTTCTTGAGTGAGCTTTCATATTTAATGTTTTTCAAGGAATTTGTCCACTTCATCTAAATTGTCAAGTTTATTGGCATAAAGTTGTTCATAACATTCCCTTATTAGCCTGTCAATGTCTACAGAATTTGTTATGGTGTCACCTCTCAAATTCCTGATATTGTATTTTGTGTCTTCTCTCTTTATTCATCTTCTTACAGAAGTAGTTTTTAGTTTCTGAAATTGTCTCTGTTCTTTCTCTCTGTTGTTTTCTATTTCATTGATTTCTGCTCTGTTCCTTATTATTTATTTCCTAATTTTGGATTTAACTTGCTCTTCTTTTTCTAGTTTAAGGTAGAAGCTGAGGTCATAGATTGGAGACCTTTCTTTTATTCTAATATATGTGTTCAATTCTATATGTGTTTTTCCTGAGTACTACTTTAGCAATATCCAACGACATTTGATATATTGTGCTTTCATTTTCATTTAGTTCAAAGTAGTTTTTAATTTCCTTTTTCATTTCTTCTTTGACCCATGGGTTATTCAGAAATGAGGTTCACAGTTTCCACATATTCGAGGATTTTCCAGTGGTCTTTCTGTTATTGGTTCTAATTAATTCCACTGGAGTCAGAGTACATACTTTTTATTACTTGAATACTTTTAAATTTATTGAAACTTGTTTCATGGACCAAAATATGGACTATCTTGGTAAATATTTCATGTGCACTTGAAAAAAACAACATATTCAGCTTTTGTTGAGTGAAGTGTTCTGTAAGTGTCAGTTACATCAATATAGCTGACAGTGTTGTTCAAGTCTTCCGTATCCTTAACTGATTTCTGTCTACTGGTTTTATTAATTATTGGTGGAATTCGAATATGATTGTGGATTTGTCTCCTTCTCCTTGGAGTTCAATCAATCAGTTTTTGCTTCATCATTTTAAAAACCAGTTATTAGATGCATAGGTATTTAGGACTATATATCCTTTTGATGAATTGACTTCTTTATCAGTATGAAACGACTTTATCTTCATTAATATTCCTTTGTCTATAATCTACTTTGTCTGATATTAATATGTAGCTGTCTCTTGACTAGTGTTAATGTGGTATATAATTTTCGGAGCTTTTACTTTTTCGGAACGATTTGTGTGTGTCTTTATGTTTAAAGTACATGTCTTGTAGGCAGCATATAGTTGGGTTTCCTCAACTGAGGGAGTTTGCCAGGTTCTGCCTGGATTTCCCCTTCCTGTGCCATGACCTAAAAACTCTTTAGGCAATAATGGGGCCCATTTTATTGGTTTCCCAATCTCTCAAGAACAGGGCTTGGCCTTGGGTAAGGTTAGGGTGGCCCCTACAGTGCAAAACTTAGAAAGTAATCACTGTCAGATACACAGCTTCGAGAGTGGATTCCTCTTTAAATTTTTTACCTCCCTCTTAAGAAGACATCACTTATAGAGCTGTTCAAATACAGGGTTAGCACGTGAGAGTCAATACCTCTTTTGGTTTTGCTCTGTAGGAGCTTCACTCAGCCCACCCTAGTCTCAGCCCTGTCCTTCATTGCCTGATTCCCAGTGTCTTGAAAACCATTTAAAAATGTATTTTGTCTGGATTTTTTTATTGTTTCAACTGTGAGGGAATCTAGTCTCTATTACTCCATCTTTTCTGGAGACAGAAATCTGGACTCATTCTTTGTGAGATTTTAAAAAATCCTGGATATAGAGCTACCCAACTGGATTACAAATATTTTCAGGCCTTCCTAAAAGAATTTAGCAAAAGATTGCTTTTCCTTCATTCAGGAAACAATCAGTGAGCACCTGCTCTATGCCATATTCAAGGCTAGGAGGTGGGGTTAAAATCAAACAAGACAAGGTGCCTGTCTACCATTGCTCATGGTTGCCTTCTTTAGTACCATTAGATGGGCTCCTTCATACCCTGCATCACCTGTGGCCTGGGCCAGGGAAGGCAGAGAGCCAGAGAAAGTCCGACCTAGAACTGAGAGATCATCTCTACTAATTCCCATGCCCGGGGTGGTTCAGGGGCTCATTCAGTCACACGGCTTGTCAGTAGTGTTTGATTGCTTTATAGTCTGTTTCAAAGGATATGGAGGAGGGAGTCAACCCAAAATGCCTTTCTTCATTGCCAGCCATCATGACTAAAATCCCACCATTAGAGACTTATTCATTAAGGGCAGGGACCATATTTTATTCATATTTACATTTCTCAGTGTTAGCTCAGAAGCTGCTACGTAGTAATCAATATTGTATGAGAATGACTGAATGAGTGAATGAATGAATGAGTGAATGAAATATGAATGTTAAAATGATGAGCATACCTCTGGGAGGTGACTTAGGTTATTATCAGTTGGGGATGAGTGGAGACTGAAGAGCAAGCCCACAGCTGGGACCCATGAGAGGAAGGCAACGTGTCATGAGGTCTCTGACTCTACTAGCCCTTGTTCCGAGTTACTTAACCTCTCCAAACTCAGATTCCTCATATGTGTGACAGGAATCCTAATGGTACTTACCTTATGGAAGGATGCCAGGTTTCAAAAGAATGAAGTATGTTAGGGACCTGGCAAGAGAAAACCCTCAAGGAGTGACAGGTGTTATTAGCCTAGTGTCCTGGCAACAGCAGGTGGGAATGAGGTAGAGTCTACAAGATGGCAGAGACCTTGCAGAGAACAGGAAGACAGCAGGCTGTTCTGCTCATGCTGTGCCTTTATAGGAGCTCAGACGTCACCACCGTCATTATCCCGAAGCCCAGCATTGCTCGTAGGTGTGCCAGGCAGTCCACATAAACCAGGCAGACACTGCCCTGCTCTCTCAGCACTTCCATCCGAGGTGGCTCCCTCTGGGGAAGACAGAATAAAAATATTCAATCTGTCTATGATCAGGTGACGGCCAGTTCACACCATGTAGGAATGAAGACAAAGACCATTTCCCAAGTGAGGAGCTGGTGAGAGGAGTCAGAGTGGGAGTCCCTTGTCCAGCCGGGTGGTGTGAGCGGGTGCAGCGTGCCCGCCTGTCTCACGCTGTTACAGGAGCTCCTTCCTGAGGCTGGAGGCACCCTGCCAGCCATGGGCCCTCAGTTCTTGACACATCTGGTAGGTGGGATGAAATAATGAATGACGCTGTAGTCACGGTGTAGCTGAGCCAGAGGCCCAGGCTGTAATAATAGTCAGAGAAACCCACCTGGTGATTCAGTGATTTTCTACCTTTTCTCTGAACATGGACACAAGAGATAGGATTTAGGACTTCACTTTCTCCAGTTTCCAGGGCATTACAGTGTATATCTATATGTTTAAATTCAAATGTTAGGGGGAGGGGGGAGGTAGTTGAGGGTAAAGGGGATCAAATATATGGTGATGGAAGGAGAACTGACTCTGGGTGGTGAACACACAATGGGATTTATAGCTGATGTAATACAGAATTGTACACCTGAAAAATAAAATTCAAATATTGTCATATATTTAAAATTTGGGCCTAGTCTACTTCCAAAAAGTCTTCAGATAGAAAAATCCGAGGATATTGACAGTTTATTAATCCAATTTTTCATTAATAACATTTTGTTATTTTTTGATATGTCAGTCTTACAGACTGTCAGAGCTAGAAGGGGCCTTAAAGACAAACAGGTCTAGTCTTCTCATTATACAGATGAGGAAACTGAGGCCCAGGCAGGTCACTTGTTCAAGGTCTCTTAGGCTGCAGTGGAGTCCAGACCAGAAGCCAGGTTCTGCATGCCTTCTCCCATGACATCACATTGCAGTGAACCTTCTGGAAAAAGTCCTTGAGAACCTGATCAAGGCATATAACTTGTGATTCCATGTTGGCTGAAGACAGCCTTGGGTGTCACCAAACCAGGCCCAGGAAATGCAGTCCAACAGGAAGTTCCTTGAGGATAGGATGCCCTTTCTCATTCATCCATCACGGCCCCTGCACAGGTCTGAGGAATGGGCTGAAAGCTCACCAAGAACTAGTTGATTGAGAGTGATTAGGAGAGTGCTTCTGAGTGGGGGGACTCCTCCACCCTTGGCAATGCTGAGGACTCAGGACAGTGTGCGATTAATATCAAATACAAATTAGATGACTTTGCATTTAAATTTCAGTTTTTGTACTAACTTGCTGTGTGACCTTGGTCAAGTCACTCACCTTCTCTGAGCCTCAATAAAATGGAGATGATAATATCTATTTCAGAGATGAGAGAAATAAATGACAAATTGTATGTAGAGACCTTGGCCTGGTGTCTGCTTAGAAGTAAACACTCAATAAATGGTAGCTGGTCTATCAGGATATCTTTTGTTGTTTGTTTAAATTGGGAGAAATTATGTTCAGGCTTCCTCTGCCCACTTCCTTTCAATCTGAAAATGTCTGTTTTCTTTTCACCCTTCTCTTTTCTCTTTGATGAGCTGACTGATCTATTAGCGATCGTGGCACACTTTCCCTTGTCCTGAGCTTCTGCTAATTAGGAGGTGGTTGCTAAGAGATGCTGGGGCACACTGCTGAGTGGTTCTGGGCCTTCCTCTCGTCTGCTGTCATTCTTTTTCAGGCTCACTCCATCCCCACCACACCGACCTCGCTCTCATCTTCCATTCTCAGGTTCTGAAAAGACTTGAAGAAACTGACAAACCTCGATGGCCACCCCTGACCAGAGCGTGGTCTCTAGAGCCCAGAAACCTGCGCAGGGACCAAAGGGGTGTGGGGCCCGCCTGGGTCCCCTAGACACCCTGGAGAGTAAGGAGACCCAGGAGCTTGTGCCGGCAGAGCTGGACATGCTGAGGAAGGCACAGGAATTCTTCCAGACCTGCGATGTGGAGGGCAAGGGCTTCATCGCCAGGCGGGACATGCAGGTACGAGGGGCGCCAGCTGGGCCTGCCCACCCGGAATGCCGAACGGCCTGGGTCTCCCTGTCTCAGGTTAGGACTTGCCCCATTGGAGGTGGTGTGTCTTTAACAGAAAAGATGCCATCAAGTCTGCCCTGGAAGGAGGTGTCAGTCCAAATTCTACTGGGAGCCAGATCTCCTGGGTCCCTTCTTTTTCTGGCCTTTACTTGCTATCATACTTGGGGAGGGGGGAGGGATGTATTTCCCCTCTCTGACTCGGAAACTCCCCAGGGTTGTGGAAAAGGGTGATAGCGACAGAAGGGTCTTAAGTGTGACATGGTGAAGAACCTCCTGAAACAAAGGCGGAAAAGCACTGATTTGTCACTTCACAGCAGAGCTCTGAGCTGTGCTGAGGTCCTTCCTGCAAGGTGCTGTGTGTGCCTGAGGGACAGGTACAGCGTCAGGTGCCACAACCCAGGAGGAGGCATCTTATCTCTGTCACCCTCAAACCCACCCACACCTAACCCTCTCGTAACCATTCCCAGAGAGAGACATTGCATGTCCTCAGTGCGTATCATTGCACGAGTGTGGGACTCAGCAAACTTTGTCTGTGAAGGGCCAGAGAATAAGTATTTTAGGCTGTATGGGCTATGAGTTCTCTACCATGACTACTTAATTCTGTGCTGTAGCACGAGCAGCCATAGGCAATATGTAAATAAATGAGCATGGCTCTGTTCCAATAAAACTTTATTCATGGACACTGAAATTAGAATTTTATGTAATTTTCATGTGTTACCAAATACTATTCTTCTTTTGATATTTCTTTCAACCATTTAAAAACGCGAAGGCCATTGTTAGCTCACTGGAACAGGCTTCGGTCTAACTTAGAGGCCAGGGCATGGTTTGCCCACCTCTGGTCTGGTGCCTTTCCACCATTAGTGTCAACAGGTTCTTCTCAGCGTCTCACTTACGTTTCTTGTGCTGAGTCATGATTTCACCCTGATTTGAATAAATAACACGCAGCCTCCACTAGAGCTCTATGAAAACAACTCCTTTTCCCCCAATAGTCTCACCACTCACTCTGTCAAGAGCATTTTGGAGGGATACGTAGCTGTGCTATTAGGAGAAAGACCTACAATGGCCCGGTGTTCTTTTGTTAAGTCTAGTTTTTCAGAATACACTAAAGGTGGGCAGTGAAATGTAGACGTCACTGGTATCAGTCTCATCTCTGCTTGCACGTGTATGCCATGAGGTGTGGAGGCGAAGAATGAGCCTGTGAACTGGATGAAGAAAGTGTGGGCCTTCTGTCCCTGGCCCCACGGGCTTCCCCAGAGCCCTTCCACCACCGAGCAGTTGCATGAATTGAGGGGAAGACCTGGGAAACAGAGCCCGCTAAGCCCACCAGTGAGCTCAGGCCATGCCTGTTTTTAGTAATTGACCCCCCAATAAATTTTGGTCACTGAACTCATTGCCAAAGTCGCACTTCACATGGAAGGCCAGATTCAGTGTGTTTTGAGAAACCATCGACAGACCCCTGTCTGTGAACTTCGTAATTGCCATGTGCAGGTCGGTGGTAGTGGTGGTTGGTGGTGGTAGTTTCAATGGCAAACTTTTGCTTATCCCCTTGAAAGAAAGAAAAGGGAATTCACATTTGTTGAGGGTCAGTCTGTATCACGTGCACGATGCACCTTGCTGTGTAGATCCCAGTTCACCTTCACTGAAGCCCACTTGGAAGGAGGGACAGGCATGGGAGTCTAAACTGTCCGGTGTACATTGTTAAAGAAATCATTGTATTTGACTTGGTCTGAAGTCAGAAACAACAAGTCCCAGAAGGACCAGCTCAGCTCATCCCTCCCCGGTTTTCCTCCCTCAGCCATCACACCTGACTCAGGTAGGAGGAAAGAGGATGGACATCCCACCTAACACGTGCTTGTGCGTCCGTGGCTCTTATTTCTATGAGCTCCCGAGTTTTCTGAAGTTTCTGTACCTGTGGACAATGCAGCATTTGAAATTTTCCATTCTTCAGATGAGAAAGTGCTATCATGAAAGGGGACAAAACACGTAATTTAAGTGCCATCTCTCTCCTGCTTTCAGTGGTCATGTCTGGAGAAAGATGGGCTGAAAAGACATGAGTGAAGGACAGTCAGTCTGGGCTCTCTGTGGAAAGCCCACGTGCCCCTTGGTTCTCCTGGGCAGAACCTACAGACATCTGCCTGCTGCCCGTCATTCCCACTTTTAGCTCCTTTGTTGGGTGGTCACCCTCCTTTGGTTGGTGGCCAGCTCTTTGGACCTCGCCATCACCGCCTTTCTCACCATCAGCTCCCAGCACAGCCTCACGGGAACTAGAAGGAGAAGAGTTGAAAATATTCACACACACACACACAAGTTCATCCACCAGGAAAGGCCCTTTAAAGCAGAGAATGTCTCTCAAGGAAGGAGAGGCTATGGGTCAGGGGGCATGGAGAACCGAGTGCGGGTAGAGAAGACGAGTTGGGACCAACCAGAGAGGAAGGCGAGGGTTAAGCTCCGCCCTCAGTGCTCTTGTTGTTCTTTCTCCTGATCAACAGAAGTCCATTTGCAGAGGGTGAGATGGACTTCATAGTCGTGTGAGAGGTGGGGGAGACTGCCACCGTGGCCCGAGCCCCAGCAGGAGGCAGTCAGCCCCCCCCCCCCCCCATGGAGCAGGGAGCACGAAAGGACAGGGGCCCGGAGAATCCTTGGAGGTCCCTGGAGGAACCACAGGTGGCTGCACTGAGGGCAGGTGTGGAAGCTGCCCTATGCTCGGGCTCCATGTGCAGACATGCTGCTGCAGGAACGGCAGATGGTGACCTCTGACCAGTGTGAACAGACTTGAGGCAGCAGTTGGAGAGCCCTGAGCCCCACCCATGGCCCCCAAGAGCTCACTCCCTGCTCTGCAAGGAGCCTCTCTGCCTCCATGGGTCACTCCAGGCAGAACTGGGGTGCAGCTTGCTTTTCAGGGTGGGGTCTGGTACAGTCCCCTAGAGAAGCAGAGTCCTGGGGCTGAGGGTCCCCGAGGGAGAGTTAGTCCTGCCTCAGGGGGACAGAGGGACCTGAGAGGGCCAGGCTGGAGAGGGCACAAAGGGACTCCTGCAGCTGCGGGAGGGGGTGGTGGACAGGATGGGCAGGAGTTCTCTCTGAAGAAGCTAGAGCCTCAAAAACCCTATCTACCTGATATTTTAGAGGAGTGGTAACTACCTCCCAACACTGCCTAGAATTCCTAGCTTAGCCAAACTGTTGAGAATCATCTAGGAGTTGGCAAAACAACCAGATCTGCCCATTACCTGTTTTTGCAAGTAAAGTTTAATTGGAACACAGTGTATTCATTCATGTACATATTGTCCAACAATAGGGTTGAGTAGTTGTGACAAAGACTGAAGGGCTTCAAAAGCCTAAAAATTGGTCCTCTCTGATCCTTTACAAAAAAGTTAGCTGACTCCTATTTAGATTAGCAAGAGACTTAAAGATGTATGTGGGAAATTGACCTGTGTTTTAATCCTGAATCAGCAACTTGACTAGCGATGTGTTTGTGTAAGTCTCTCCAGCCTCTAGGCCATAGTTTCTAACCTGTGAATTATTTATAGTGCCTTCCAGGATTAGGAGAGAATAAATGAGCACTTAGCCCTGAGACCAGGCCCTGGAAATCCCCCCATACATGCACTGGGGGGGGGGGTTGGTGGAGGTTGGGGGGACTTGTACCCTGGTGCTATCCCAATCCCTAGTGTCCTCCACAGTGTGATTTTTTAAAAATTGTGGTAAGATATACATACCCTGTTTCCTCGAAAATAAGATTTAGCCAGACAATCAGCTTAATGTGTCTTTTGGAGGAAAGATTAATATAAGACCCAGTCTTATATAAGACTGGATCTTATAGTATAAGACTGGGTATTATATTATATTATACCAGATCTTATAGTAAAATAAGACTGAGTCTTACAGTAATGTTTGCTCCAAAAGACTCATTAGAGCTGATTGTCTGACTAGGTCTTGTCTTCGGGGAAACATGGTAACATAAAATTACCATCTTAACCATTTTTAAGTGTGTATATAGTTCACTTGTATTCAGTACATTCCCTTTGTTGTGCTGCCATCACCACCATCCATTTCCAGTACTCTTCATCTTGCAAAATAGAAACTCTGTCCCCATTAAGCACTACTCCCCATTCCCACCTCCTCCTAGTTCCTGGTAACCACCATTCTACCTCCTGTCTATGAATCTGACTACTCTAAATACCTCATATAAGTGGAATCCTACAGCATTTGTCTTTTTGTGACTGGCTTGGTTCACTTAGCATCATCTCAGAGTTCACCCACGTCATAGCATATATTGGAACTTCCTTCCTTTTTAAGGCTGAATAGGATTCCATCGTACGGACATACCACATTTTGTTTATCCATTTATCAGCTGATGGACACTTGGGTTGCTTCACACCTTTGAGTGTGACTAATACTTCTATGAACATGGGTGTATAAATACTCTTCAAATCCCTGCTTTCAATTCTGTTGGGTACATACCCAGAAGCGGAATGACTGGCTCATGTGTTAGTTCTGTTTAACTCTTGAGGGGCGGCCATACTGTTTTCCGTAGTGGCTGTACCATCACACTGTGAGTTTAAGCGGAAGTCACCTGCCCTCCGTCAGAGATAGCGAAAGGCCATTTCTGCTGAAGACGGCTCCTTCCACTCGTTTCCAGCTGCTGCTCTTCTTGTTTGTGTCCAGTCTACATGAGTGAGGGTGATTTTGCCTCTTAGAGGACATTTGGCAATGTCTGCAGACATTTTTGATTGAAACTGCCGGAGAAGGAGGTGCTACGAGCATCTGCTAGGTAATGCCCAGGGATGTGGCTGAATATCCTGTAACGCACAGGGCAGCTCCTCCCCCACTTCCCTCTCCAGCAGAGAATTATCCACTTCAAGATGTCAGTAGTACAGAGGTTGAGAAGCCCTAGTTTACACCAAGGAATCGGCCCGAACCAAGCAAATCAAAGCAGAGAGAAGAAAAAAGGTAGCTCCTGCCTCCTGGACCTCACATCCTCACCTTGAAGATATTTGGTTCTGGAAACTGAGCTACACCACAGGGAAGAGAGTGGTTGGTGCTGGCACAGAGCTCTAAACAGGAAAGGAGGGAAATTTGAATTCTGACCATAAAGGTGGCTCTCTTCTAGTTTTCTCTTTAAGAAGTGTTCTCTTAGACCTGTTCAAAGCTGTGCAAACATTCACTTTAATCTGCATGAGACATGTTACTGGTCTGGTGACATGGAAGGTAGAGGGGTCTGGCTGGAGTGCAACAAATACAGCATTTTTCAATGGCTCTTGAGCCTGAACCCTCAGTACTGCTGCTGCAGGAATGCACTCTGGGCCAGGTCCTGGAAAATCCCATTTATAAGACCTTGCCGGCAACCAACAGCAGTGCTGGTCAGGAGTCTAGACCAGTGTTCTGTAAATAGGAGTTCAGCATCTCAGCATCCCCTGCGATCACTTTTTTTTTTTTTTTTTTTTTTTTTTAAGATTTTATTGGGGAAGGGGAACAGGACTTTATTGGGGAACAGTGTGTACTTCCAGAATTTTTCCAAGTCAAGTTGTTGTCCTTTCATTTGTAGTTTTGTTGAGGGCACAGGTCAGCTCCAGGTCCAGTTGGCATTGCTAGTTGCAGGGTTCCACTATCCTTTGCGAGAGTCGAACCAGCAACCTTGTGGTTGAGAGGACACACTCCAACCAACTGAGCCATCGGGGAGCTCAGCGGCAGCTCAGCTTAAGGTGTCGTGTTCAATCTTAGTTGCAGGGGCAGTGCCCACCATCCCTTGCGGGACTTGAGGAGTTGAACTGGCAGCCTTGTGGTTGAGAGCCCACTGGCCCATGTGGGAATCGAACCGGCAGCCTTTGGCGTTAGGAGCAGGGAGCTCCAACTGCCTGAGCCACCGGGCCAGCCCCCTCTGTGAACACTCTTAGTCACTCATTTACTTATTCAGTTATTCAACAGATACCTAAATTCTCCATGTTTGTCAGCATTGGGCTAAGTCCTGGGGACACAATAGTGAGGAAAAATGAATGGGATTCCTGTTCTCAGAATTACCAGTCCACTGAAAGGAGCAGACATTCATCAGGGAACTGCTCCTACACTATGTAAAATACAAACTGAGGTGAGACTTATACATTAGAGAATGTGTTTTGGGGAGCCTGTATAACCTGGTGGTCACAGAGGCTCACTGAAGAAGTGATGCCAGAGCTGAGAGTAAAGCAGAAAATCAGAGTTTACTTGAAGGCGGGGAGGAAGGCCCGTGTTTAAAGGAGCCCTGGAATTCTAAAGAGCTGGCTGGGCTGTGGGCTGTGTGAACAGGGCGAGATGACTTCCTCCCATTTCTTCTCTCCCCTGCCTGCCCTTCCAGATGGAAGTGGAAGTGAAACAGGATCTGTAAGTGAGACAGGATCTCTGGAAGGTTAGTAAAGTGGTGGTGCCGGCCAGGTAGACTTCAGGTGGGGTGGGCAGCTGCGGAATGGTAATGCAGATAAGGAGCTACAGAATGTATGCATCAGAGGACCATGGGACCTTGTGGGAATGTGGGAGCCCTGAGGGGGAAACAGGTTCTTCATCCAGCTCTGGTCTCTGCTGTGACTTTTGTAGGCAAATCTCAGAGCCTCGCAGGTTATTTGCACAGTGGAATGAATAATTTTGTCTGTACATAGCACTAGGTACCCAGGGGACAAGACCAGAATAAGTTGGTTTTACGCGGCTCTGCAAGCCCTGAGAGGAAAGATAAATAAGAGGTAATTATAGTTCTTAAGACTAAAGGATTTTCCAAGTAGGGCCAATAAAGAGGGGTTAAAGAATGTGGCATGGGGCAGCTTGCAGAGCAGCTGAAGAAGCACGTGGTACTAAGCAGCACCCAGGATGGGAAGAGTAAGAATTACTTGGAGGATATAATATTGCTTTCCCCATCCTCACTGACAACAGAAAGAGGAAACCAGGTTTGAGAGGTAGACGAGAAGGACCGGGATTAGGACATGGGAAGGATTTGTGATCGGAGGTGTTGTCAGATTCAGGAATGGGTGCCCAAGGTAGGTTATCACGGAGCTCTTCCCGCTTCACACTAGCAAGAGACAAGCTACCATGTGGGGGCTGGTTTGGGCAAAAGGCAAGTTGAGGGTCCCACTGACCTCTGCCCTTTCCTCCCAGCCCATCTCTAGCCCCAGCACGTGTAACACATGGCATTTCAGATGAGGTCCAGCAATCCTAGGCTGAGGGGAGGGATGGGAGAAGGCTATTCCCAAGGAAAGGACTGGAATCTGGATAGGACAGGAGCTTGAGTTTTCACCCCGCCTCCAGGGTGATGCCTTTTGTTTCAGTGGAGCTAACAGACTTCCTGCTTGCAAATCGGACGCCCTCCTCACTCCCTGTTCTCTTACTGTGGCTTTTGAGACAGCTGGTTTATGGGTTGTTGGCAAGCCAGAGATTCTGCTGTCTGCTAAGCAGTGTACTTCTAGAATTTTTGCACACACTCTCACTCCCCTTTCTTAAAAAACAAAACAAAAAACAACCTCATTCGTATTTAATTCAATTCTTCTAAATAGCTTCCGCGTCAGTCTGTCTTCCCACCTTGTGTTGCATCACAGTCTCCCTCGTGGGTGTCCTGCCAAATTAAACTTGATGGCGTATCAGCTAGCAGAGTGCCACAGGGTCAGCCAGGGGTTCTTGCACGTTGTGTTACAGGCTGTCACACCTGCAGGCTCCTTTTTGTTCAGGTGGGTGCATACCTTCCTTCCTGCAGCCCTGTGTTCATGGTCTTCAGCTGTCAGTTCACACAGGCGGTTTTGTGCAGTTGTCTCGGGTAACTGGGAGGAGAGGGGAGGGTGGGCTGGGATATATAATGAACTCCTTGGGGAGTCCTCATTTGGAGCCTTAGATTATTAGGGTATAAAAGGACACTTGCAACTATGCATATTGGCCTTGGCCCGGGGCCACTGAGCCTCAGGCAGAAGCCAGAGGGCAGCGTGGCGCTCAGCCCATTGCTCCTCATCCCAGCCATTGGGCCCTGCCTTTCCATCACTGTGTGGTCCTAGTGAGCTCAGGACTCAGATCCGGTGTTTATTTGTGACCTCACACACGGTCTTGGCTAGTTCCCCCTCTAAAACACAGATACTCTCAGGGGATCGATACTTTAAGCCGGTGGCAGTTAGCATCTTATCCAGGAATTAGTTGAGAGCCAGAAGGGAGCAGGAGTGGGGCACAGCCTGCTGCCATGGGTGCAGGTCACTCAGAGGGAAGAAGGGGGCTTATCCAGCACCCCCTCAGAGCTGAAGGACCAATATGTGTGTCCAAATGCGCTGCTGGGGCCCTGGGACAGGAGTGGCCTCCATCAGGGAAGGCTCTGAATGTAACTCACACCTGCATCTCAACAGGGGAGGGAGCAGGGCAGAGGAAAGGGGGCTTGGGCAGAGCAGGAAAAACTGGGCACAAACCTGGCTCTGCCACTCATTCACCCAGTGGCCTTGGTGGGTCAGTGGCTCTCGCCCTCGCCCTCGCCCTCACCCTCGCCCTCGCCCTCGCCCTCGCCCTCACCCTCGGCCTCTGCCTCTCCCTCGCCCTCTCTGTCTGCCAGGCCCTGTGCCATATTCTTTACACTCGTTATCTCATTGAACTTGACAGCACCGTGCTGCGTACATATCATCCTACAATTGAGTCCTGGACAGTCTCAGTCCTTCACAGGTGTGAACTCTGGAGTCAGACCTGGATTTGACTCCTGGCAATGTCATTTACTGGCTGGGCAACCTTGAGACAGGTGATAGAACTTCACAGTTCTCTAGAAAATGGGGATAACAATGCCCACCTCAAAGGATTGTCATAAGAATTAAATGCAAATATATATGCTTATACATGATATATAAATATATTGAAAAATATGTACATGTTTATTTACTTGTAACTCACTTAGCAAGTTGCCTCGCATATTGGTAGTCACGCCATAAATGGACGTGCGAATACGCAGAGGGGAAGGATGGGGAGGCGGGCTTCAGCAGCAGCTGCTGTCTTGTGGAGGACAGGGCATCGCTAGACTGCTTTTGGCGAGAGGCTCCGCAGCCCCAGGCAGCCCTCCATGGTCAGCGCGGGGTTAACCACTGTGGTTTGGCTTGCTTGCAGAGGCTCCATGCGGAGCTGCCACTCAGCCTGGAGGAACTGGAAGATGTGTTTGATGCCCTGGACGCAGATGGCAACGGCTATCTGACCCCAGAGGAGTTCACCACTGGTTTTAGTAAGTTCTGATGGATTCTGGGGCCCCAGGGTGTGGGTCCACCCTACCAGATGTCAGGTTAGAGCACAAGCTTTCCTGCCTTCCTGAAGTTTCCGGGCTCTGCATTTGGGGTAGGAGGGCCTTTTTTCATACATCCTCCTTGGCTGCTCACACCACTGTTACACATTGCTCACCACGCCATCACTGCCAAGTCCCCTGGCACCCAGGAAGGCCGAGGGCTATGCAAGGGAGCTCTGGCAGAAGGCCTGGCACAAAATGGGGAGCTGAGATGGATTTCCAGCCTCTCCTCTCTGCCTCAATACTAGTGGACGGCAGAGCGGGAGGACTCCGACCGAGTCTGGCTGAGTCTTCCAAGGTGAGGGGTGCCAGCGTCAGATAAATGTCGGGAAGGTTTGAATAGACCCATCATCCTCAAGATAACTGGGAGGAAAGAGCACTGAGATCCATGAACAAGACAAAGAAACTAGCTATGCCATCAAGCCACACTGATCTAATGTGGGTTAGAGCAAATACTGGTCAGATATCAGCAGGTAAGTTCCACCACTCCTCTAGCTCACACAAGGTGCTGTACATACACTTTACTTAGGAGTATCTGATGCCCTTCCTGCCCTTGGTGAGTTTGTAAGTGGCAGATTGCTGTATTGCCCGGCAGTTTGCGTATGGAAAAGTGCACCCGGACCGCTGAGTAACTTGTGAATGTGAAGTAGAGCGAGGCTGGGAGTCAGGATGCCGAGATGGTAACAGCATGGAGCATAGGCAGGCAGCTGCGGGAGTGCAGGGGAGGGAAGGTCCGGTTGTGTAGGAAGACATCAATGAAGAGATGAGTTCTGAGCCAGACTTTAAAGAATCAAGAACCATCCAGGTGCCACGGTACCTGCCATGCATCCTACCTTTCCCAGGTTCTAGCATCTCTGGCAGTATCTCTTGGAAGTAGGAAAGACACAAAATCCAGAACATGGTATCCAAGGATCTGTGCTGTAGGGGGTTTCCCCTTTTCTTCTCTCAGATGAACCCCAAATGATTCACAGCAAGTGAGAAAGCAAAGGTCTTCCTGGGTGAGTATTGCCCAGTTGAGATTCTTGTGCCATGCATCCCCAGGTCACTTCTTCTTCAGCCAGAAGAAGCCACGTGAGGAAGATGCAGGTGAACAGATGGCCCAGCTCCAGGAAGAGCAGGTGTACCAGGCCAGAGGGGAAGAGCATCTGGGTGACATGGACGAAGAGGAGGAAGCCCAGTTCCAGATGCTGATGGACAGACTTGGAGCCCAGAAGGTTTTAGAAGAGTAAGTGATCACAGTGATTGGGGGTGGAGGCCAGCCCAGCAGCAGCCTCTTTATCTGGTCCATTCGGCCATCGGCATGTGTTACGCCCCAAGCTCCGAGCTGCCAGCTGCAGGTCTTGGCCCACACAGCCTGTCCTTTGCAATGATTTGTCTGCGTGTCATGGTCCTGGGCGGTCTCAGCTTTGGATGCGTTTCTGCACGGGCATTACCCTCTCCCTGTGTCTCCCACTCTCGTCACTTATGTGGTCAGCACAGTCCGCAGCTCAGCGAGGCTCACACATCGAAGCTGTGCCAGGCCTTGACGGTTTTTGGTGAGTTTTGCCTAAGGCCTCACCATCCGCTCGCCAGCACTGCCACCTCCCTTGGAGCCAACCCAGGGTCTCTGGGGTTGCAGTGCGTCCCAGCCACCCCACCCGTGGCAGGCTCCCGGCAAAGATTCTTTACGTGGAAGTGTTCATACGTTGTATCCCTGAACTAAACCAAACCCATCAGAAAGCTGAGGCAGGAAACACCAGTTTTTACCAGTTACTGGAATAATCTGAAAATTTTAGATAGTTGGCACTTCAAACAAAACAATACCCCAATTTTCTTTTCTTTTTTTCAAAATGTGTTTTGGAATAAAGAGACGTGTGGATCTAAGCCCTGACATTTAAAACAAAATGAAATGATATAAAATAAAATAAGAAAAAGTAACGTAAATTAAAACGAAACGAAAGTAAAATAAAATTAAATTTAACTAAACTAAAAGCGTGATGGTATAAATAATGGAAACCAGACAGGGACTTGAAAAACGTGGAATGCATCCTGTCCCCTTTTCCCATTTCAGGGTCTCTAGGTCTTGGGTGTCATGAGGGGTGGGAATGGCCTAAGGATTGCAGCTGGTGTGTCCTGAGCTTGGGAAGAGGAGACACTGTACTGGAAGGTGACAAAGAGGAAGAAGAAAGAAGGGGCCTGCACACAGCCCACTGGCCGAAGAAAGTGTCTGCTGCTCTGTGAAGTTTTCAGCAAATGTAGGCTGTGCAAATGATTTGCAGACTGTGTCAGAGTTGAGAAAGTCAGGCAAGAGCTTTTGCCAAACAAGGAAGGGACAGGCAGAGGCCTAGGAGAGAGCCCTGTGGGAGGCTTCGCACAGGAAGTGGAACGACAGTGGCAGCAGCAGGAGCTCTGCTGCAGGCCAGATCTGCAGAGCTGGAGTGGGGCTGATGGCTGTGGTGGGGCTGCAGCTCCGTGAGAAGCTCATTAGGCAGACACCTCACTCAGCCTCTCCCAGGACAAGAGGCCAGAGCACAGACCACCGCTGGTGCCCGTATGAAGCCTCCTCCTGTGGGAGGGGGGAAGAGAGGGCGGTGTGGGCGAGCCAAGGGACCAGAGTAAAGAGAGGCGCCTCTCAGCCCACCCATCACGGCCAGGACGGCCACCCTCCTGGCAGGGCTGTCAAACCCCGAGAGTTCACCAGCTGTTTCTCTGAGGACCTACGTGAAAGGCCTGTGCAGAGCTGAGTCAGTCTGAGGAATCCTGGAGAAGAGAAGGCTCTGGGGAGGCTTTCAAGAGTGGTCTACAAAGTTTCATACGCAGAAGATGGTGAACAGCGATTTCCATCCACGTTGAAGTGGAACAAGAAGGAAGTGGGTGAAGTTCCAGCATGAGGAACTGTCATGACCGTGGGGCCCCGGGGAAGCAGATCGAGGAGGCTGTGACGACTTGGCTGTCCTGGAGGACAGGTGTGGACAGATGGGCCTCGCAGGACCCATGCTCGCCCTGCACCCGTGTCCTTCCAGGAGGAGTACCCCAGGCATAGACTGGACATCTGGACTCCCAACTCTTTTTGGTGGTTGGATTGACTGGGTGATTTTGCAGCGTATGGGCCTGGCTTATTTTTCATCAAGCATTGAAAGACTTGTCCCTTCTCCGGAAACATGGGGGGAGGTTATATGGCCATGACTAGTGGTTCAAAGAGCTTTGGAGAAGGTCAAGTGGGTCTGCAACCCCCCCAGACACTAGCTGATGGGGGGCAGCTCTGCCAGGCTACATTAGGAATTTGGCAGATGCGAATGGATACACCTAGACTAGCAAGATGGATCTTGGTTTTTACAACGCACTTCATCAGGGGAGCAACGTGCCACAGTGACAGGAGGCCATCGTGGCATCTCCCTGCCGCCTTTCATCTCTGAACCTGTTGTGCCATCTCGATGGTGCCTATATGCCAAAGTGGACAGCCACAGCAGTTCTGTGCGGGGGAAACAAACTCATTATGGGAAACGGGGACACGCCTGACCCCCCTCTCGTTTCCCAGCTTCCTTCATATCATCCAGTTTAGTGCTGGGTTCTCAACAGATAAGACATACTGCCAGGTGGATAGGTGGTCTAGATGAGCTGGTGCGTGTTTAGATGGGGTGGAGCAAGGGAAGGAGGGAGGCAGGGATGAGACAGATGAGGAGGTGACTAACCAGAGGTAGGTTTATTTCTCAGAGAGTGCCGTCTATGCCCCAGGCTCATTGCTAACATGGCATTATCAAATATCACTCCTGAGGAAAGTTCCTCAAATATAGTGCTGGTTACACCAACACAGAGGATTTCATTCTTTATCCTGAGGGTTTCTGGTTTTAGAATTCAATGGTGTGTAAATCAGATTGCTCTCTGGCTCAGTGAGATCATTGCCTGAAGATCATTGAATTTCTCCAGAGAGGACAGCAGGGTCCAAGGTGTGTCCCATTCCTCCCTGCTGGTCAGCATGAGCCTCGGTGTCTCTGTGGCCATGCGTGCACACACATGCCCAGGGTGCCTGGAGTCCCCCGTGTCTTTGTCTCTCTGTGGCCGTGCGTGCACACATGTGCCCAGGGTGCCTGGGGTCCCCTGTGTCTTTGTCTTTGCCTGCTCCACCCCTCCTGACATTGTTTGTCTTTCCGTGTGTGCACACACACCTTTCAGACTTGCTCCTTCCCTTCTTTCACCTGCCAGTCATTCCCGGTGCCACCAGGGCCCAGTGGGGTGTTGCATGTTCTCTTCCATTCCCCGCAGTGACAGTTGCTCTCTGCCATCCATCAGATGGCACATCTTTACCTCTCAGCTGTGAGGACAAATGCTGGAGCTACGAGAGAGTGTGTCACCCTAGCTTCCTAGGGTGACACACTCTCTCGTAGCTCCAGCATTTGTCCTCACATGCACCAGACTCCCATCCTGCTCTCTGCTTCCGGGCATCTGAGGTGTGCCCAGCACGTGGCTGTGCATACCCAGCACCCTCAGCCCATCAGAGAGATGGGACAGTAGAAGCGGTCAGGCGAGGCAGAGAAGCAGGCCCCCACAGAAGCCAACAGCCCCGAGGTTGCCTCCTGGCCCCATCAGTTACCAGCTGAGTGGCCTGAGTCACTCACGTCACCTCTCCTCATCTGCTTCCTCATCTGTAAATGGGTGACGGCAGCACAGCCGCGTAGGTTACTGTGAGGATAAAATGAGCTGATGTGCACACAGCAAGCATTCGGGAAATGCTAGCTACTCTCGTTGTCATAATGGTGACACCGTTGTTTCCAGCGGTCAGTTTCACATCTGGGAACCTGCGCTCCGGGAAAGCCTCGTTTCCACACTCCCATGTGTATGTCCCTTTCCTCCTGCAGTGAAAGCGATGTCAAGCAGCTCTGGCTGCAGCTGAAGAAGGACGAACCGCACTTACTGTCCAACTTCGAGGATTTCCTGACCAGAATCTTCTCGCAGCTCCAAGAAGCCCACGAGGAGAAGAACGAACTGGAGTGCGCCCTGAAAAAGTGGGTACCCTCAGCTGCTCTCTGTACATATGTGCGAAGGACAGGAACACAAAGTGCTCTTTTTCTTGTGACACCTCCTTATCACTGTCTGCCAGAGTCGGGGCCAGCCCTATAGCTGCCACTTTATGTCTGTCTGTCTATCTATCAATCAGTCAATCAATCTATCCTCTCTCTCTCTCTCTCTCTCTCTCTCTCTCTCTCTCTATCTATCTATCTATCTTTCTATGTTTAAGCCCTTGCTCACATGTATTAGGTCCTCACCATATGCTAGGCACTATTCTAAATACTTTATGAACACTAGCTCATTTGGACTATTTATTATTATCGGCATTTATAGATGAGGAAATTGAGGGAAAGGTTAAGTACCACGCCCCGGAACACACAGGCAGGGCCAGGATTCACAGACAGAGATAGCCTGGCACCCCAGACGAGGTGAACACTCTGCCTGCCTCTGGACAGGAAGACCCCCGCATAACAGACCTGCCCCCAACCCTGGACTGGCCCTCAGTCGGCTGAGTTTCCCCCTCCTGACCACTCCGTCCCATCAGGGGGTCACATCTCTCCTCTGCCCTCTTTGCGCCCAGGACCTCTCCAGATAACTAGTGATTTCTAGGAGTCCTGCTTTGCCCGGAGGAGGCAGGACCAGGCCAAGCGAACAGCAACACCGGACGAGGTTGCCCAGGAATCGAATGGGAGTCAGCCGGCACCCGAGGGCACAGATACGGCGCGGGGCAGCCTGATGACGCCCATCTGCCTGTGGGAATAAGTGGGCCGTGGCGGCGCTGTGCTTGTCCACACACGTTACACATCAAAGCTACATTACAGCAACCAGCTCGTGCGCTGGGCAACACGGGGTAACTAATTCGTCACCCTGAAGGTGCAGCCAAAATGCAGGGCGGGGTTTGGGTCGAGCCCGGAAGCGTGCCCTGCTTCCCCACCCCCCACGTGCACGCTCGCCCCCACCGGAGACGCGCTCAGATGCCACCGGAATCCCCCACAGTTCCAACGCAGGCCACGCCCCTCCGCCGCCCCGCCCCTCCGTGCGGAGGCTTCCTCGTGCCCAGCGCTGCCTCCTGGGGGCAGTGTTCACAGGCTGTGTGGACACGGGCTTAGGGAAGCACGCAAGCCCCAATTTATGGCAAAATGCGATCGCCATGTGTCTTACTGTGTAGATCAGCTATCCGCACATTACCCCGAGCTCCTTTGCATTTGTGCCTCCCCCACATTAACTCTAAAAATAACTTGTTGAGGTCCATTGGGTGTACCCAGTTCTGGAAAAGAGGATCTTCAGGATCCTGAGTTATGAGAAAGTTGTGGCCAAGTAGTGCTGGAGGGAACACGTTTTGGTTAGAGGAATGTTATGAGCATTTTGGGGCAAGGCCCCCAAGGCTTGGAGAAAGGAGGTGTTGAGGGTACACTTCTATATAGTCTTTAGCTGATTGAGCCGTGAGCCAGACAGATCCAAATTTGAGTGTTGGCTCTGCCACCTATTACCTACTAGCTGTGTGACTTAGGACAACTCTCTTAACCTCTCTGAGTCTCACCTTCCTTGTCTGTAAGATTGGGATGATAATAGTATCCATCTCATAGAGCCGTGAGGATTAAATGTGATAATACATGTAAGCATTTGAAACAGTGTTGGCAGACACATAAGTATTCAACGAATGTTATAATAATTATTATTGTTCTAAATGTTTGTCAATCTTAGAGGATTTGCTGGGTTGAAGTGGAGAGTTTCAGTCTTGATACAATCAGAGGTGAAATTGCAGGATCGCTTTGCCCTCCCAGACAGCATGGTGCACGTGTAGAGCCTCGCTGCTCAGTGTGGTCCAGGGACCAGCAGCATCAGCATCGCCTGGAAACTTCTTAGGAATGCAGAATCTCAGGCCTCGCCCCGCCCCTACTGAATCTGCAATTTAACAAGATGTCCAGGTGCTTTATGTGTGGATTGGAGAAGGGGAATCGGGGTGGGGGGAGGTGGAGGGGTGGGTGGGGTGGGCTGAGTCAGGAGCTCTGGGTGTGAGTCATGCGTAGCTCTCCAACCAGCTAGCTCTGTGACTTTGCTCAAGTCTCTGGCCTCTCTGAGCATGGTTTTCCACCTGTCACATGAGGGGGATGGACTCATTTCTGACCCTCAGCACACCCCCACTCCCCTCTGACCCCAGCAAAAGTCAGGTGGCACCCCCCAGAGTGGAGGGTACTCTTGTTTTCTAAAGAGGGGAGGGTCACAATCTAAATGGGTAGGCAATGACCCAGCCCACTGCTGGAATCTCACCTGTAGGACCTGTTCTGCCCAGAGCTCCTGCTTTGCTGCAGTGCCTCTTAACCCTTACATCCATCTTAAAGTGGCCTCTGCCGGAGTTTTGCCCTAATTTAGTGATTGCTTAGAAAGTTCTTGAGATGAAAGTCAAGGTCACTCTTGGCCGCATGTGCAAGACTAGCTCTCAGCCAAAGGTTCCAGCTCTCTGTGACCGTTGCCTGTTGATATCCCTGCCAGCTACACTTGCCCTGGGGTCAGCAGAGGAAGGCGCACTCCTGGCTGGGGGGCTCTGGTGGGATTGGGGACTCAGTTCTCTGGCCAGTCCCATTTCAGGGGTGTTTTCTGGGTGCAGAACCAGAGAACTGCAGGCTGTAGTGAGCAGAGCACTGCAACAGGAGAGGACAAACCTGAGTTCCTGTCCAGGCATTGACACTGACCAGCTGTGTGTGCTCAGGCAACTTGCTTTACCTCTCTGTGCATTAGTTTCCTTATTGGTAACGAGAGAATGGGATTGGTGTATTTCAAACTTTTTGTGATTGTAACTCACTGAAATAAATGCACTTGACTTTGCAACTTTCATACACTTATAAGTGTGCTTAACTGAAACTTTTCATGAAATGGTGCTCACTGTTATTATATATTGCATGCTCTGATATTTTCTATTAGAATCTATCTTATTCTCTTCTCTTCAAGACAAAAAAAAGAAAAAAAAAAAGAAAAAGTTGGTCACATCCCGTTTCTGGGCCAACTAGACCAGATGATCCACAAGGGCCCTTACACCTGAGAAGTCAAACAGGAAACTGGAATCCCCAATAGGGTATCAAATATGTAAATGAAATTCTTTACAAATGACTCAGGGTGAGGTTAGGTGATTCTGGAACATCACCTAGGAGTCGAGTTTGGAGGTTTGGGCTTGTATGTAGGAGAGTCATAGCCAGGAGGTAAAGGAAGAGAAAGGAAACTCTGGGGAGTGGTCTGGTTCAGGCTGGAGCTGGGGAATCCTGAGAACTGACACCATGCCCCAAGCTCCTCCACGGCTGGCTTTTCAGTACAGGGTATAACATTTCAACTCCCTCTGGGAAATGAGTTCCTGTCCCAGAGATGGTGATGAGAGCTCGGGTCATTACCGCTGTGGGTCCAGCTACCAGGAGATACGGTCCACGTGTTTCTAGTAGCTCGCATTTAACAAGCACTTACTCTGTGCCAGGCTCTGAGTTAAGCAAAGGGAATAGAGAGTCCCTATCTTCGGGGAATTTGTGATCACAACCATGAGCCAGAGCTTATACACAGAAAAACTCTGTCATGAGGCTCACCAGAAAATTCCCGTGCTGTTGAAACACTAGGTGGCATTGCCACTGGCAGCAGCAGCTTTTGCTTCTTTCCCAAACCACATACCTCGTTTCTTTCTCCCACTGGGCCAGAGGAGATGGGACTGACCTCGGGCGGAATCTGGCCTCAACCAGGTCAGGCAGGACCCGGACGTCCTGCCCCCAGGTCCCCAGACTGGACCCTGCCCCTCAGGGTTTACAGCTGTGCTGCAGGAAACGCAACAGGCCCACCCCGTTTCCCTCTCCAGGCTCACCTCCAGGTTCTGAAAGGCAGGAGGGCGCAGCTGAATCAAGTGCTTGGGGAGGGCTCGTGGTGACCCAGCCTCTGGGACATTGTCAGAAACAAACTGGTCCTTCCTTACCTCCCTGCCATGCATTTTTTTCTTTTTAACATGCATATTGGGAACAGGGAAGAGGCAAGTCTGGGAGCATTTGATCTCCTATCCCTTGTCCTTTGGGACAGAGGTTGAGGAAATCTCAGATTTGAGTCAGAATCCTGGATATAGTGTTTGCTTCTACAGCGTGTCCACTGGGAAGTAGCCACAGCCCCGTGTTGTGAGGTGGGGGACATGGTCAAATGCAGGAACCTCGGGCTAAAGCCCAGTTCCTCTGCTGAACTTCCTGAGTGAGGTATATTCCCATCGTGCTGCCACTTCTCTTCGGGAGGTGGGAGTCACTGTACCACTGTCACTGTACCACTGTCACTGTACCACTGTCACTGTACCACTGTCACTCTCCTCGGTGTCTGCTGTGCAGACGCTCAGAGAACTTTACAGTTAGCGTGCGGGATGGAGTTTGGACTTAGGAAGAACTTCTGGCCATCAGAATTAGGAATTTCTTTGCCATGGAAAGCATCCTCCCTAATGACATTTTCCTGGAAAAAAGCTTAAGCTCTCCAGATATAGAACGGTGCTGTCTGGAGGCAGCAGTCGGTTTGGACCTTTCACCAGAATTACTGGCAGGTGCTGAGGCCCCACCCGGGAGGGCCCAATGCACTTGGTCTGGGATCAGGGCTCGAAGTCTGCATTTATAATATATTCTGAGGGATTCCGGGTTTTGACCAGAATTGGAATCTGCTGGATAAGTTGACCTGATTGGGTTCTTTACAAGGATCTAACCCCCAGGCTGGGGGTAAGGATGAATTAGGCTGTGTCTGGGGCGTGCTTTGAGCTCTGGGGGGAAATGTGCTTTGTAGATCAAAGGCCAGCCACAGGGCCACGGGCTGCGCTCTGCCTGTCCCGGCTCAATCCTCTGCAGCTCCATGGCCTGGGCAGGTCCCCCAGGGGGCAGGTCCCCCAGGCCACCAGTCCTTATCACCAGTGGACCACATTTGGCCTTGACAAACTTGGCATGCCCTCATTGGAATCAGTTCCTCATGTGCAGTCTTTCCTTGTCCAATTGAGTCGGGCCTCAGGTAGTTTCTTGGGAGCGTGTGGGCCCTCAAGTTGTAGACCCTGCCCAGCCACCGTCCAGAGTGATTTCCCCGGGCTCTAGGACCATGTCCAGCCAGGAGATAATGTGTCTTACAGCCTGCCAGCCCAACTATGATCCCTGGCACCCTGACATAAGCCTGAGAATTTGTGTTCTGCAATGTGGAGCTTTGGGGACCTGAGAATCTTTGGGAAGGTCATCATTTCCTTGGCAGTGCAAGCAAATAAAACATATATATATGACAGGGGGCCCATATGTGCCACCTGTGAAGGGAGGGCCTTAGCTGCGTGTTCTCGAATGCTAGCTTACTTCAGAATGAGCAGAGAATCTTGATTAAAAGGTAGATTCCTAGGTCCCTCCCCCAGAGAATCTAAATCAGTATGTCTTCGGGAGAGGCCCAAGAATGTGCAGACAGACCACAGAGCACACTTTGAGAGATGCTGCTCTAGGTTGTCTATCCAGAAGGTATCAGCCTGCATAGGTGCACCCAGAGTGCCCTTCCAGTCTGTAATTGTACTCCTGCTCAGAGGCTAAGGCTAAGAAGTTCTCGATGAGGGCTAGAGGTGATGAGGCTGTGGCGTAGCCGGGCACCTGTGTTTCATTGGTGTGTTACTATGTGAGGCAGCAGCACGCTGGTTACCATCGCCCTGAGAGCAATTGGAAAGGTGAGGACTGTTTGTGCTCTGCATGCTCCATGGGCATCATTTGTAAACCTGACTAATGAAAAATGGTTTGCTTTATGGGATGGGATAAAGCTGCAAAGTTGGTTTATACAAGACAGCAGTATCTAATTAGGGAGAAACCATCCATCTTGAAAATTCAATTGGCGACTTCACAGCCTTTGCAGAATTTTCTACAAACGCTTGTTTTCCTTTCATTAAGCTCCACTTGAATCATGTGTGCACGCGCGTGAGTGACAGAGGCAGAGAGAGAGATAGAGGCAGAGAGAGAGAGAGACAGAGGCAGAGAGAGAGACAGAGGCAGAGCGAGAGACAGAGGCAGAGAGAGAGAGAGAGAGAGACAGAGGCAGAAAGAGAGAGACAAAGGCAGAGAGAGAGAGAGAGACAGAGGCAGAGAGAGAGACAGAGGCAGAGAGAGAGACACACAATTGGAGTCCAAGAGAGACTGAGTTCAGGGGGACAAGAAAACCCGAAATAAGATTTTTCTTGTAAGTTTCTCCTTGCTGTCCAGAGACTGCAGCTGCCGAGAGAAGATGGCAGGGGGCAGTGGTGAGTCTGAATCTCTTCCATACCATTCTCACCTCAACCACAAAGCTGGCTGAGGCTGAACGTGCTTCCATTTCTTCTCTGACAAATAGCAGACTCATTGAGACTGTTCCAATCCAGAGTGTTCACTCTGATCAGTGCATGTGGGGCAGGGGTGGGGGAGACAAAGGGAAGGGAGTCAGGCGGCTGCCGTGACCTGGGCCCTGCCCAGCGCTGTAGTGCAGTCAGTGAGCCCATTCCTTGCTCCAGTTTCTGCTCTCGCCACAATTGACAGACTCCAGATGGAATTTGGATCGCTGACAATCCTAAACACTAACATATGGAGTTGTCAGTTTTTAAACTTAGGATGCTTGGAACACCAGTGTGCTGTTGTGGATGGGACATAGGACCGGGAATGAGATCCTTCCCCCGTCCCCTGCCAGGGAATCTGGGTGACCACAGGCTGGTAGCTTCACTGCTTTGACAAACCCTCATTTTCTTCACATGCAAAACAAAGAACATGGGAATACATGAGCTTTTTCTGCTCATCGTCTGTGATGGGGAAGGGGGATTCTTTCTCCTTTGCATCTGCCTTTCACCAGACTTTGCAAATCAGCAGATGTTGATCAGATCACTTCCCGCCCACACAGAAACACATGAGATCAGAATGACTGCTCTCCAAGGCCAGTGGCCGGTTTTGAAGGTCTTCCTTGAGTTCAAGTTTGTGAAATTAATGTAAAACATAGAGAAATGTCTTTTGTTCCATCCAAGGTCAAGACTATACCTTAATTTAGGGAAGGGAGAAAGTACTTTCTTCCTGGGATGATTTCAGCACACCCCTGCCTAGAATACAGGAGGTGGACCAGATAACTTTCTGAAACCCTCCAAAATCTGACCAGATTTTGTTCCGAAGTAAAGACAAAGCAGAGAGGAAACGGGAAAAACATATTTTGACCAAGCAATATTCTAGAGCCGGAAGGTCTTGGCCTATGTGTCATTAGCGGGAACCTGAGTGGTATTGAGTATTAATGCTTTACTCTAGTGTGGTACCTTAACTCTCAGTGTGCAAAGCACTTTGTGAAGGTTAATTAATTTTCACAGTCCCCGTGGGAGGCTGGCAGGGCTAATTATTGCTAACTACATCTCACTTTCCAGTTCCCTGTAAATTATCTGTGAAGGCCTCTCAGAACCTAAGCCTTGTATTTCATGAGAATCCCTATTTCCCCACCCCTACTCTCTTCCCTACACATGCTCACGTGCACACACAGACACTTATGCTCCTCATTTAGAGAGGGGGTGTCTGCCACTCTCAGTGGCATTTCATCCTCTAAGTTGGACCTGTGCTTTGCATGCTGGCTTTTAGTAGGACTCATTCTTTCAGATGCATCACTGCCCATATGGCATCCTCAGGACACAATTGTTACTCCTTCCTCTCACAGCTGAAAATCTCCCTTTCCTGGACTCAGCCTTTCGTAACGTTTCCCCTGACAACCCCACCATCCTGCCCAGGACCCAAGCAGGCAGCTCCCTCCACTTTCCGTCCAGTCAGGGTTCTGCAGTCACAGCATTACTACCAGCTGGAACCCAGCAAGGCCCTGGGGGGTGAGATCACTTCATGGTGTGAGGCTACTGCCTGTTCCTTTCCTCTGTGCTGCCTTAGCATTGCACTTGGTGCTTTCAGATGCTAAATTCCTGGTGTGCAGAGACTCTTCCATAAGGCTGAATTATTTTACCCAGATTGTTGCCGTACGAAGGTCTTAATCAGTACTTTTTAATGTTGGTGGTGATATTATGGATCTCTCTTTCCACATTTACTCTTCTCTGCTGAGCCACCCCAGCTTAGGTCCTTCCCCGTGTCTTCTGTTTCCTAACGCATCGCCCTTCCTGAACAGGTCTTCATACCACATACACCAAGCTGCTGCATGATTCCCCTTCAGCTTCTACTTGCCTCTCGGCTAAAATCTGAAGGAATTGTAGAGTAGCAACTCACAAAATGATGTCTGCAGGTCTCTGCAGAATCAGAGAATTCATTTAATTAGAATTTATTAAATGCAGTCTATCTGCTACCTATTGTGGAAGACACTTCCAAATGCGTATTCTTCTTTAATCCTCACAACCCTTTTCTAAGTACATAATGCCATCTGATTTTCCAGATACAGAAAACTTCAGGCTCACTGAGGTAATCTGACTTGTCCAAGGACAAAAAGCTTATAAATATCAGAACCAGCATTTGAACTGAGGCCTTCTAGCTCTGGGTCTGATGAACTCTGAGTGGTCATGGATGTCAGCAGGGGTGTTGTGACCTAGACTGCCCTGACATCTGCTAAAGGAGCCATCCAGCCATCAGAGTAAAGTAGAAAGCAGAGAATCAATACTAGTGCGCATGACTATTATTTACTCTGGCTGGCTCCTTCACACATTTGTCCCTCTGTCCACCTGAGAACTTATGTCTCTTTCCTTCCCTTTTCGTTCATCTATCTCTTCTCTGTCTCCTCCTCCCCATGTAGCTCAAAATAACTAGACACAGACAGCAGAGAATGAAATCATTGAATGCTGCCCTGAAAGTGTGTGTGGAGGGGAGTGTTTGAGAATGACTAATAGAAGGCAGGTTTAATATTTATGCCCACATGTTATTAATTAATATTAATAGCTCAGAGAGCTCTATTACAGATTGCAGTCCTTGCGTGGTTCAACATTTTTTACCAGTGACATGAATAAGAGAGATAAGGGGGAATATTTTGTAGTATAGAGTTCCACCCATAAAAAGGATACAACAGACATAAGCCTTTATGCACCGAACAACATAGCAGCAAAACATTAGGTTGGTGCAAAAGTAATTGCAGTTTTTGCAATTATTTTTAACTTTTTAAACCACAATTTCTTTTGCACCAACCTAATCCATAAGGCAGAAACTTTTATAAAAACAAAGAAAATTTGATAAAAACAATACTTTAGAAGAATTTTAGAAGACTTTAACAAACCTATCTCCAATTTGACACATTAATCAGGGGAAAAGTACATTAAATATATATATAGTATTTGAAGCCATCAACCAGCAGGCTTAATTTAAGAGACAAATGTAGAGTTGTGTGCCCTACAGTAAAATACACATTCTTCTCATAGAACTTATATAAAAATTGATAGTGTTTTGGGCTACAGAGGAAAGGTTAATAGATTCCAAAATGTAAATATTCTCTTATTATAATATAATAAAACTGGAAACTAATAGTTTGTTTATTTTAAAAAACACACTCTTCTAAATAACTCTCATAAAAGAAGTAATCAAATCCAACATTAGAGATTATGTAGCTTACATTACGATTGAAAATTGAAAATACCAACAAAACTTGGAAGGTCATTGAGTACACTGAACAACCAGTTGGGATCCATTAAGATAGTGACAGGCTAGAAAGATGAACCGAATCTAACAAACATGAAATCTAACAGAATTACATTTGAAATCTTACCCAAATCTAAAAACCCAATGGCAGAAGCAAAAAGTGGGAGACATGTGATTCAGTAGCATCATCTTTAAAACAAAAACAATCACACAGCCATAAAGTTTAGAGCTTTTAGTTGACAAATGGGTTCAACATTCATCAACTGTGATGTAGCTGTCAAGAAAAATTATGTGATCTTAGGCTGCATGAATAAATATGCAGCATCTAGAACAAGAGAGGTAATATTCCAGCTGTAACCTATACTGATCTGACTTCATACACAGGGTATTCACTTTGAGGCTCCATGGCTTGAGAAAGCTAAATTAGAGCCCATTCAGCGAGGAGTAAAACAATGGACTTACAAAAGCAAAACAAAACAACAAAACAAAACTCCGTGTGAGACATGGTTAGAGGAAGCGGAGAGGCCTGGCTTGAACGCAAGCCTACTCCTTCAAGTCTTAGTGCTGTTTCAAATATATGAAAGGTTTTTATGCAGAGCAGGGACAAGGTCATAGAAAGACATATTTCTGTGAGCCAGGATATTCTAAGATGAAAGAGCTGCTTAGAGATCCGGCAAATTTTCTATCACTGGACGCGTTCTAGCCTAGTTTGTTTTAATACATGGTAGGGATATTGTGGCAAGGATTTTACCATTGGAAAAATAGGTGGTTGAAGCAGACAAACTGAAATTCTTCAATTCCCGTGGGATCTGGTGTTCCCCCACTGTGTTCCTTGGGCTTCTGAGTTTTGTGTCCAAAGTCTTAAATTGATTTCTTACAGATTTTTAGCATTAACATTTTGAGTCCAGGTCCTGTGGGTGATATAAATATCTGACTGTTTAGAACCTAGTTGAGACAGCATAAACCCAAATGAAACAGTTGTTCAGGACTTTAAAATTAAATGTCAGATAAAGACATGGTGTCCTAAGAGTCCAGAGAAGGAGGGTAAGAGAGGGTTGGAATAAATGGGGAAACCTTCATGGCGACGACTCAACATCTGTGTTTGTGTACGTGAGGCAATAAGAGTGGTTTTAGGAATTGTGGCAACAAAAATGTATATACTAAGCAGGCATAATTGGTTGCTTGTTTCCTTTGATGGCAGGATGTGGTGTGCCTGGCTGGAATTACACACACGATGTGTGCAGATCTTTTCATAGTGTCTCTCACCATCTTTGCTCTCACAGCCACTGCAGAGCTCCCTGCAGATGCAGGCTTTGGGCTCTGCAGCTCCTGCTCTCACAGCCTTGTCTCTACCCGATTGGTCTGACAGCAATTTTTATTGACTAAGCTTTCTATTCTTCATCTTCCTGATTGTCTGTGACCCTTTCCAAACCCAGCAGCTCTTTTATCCTTGAAGGGGAACCTGCTTCCCCTGCCTTCCGAAGCCCATCATAATAACTTCCGTAATAAATAATCCCTACATTTATTTAGGGCTGTGGAGTTCCAAATGCTTTCCACACCCGCTGTCTTCTTTGTCATTCATCATGACAATGTCAGGATCTAAAGTCACAGCCCTTGCCCAAGGTCACAGGGAGGAAATGAACTGGTTCTGGGATCCCAACTCAGGGCTCTGACTCCTGAGCTGGTTTTAGTGATGTGAATGGCATGAAAGGCACCTTAATGTTCCCCATTCCTGGGGCTCGTGTGTCTGATCCAGGCTGGTCATGAGTCGGTCTCATCCTCTGAAGTCACTCAGGCGTGGGCAGCCTCCCAGGAGACCAGCTTTGTTCCAGCGCATTTCCAGGGCTGGGTTCCATGTATGAGTCTGGTTGGGCCCACGATCACTGATGCCCAGCTGGACACCCTGTGCTTCTTTGCAGCGGACCCAGCCTTTGCAAGTGAGGCTGGAAGTGCACAACTTGCAGAGGCTATGTCTGCCTTCCCTCCATTTCTTGTTCTAGCAGCTTGCAAAATTACTTCATGGCTAGCAAACTGACATGTGAGCACGAAATACATAGAGTTTATTAATTTAATCAAGTAAAACTTAGAGCAAAGTTAATGGAACACATTTAATGATAGTATAGAATTAATGCCCTGCATAGTTTTTAGGCATAAATGGTGAACAGCTTATATGAATGACTGTAATTAGTTTCCTTTTACAGAGCCACATGAATTTTTAAGTTGCTTTCATCTCACTTTATTGGTTCTCCAGTATTTATATAGTTGCAATCACTATCTAAAATTTTTCTTGACACCATTTACCATTTAGCATCTGAATTTCTTCGAGCACAGAAAGCTAGTTCCAGGGTTCAAGGGAAGACCATCTTTCTGAAAGTTCTTTCAAACTGTATCCATTTCTATCTCTGAGGTGTCCCTATTTAACAGCAGGTGCCTTTGCTCCTTATTTCTCTCCAAGATTTTCTTGTAATTGTTATGGCTTAGCTAAGAACAAAAGGAACATTCCGAACCATCTGTCATTTCCGAGAGCAGATTTCTTACTCTTACCCAAAAGACCTTTGTTACGCCCGGGATGTAACACAGTGATAAACCCAGGGCTCCAGACCATGGAAGCCTTGGAGAACTGTCCCCTTTTGCCGAGCACATGCTGGAGCCATTGCTGTGCTCACTCCAAGTCAGGTTTCTGGTTCTGGGGCTACAGCTAAGAAAGGGAGCTCAGAGGCTGGTGCTCTGATATGAGTGACCTTGACCGTGGAGACTCACACCAGTCCTGTGTCTGGGTCAGATTTGTGGTTTCTGTAGAGTTGGAAGGATGCCAGTCATTGCTCTGTCTGTGCGTGTGGTGTACATGTTCCCTCACAGGGAGCAAGTGAGGTAGGTGCGGAGAGTGGGCTGTGGTACAGCTTCGGGCAGCAGGGACAGCTGGCACTGGATTAGAGTCCCAAGTGGACATAGGGACACAGGGAGGTAGGGGTTAAAATGTTGAAAGGCTCAGGGAAATAAATACATTCCCATCCTTGATGTTTTCTTCAGAAATCTCCTCAGTACCTCTTAGAACTGAGAGCCAGGGCCATTTCCTCAATTATTTAAGTCTCCTTACTTGAGTAAAGGGCAGAAGGGGCTTGCCATCATTTGAGTTTAGAAATGCAAGTGCCAAAATTTGCAGGATACATGTGTGTTACGTGCTCAGAACAGACCTTGAAAGCTGTGACATCAGCCTGTTCACTGGAGCCTGGAGTCCCCTTAACAGGAGAGGAAGAGGGTAGAGAGTGAGGAAGAAGGTCTTTCCTGCAAGTCAGAGAAAAGGCATAAAAAGGCAGTCCCCGGGAATGTTAGTGTGTTAGTGTGGTGACTTCCCGGCCCGGGTCAAATACTAATGCCTCATCCTTCCTGTTTGAATTGGGGGGGGGGGGGGGGGGGGCATTTGAAGGAGGATCTATTACTGGGAAAGAGGAAGGAACCACCCCAGGGTGACCTACCAACCTTGTCCCCACAGCCACTGTCTTCTTGGTGTAGGAGCCCAGAGCCCAGGAACTTCCTTCCCGTCCTGTGAGGCTCTTCCACATCGGGAGACGATGCTGAGGGTGGGGGTGTGGCCATCTCATCATCACACCAGCCTTTAACCAACCTTGCCCTTCTCATACTGTCTGCCTGTGGCCCCATTCCTAGAGGGCATGAGCACCCGGACAGGTGTGGCCCCTTCCTTTGCAGGGGGTGTGATGGTGGTGGTTGTCATTATCATGTAATCGTGTGAGACCTTATGAGATGTGGATCACACAAACTTAAGCACACAGTTTTAAGAGGGGGCCCTGTGACAGTGCAATTCAGACAGTGCTGCTATGGCCAGGTAGAGAAGACACATCCAGGGTGGAAACAAGACAAACCAAGAAGCCAAATAGAAAAGAAGCCCTCGCAACTTTATGCTGCCTACAAGCATAAGGGTCACCTCCCCTCCAGTGGGCAGAAGGGAAGGTGAGTACAGCAGAGGCCAGGGGCTTGGTGTTGACATAAAGCGGAGTAAAGGAAGATGGCGCCAGAGAGGCTTCCGGGAGTGGGTCACTGGGCAGTGATGGCCAGGAGATAGGAGGAGAAGTCCCACTGGCCTCTGTGGTCAGCTAATCCTGAGGAACTGGTCCTGCAGCCTTGGCTGACCTGACCATCACCACGTCACCCTACCACCCACAGCTCCAGGTGGGGTTCTGGTGCCCACCTCCAGGACGTGCTTCTGTGGGATAACGGAATTCAGTGCAGACCTCAGCAGACTCTCCTTTTGCCCTCTCTGCAGGAAAATTGCTGCTTATGATGAAGAAATCCAGCATCTCTATGAGGAGATGGAACAGCAAATCAAAAGTGAGAAGGAGCAGTTTCTGCTAAAGGTGAGAGTCCCGTCCTGAGGCAAGGCTCTGTGGGCCGGGATGAAATCTCACAGACTCTGACTACCTCCCCCAATTTAAGATTGCAGTGCCTCACCCATGGTACTGTTGACTCCTTCTTTCTCTGCTTTATTTATTCATTTCAAGGCACTAGTCACCGTCAACCATGGCATGTAGTGTCCTTGTTTATTTTTATTGATTGTGGTCTGTCTCCTCCTCCTAACCTGTAAGCTCCACAAGAGCAGCGATCTTTGTCTTTTACTTACTATTGTGTCTTCAGCACCTTGACCATGCCTGAGACATAGTAGGTGTTCAATAGTTGAATCAATGAATAAATGAACAAGTGAACGAATAAATGAACAAAAGGACGAAGGTGCGTGCTTTACCAGTGAACGCATCCTGAAGACTGGGTCTGACATTGGCTGGTCCCCAGACCTAAATGGCAGGCCCACCCAAATACACCAACCCATGCCTCTCGATGCCCAGTAGCTCCCCCAGGGGACCATCATTAGAGGCTGTACATCCCGTTTTTTCTCCTAGACACCTAGGAAATTTAGTACCCAAAACAAATCAAATCCCACCATCCTCCGAGAGCATGGGAGAAAATTTCAATTTATATCTCCTGTTCCTTGTCTGGTACTTAGCCTCCTACCAAGCCCTGCTGTTTGTCTTGGGAAGTCAGAACTGGCGAAATCTTCTCCTTTTCTGAGCAGGGTCCTTTTGGAACACACTCATAAAACAAAGCTACAAGAAACTCTCTGTTATCCATTTTTGGATTGTCTCCTTGGTGGGTTCTCAGCAGAAGGACTTTGGCCTCCTGTCTTGTCAGTTTGGGCTGCTATTACAAAAATACCACAAGCTGGGTAGCTTAGAAACAGCAGACATTTACTTTGGACCATTCTGGAGGCTGGAAGTCTGAGATGAGGGTGCCGTTCTGGTGAGGGCCATGTTCCGGCTGCCGACTGCTGACTCTCTGTATCCTCACGTGCTGGAGGAGGGAAGCACGCTCTCCGGGGTTGCTTTTATGAGGGCATTAATCACCTCATATCGTCACCCGGGGGTTAGGTTTCAGCATATAGATTTTGGGGGCCACAACATAGAGACCAGCACTGAGCCTGGGCTGCTGTCACAACCACTTCCCTCCTTAATGCAGGTGTTTTGAACCAATTTTTAATTGTAGGCCGCTTTAATTATTCACAGTACAGCTCCATTTATTATCACAGATGCCATTCAAACTGAGAGGGAGTCTGGATGATTTCCAGAAAAAGCCGTCGCTGTTCTTCACCTAGAGCCCTTTGGAGACTTGTCAGAATTTCCAGACCTCCCCCACCCCCACCCCCCTGTTCTTTTTTAGAGCTTTGCAATATTCTGGCTGCTCCCTGACCTTCAGCATCGTGAATGAGTATATGGCAGACAGAACTCACACATTCTTCTTCTAGCAGACACTAAAATAGCCTTTTGAGAACAGCAGCATTTCCCCTGCAGTGGGAGAGCCGCTTCCTTTACCCCAGATGACCTGCATAGAGAGGCTGAGCTCTGGGGCCCCCTCTGCCTGGCCCATGACTGCAGGTCAAAGGTCCTGGCCAAAGAAAGGGGCATGCTTCCAGAAGCAAAAGGTGGGCCAAGGCCTGGGGATTGGAAGTGGGAAGAGGTCAGAGGGAAAAGTCAAGGACCAGTTAGACCACAGAAGACGACCTGGCCGAGCTGCTGGACCCTTTCTCCTACCCCCCCGCTCCCTGCTTCCCCCTTCTCAATACCAAATGCCTTTCAGGCTCAGTGCTTACATGTATGCTGCTTGCATAAACATGGAAACGGTTGCCGTGTGATTGGCCATGCTGCTAAGCCTTTGGGTAACAGGCTTTGGCCTGGCCACAGCGTGAGGACCGTGGTGTTACAGTTTATGACAGAGTGGAAAAGGCTGGAGCCTGTGGCCAGGGTTTGGATTCTGGCTCTGTGTTTAGCAGTTAGTTTGACCATGAGGGAAATATGACTCCAGGATAATAGACCCCTGAAAGCTCTGTGCAGACAGGGGAGGGGGTGACATGGCACAGGCCCGTCTTGAGGGTGGCAGCATCTGTGTGGGGATTCTGTAGCTGCTCACGTCCCCGGCAGTGTCCACCGGGTGCCTGCTCTGTGAGCGGCAGACAAGCCCAGTGAAGCAGGTTTCCTGTAACCAAAGGTTGGGAGGAGAAACTGCCTCATCAAGGCTGCCTCTGCCATAGCTTGTGGTTCAGATGAGGACAATCACAGGCCCTGAGCTGCAGTTACCTGCCAGAAATGTGCAGAGGAACCAGGTGACGTCACAGGTGATGAGGCCAGGAAGTACCCTGAGCCTTGCAAAGGCCTCTGCCCTGAGGGCGGCCGTGCCTCCCCACTCTGCTGCTGCCCCAGCCTGCCCAGCCTCCCAGCCAGGGCAGGGCTGCCCCTCTGGGCAGTCTCCCAGGGCTGTCCTCATTGGGAAGGAGTCGGTCCATGTCACGGGAAACCCGGGGGCGCTCCTGTAGTGAGTTACATGGAGGTTATAATGGTTTCTTCTCTTCCTACACGGTTTGCACCTCTGTTCTGCCTTCAGGCAGTGGAGAGCTGTAGGTAGCATGGGTATTTTTGTTTCTATTCTGTGAACAAAGGCACCGTGATCTAGAAGAATGCAGCAGGTGAGTGGGCAAGGTCAGAGCTGGAACCCAAGCCAACCGATGCCCAGTTCAGGACCCGGCAGCATGCCAGGCTCTGTTGAGGGTGCCAGGCGTCCTGACAACCCACACACTTTCCTCTTTGTCCCACAACCAGGTCCCTTCACTCCTGCATCATCAGTGCCTCCACGTCCCTGAGTGGGAAGCCCAGGTCTGGGGCCTGGGAAACCTCAGTCGTGGTGGGGAAACAGTGAGGACCCAGACCCGCAAGAGGTGATGCCCTGTTTTTCCAGAGCGAGGGCCGGTGAAGGGATCAGATGACAGTGTCCAATGTGGAACAGACTATCCCAGTTGGAAGGAGAATCCACCCCCAATTTACAGATGAGGAGACTGATCCTGCGATGGGAGCTCAGGCCCCTGTCCTGTTCCCCCTATTTGGTACCCCCCTTTAACTGACACTGACTCTTTCTGGGGGCTGTGCACGGTCAACTGTCATGCCGTACTGAGTACTTGTCCTTTCTCCGCCTCATTGGGCCTCACCAACTGGGTAGGCAGGTCACTGAGGCCCTGGAAGGTTGTGGGAAGGGCCCCAAACGCCAAAAGGACCGGTGGGCCCTGCTGTTGGGCAAGTTCAAGGTGGAAACAACATCTTCACAGGTGATTTAGGCCTCACACGCCCTCTTTCTGGCTTGGCAGGACACGGAGAGGTTCCAGGCCCGCAGTCAGGAGCTGGAACACAGGCTGTTATCTAAGGAGCGGGAGCTGGAGCAGCTCATCCAGAAGCAGAAGCGGGTATGCTTTCATCAGTGTCCTCAGATGCCTGGCCCACGCTGCATGCTCTTTGGCTCTTACTCACTTTCCCTGCCTTTCACTTAGGACTTTTTTTTTTTCCCCTTAATCTGAGAAGAACCATTTAGCTGTACAAAGATAGCATGAAATCACAGATGATCTCAAGATAAAGCCTTTACTTCTCCAATGCCATGTGTTTAGCTTGAAAAGTTGCTAAGAAGTCTCCCTTGAAGTATCTGCAGACGTTGTCATATAATTATGCCCAGGGCCACCCGAATGGCAAAACGTTGATTTATATCTTGTATCCCATGTAAGAGAAGAGGAGAATGCTGAGGTACAAGGGACACAGTCACTGGTACTTCAGGAGAGGCTGCAGACAGTAATGTCTTCCCACCAAGATGGCCCTGGATGCCTCCAGCTGGAAGATGCTCTTCATGGGTCAATTTTTCCATCCTCGTCTTCCCCCAAATGAGATTCATCAGCCTCTTTTGTGACTGTTCCATCATCCCCCAGGATGGGTACAGACACTACATGCTCCTCTGATGTACCTGAACTCGCAGCAGGCAGGTTAGGGGGTGCAGGGCAGTACCCAGCCACCACTGGGAACACCTGGCTAATGACCCAGGCATTGGGGTCACTGATGACCTAGGCAAACCTCACAGGCACAGTCTCTTCTCCAAAGCAAGGCCTGTGGGGGAGAGAGCCCAGGGCGCCACTTGTCCTCCTGTGTTGTTTTCTCTTGTGCTGGAAGGAATCCAGCCTTGGACAGACCCAGACACATTGCTTCCATTTGAATAGAGAGGGCTATTTTTAGCAACACATTTAAATAAGCTTGAAGACATCCCATGCTAAAGCTGGAGATGCTCCACTCCTGCTGCTACCCAATCTTTGGATTTTGGTTTCTTCCTTCTGCAGCAAGATGATTTCACTCCAGGAACTGCCAGCTGCCTTCCCATCCCCCTTCCACAGTCATTACTTTGCTTCTCTTACTCTTTCTCCTCCTCACTATTATGTATTAAGTCCTTACCAATTAGATTTATCCCTCACATGAATGATTGCCACTCGATTTAATTACTGCATGCTTGCCTGATTATACAGGAGCCTCTGGAGAACCACATAGAGTTCCTCGTTGTTCCTCACTCCTCCCATACTGGCCACATTCATTAAACTAAATTTATTATGATATATTTGCCTTGGTTTGACTTTTCCTCTGGTGAGAGGGTTGGAAGCTCTGCAAAGCATAATCACCAGCCAAGAAAAGCTGAAGTTATACAAATGATGGTTTTTAATTGCTTTAGGGATGTGAGAAAGGGTATATGTTTGGTTTGATCTGTTTTTGCAATTTCTTATGAATTTCCCGGGTTTCTGGCTGCCATACAAACCTTCTCTAGATGAAAGCAAGTGGACTTGTTTAGCTGAGAGAAGAAAAGGTAGTAAGTAGATTTACTCTCAGTACTCAAAATCAGGAAGGATGGTTTATGAGAACGCTCCTTAGCTGTTCTCCATCTCCACTGACAGCCAAGGAAAAGAAATTAGGAGCGATTAGGGTAGATCTCAAGGCCCTTGATGAGATGACCGCTGTTGAGACTGTTGACGAGATGGTCACCATCATCATCATTGGGATGAGAGTCACAGAGGAATGAGAATTTCCTTTCCTAGTAGCTCGGTGGAGACAAGGGAGAGATGAGAGATGCTCTGGAAGTTCCTCCTGCCTCCAGAAGTGTGTGTGTGTGAAGGAAGCAGCAGGACAACGCTTATTGAGGCTTGAGGACAGTGAGCGGTAGCAGCACGGTCCCTGCCCACCAAGCAGAGAAGCTAGGTGAGGCCAGAGCTGGCCAGCCTGACAATGGTTCTCGCCCTCCAATCCTTTCCAGCTGGAAGGCCAGTGCACAGCGCTCCATAATGACAAGCATGAAACCACGGTTGAGAATACCAAGCTGAAACTCACCAACCAGGAGCTGGCCCGGGAGCTGGAGCGCACCTCCCGGGAGCTGCAGGATGCCCAGCAGCAGCTGGAAAGCCTCCAGCAAGAGGCCTGCAAGCTCCACCAGGAGAAGGAAATGTGAGTCTGGCCTCCATGTACCCCTACCACGGCTCCCCAGCTCCCTCCCTGCAGTGAGTGTGCTGCCCCCCTCTGAGATCCTGTTCCCTTGCCTACAAAATGGGGTTGGGGGTCCTTGCTCCCTGAGATCTCGTCTAGCAGACTAGTGCTATGCTGAGCATGCCCTAGGATGGCAAGAAATATACAGCCCTGTTCTCAGAAAATTTATTATGTGATTCAAAAGACATGTTATCCAACCAACAAATACAATGCAGTCCATGAGAAAATGCTGAGTGAGCGGACAGGCTGGACATGACTGTCATAGTAGATTGACCTGGGAGACCAAGGTGGACGAGAGTGAAGCCCGAGGACTTCTGAGGGTGACACATAATCGAATGGGACATGTGACGGTGTACTGGAATCTTCAGCTCTGCCCAGTCTTTTCCACCAGTGTTCCTCTGTGTGGGCCAGTGTGGGGAACCCCACCTCTCTCGGGGCCTGGTTTGCTAGTGAACTGCTTTTGATGTCCAGCCATAGGCAGAGGCACATGTGAGAAGAATCAAGACGGGTCCGTATGTTAAGCGAGAGAAGCAGCTGAGGAATATCAGCAAGTGTCTTGTCTTGGGAATGTTAGGTTTTGAGAACAAATGCACTCCAAGGCCCAGGGAGAGGAATGTCACTTGTGCAGTTGTTCATTCATTTGTCCGTGTATATGTATGTACTTAATATTTGGCAAATATTTGTTGAACACTGCTCTTGCCAGGTACTGTGCTTGGCATGCCACATGTCCCACTTATGTTGATAATTTGATATTATTTCATATTCACAGCATCTTGATGTGGCAGGGACTCTTACGATCCCTCTAATTTACAGATGAGAAAACTGAGGTTCAGAGGTTTTCAGAAACTGCCCCGAGATGCTCAGTGTTCGACACATTGTGCTGACTCCTCTCGGTGACTAATGAGCCAGCCAGAAAATATTCACCCAGGATAGGACTGACCGGCATTCACTCAGGCATTTGTTCATACACTCATTCATTTATTCATCCATTTGTTCTGTAGGATGTAACTGTGTGCCTGGTCCTGTGCTGGGGAGGACGGGAAGTCTGAGGAAAGGGCGGCGTTACTTACCAGTGCTTGTTCTTATACATATGTTAACTCTTCTTGTTCAGACGTGAAAGCCCTCACTCTGACTGTTGGCAAAACATTAATCAGCCTAAATCAAATTGTCCAGCTGTCTGGTCCGTGTGTGGTAGCCTGTACCATGCGGCCCTGTAATGCCCAGGGTGAGAGGGAGGAGATGAGTTTGCATTTAAAATTTTACCAAGTAAGACATTTCCAGTTAAAAAAAAACCAAACACATATATAGAGTATATATATATATATGCATATAAATATGTACATACACACACACACACACACACACACACACACACATATATTAGGTTGGTGCAAAAGTAATTGCGGTTTTTGCAATTATTTTTAACCTTTTAAACCACAATTACTTTTGTACCAACCTATTGTATCCAGAAGGTGGCAAAAAAATGTATACACATTTGAAGAAAGAGGAAAAATGTATAAAAATTGTAAAATTGTAATCAATATATACCGATAACAAAAGATGAATGCAAGTCATGTGTATACATTTTTTTGGCACCCCCGGTGTATATACATTCCCAAGCAGCTGACTTAAAACATAACAAAAGCCCACCATTCTAATTAATTCTTGGGCGACCAGTGGAAGGACAGTGTATTTCATTGTAAACTAGCAAAATCAGTTCCTCCTTATTGAGAGCAGGTCAACCAGGCACTGACATTTATCTTTACAAATAGACTTAAAGGATTCCGGCTCTTAAAATTCAGTCAAGTTCTAAAAGTAATAAACATCTGAAGGCAGAAGCGTTAGCACAGCACCTGGGAATGAGCACCCAGTGTGTCGCATCAAATCACCGCGTGAGGATTAAAATCTCCCTGAAGTCTTATCTTAATTAACCAAGCCAGAGACACAGTCTCTGGAGGTTGGGAATTGAAGAAGAGGGCAGGAGGGTTACGAGGAAGCGACACATGAACCTTCACGACTTGTTTTGGACAAACCTGCAATGTCCTGTGCAGCCAGAAAGTGTGTCGGATCCCAGGAGAAACTCTCCTGTTCAGGGAGGCTAGGCCAGAAGGGCAGTGAGAGCCTCGGCTTGTTCTCTGTAGAGCAGAATCCCAGACCTATAGCACTGATGGGACCTTAATGCTCTAATCCACCTCTTCATTTCATGAATGAAGAAACTGAGGCTCAGAGAGGTATAGTGACCAACCCAAAGCAACACAGCTAATTAGTGCCAGAAAACAGGGACAGAGCCTCGTTCTTCTCCCAACAATGTCTTTCTGCTGGTGCTGCTCCGGAGCAGCTGGGAGAGGAAAAGGTGAGGTTTGGAGATAAACAGATTCAATCATTTATCAGGTAGACTTCAGAATGGGTGAAATTAATGTGCTTCTTCTCTGAAGATGCTCAAGAAAGGAGAACTAGATTTTAGAAGAAGATAAAGAAAGAACAATCAAGCAGGGGAGGTAATGTAAAGATGAAGGTTAGCCGAAAAGCACTACATCTCTGTTTATTTTGTTAATTAACTTTTGTTTTGGGTAGATAGTTGATGACAAGGCACAAAATTCAAACGGCACAAAAGGATATACACTTAGGGATATACACTCAGTCACCCAGGGGCCACCAGTCATGGTTTCTTGTGGATCCTTCCAGAGTATTCTATGAATATACAAGTGCACGCAAATGCACACACACGCACCATTTTCATTTATGAATCTGTAGCACACTGTTCTGCATTTCCCTGTATTTTTCATTTGACAGTATACTTTGCAGTGTGCTCCATATCGCATCCATCTCCTAAACACAAAGCCAGCAGCAGTTCCCTAAGGACAGCCACGAACCTCTCACCAACCACTGGCATGAAAAATGGCCGAGTTCTTTGTTTTTCAGTTCACACATTACCCAGATAACAAACTTTTAAAATGTCTAGGTTAGAAGGACTTTAAAAGGTCATTTAGTCAACTAGCCAAGTGTCATTTTTTTTTCTAGAAATGCTTTTCTTTTTGTTAACACAAAAAATATGAATATGTCTCTCTCTCTCTCTCCCCCCCCCGCCCCCCAATGCAGTTGACCCTTGAACAACATGGGGGTGCACTGCATGGGTTTAGTGTGTGTAAATGGATCTGAGCAGTTCAAACCTGCACTGTTCAAGGGTCAGCTGCATTTTCTATCCCCATTGCTGGCAATCTGTGTTAGAGGAGGGCCAATGTAAGTTACACAGATTTCCACCTGCACAGGGGTTTGGTGCCCCCAACTCCTGCATTGCTCAGGGGTCAACTGCATATCTACCGATCTATCGCTCTATCTATTTATCTATCATCTATCCATCTACCTATCTCCACATGTATTTACTAGACAAGTGGACATATATTTGCATCAACATGGAATATATACATGTATGTATCAGTGTGTGTTTGTATAGCTCCAACGGTCAGCTGGTGCTGTGAGAACAGGGCCAGAGAAGACCTAGACCATCTTGTTGTTTAGGAATTGGCTCCTCAGACACCCTCTGAGAACCCAGACCTTAGATCTCCAATGAGTGACTTTAGCAGGGGAAAAGCTGCCTGCTCCTTGCTCCGTCCAGAGAGAAGCAGGACCAGGGTTGGGGGGTGGGGCATGAAGCCAGGCCAGGCAATCTTGGCTCCTAGGGCACAGCAGCAGCCAATAAGCACGTCTAAATCTGCTAATCAGAGCAGAATCCTAGACAGGGGTTTGGGGATGCAGTTTGGATAATGGGAAATACATTGTTTTCCCTCAAGTTGAAATTAAATATAATTGGTAATAACACGTTGGGAATTTGTAGCTCTGCAGGAGGCAGAGAAGTTTTGTTGCTTAATTAGGATTGTCTGAGGTGAACTTAGCATTCGATTCAGTCTGTTATTGTCATAAATTGACTTTATAATTATTCTATAAAGGGGGGAAAAAAGCACCACAGATACCTCTTCAGGAATCAGGTTATTGCAAGCTTGGCATGAGTCCTAAGGACCCAGCAAGCTGGTGCTATTTTCACCAACTCAGTAATGACATCAATGGGGTGGCAGGGGGGTGATTGTCCTTGCTCAGCCCTGTATGTGCACAATCCAAGTGCCCTGACAGCCTATGGAAAGCAATGAATTTATCAAGCTGTAAGATGCTCCCTACACTAAAACCTATGCTGTGGTTTGGAAATGTGGAACTTTGGACCCTTTGCATGAACCATGGAACAGAGCACAGAGGGAAGGATGGAGGCAAAATTGTGAGGTTAAGCAAGGTTTATCTTCTAGTGTCACTCAATTCTGCTTTTTTTCCTTGCTTTTTTAATTGATGCTGACTACCTCTCTACTTACCCCTCCCTCCCTCCCTCCCTCCCTCCCTTCCAATTTCTCTTCCTTCCTTCCTTCCTTCCTTCCTTCCTTGCTTCCTTCCTTCCTTCCTCCCTCCCTCCCTCCCTCCCTCCCTCCTTCCCTCCCTCCCTCCCTGCATCCCTCCATCCCTCCATCCCTCCATCCCTCCATCCCTCCCTCCCTCCCTCCCTCCCTCCCTCCCTCCTTCCCTCCCTCCCTCCCTGCATCCCTCCATCCCTCCATCCCTCCATCCCTCCATCCCTCCATCCCTGCCTTCCTTCTTCCCTCTCTAGCCCTCCTTTCTACCCTCTCTCACTTCTTTCTTCCTGCTGCTGCTTGTTGACTCTGCCTTCATGCTGGCACTATGCTGAGGATACAGATGTGACAACCTAGACACGGCCCGGCCTCGCTAAGGTGACCTCCAGCTGCCCCATGTAACTCTCAGCTTCTCTCTCCCTTTCACAAAACTCCTGATACGATTGACACATTCACACTGTGATATTTGACTGACTATAACTGAAGCATTAAATCTCTGCTTTATAGCAAGAAACAAGAAATGCTAAGTGAAAGAAATGAATGACCAACAATGGAAATTCCAGATATCTGGGAACGGGTTGGATACTTTGGGGGAAGGTGAAGCAGGAAAATGATTCTTTGAGATCTGAAAACAAATTAACCAGCATCCGGGGGAAAAAAGCATACCAGTTCTGCTCTCACCCTCCAAGACTGGGCTGGAGATGACTTGATTCTAAGTTAATCCCCTGAACTCTGGGTAAGGCAGGACCCTCTGACCCTGGGAAAATGGTGCAGTTAATCTTTGAGTTGTATTCGCGGGTGTTGTGTGAAGTGGCTGTGGAATGAGCAGGTTTTAGGGAGAGGGCATCTAGATTAGGACTCTGGATTGTCTGTGTGAGCTGGGAGAGTTATCAAAATTCTTTGACTGTGTCTGGAAAATGGGGATAATTTTACCTTCCAAGTAGGGTGTCTGTGACTCCTGGCTGAGATCATCACGGCTGTGAGCACTTGCACATGGCAGGTGCTCTCCAAGGGACATCATATTCCTTTGAACCCTCTGTCCCCTGCGTGGGGCGCTGCTGCTGTTCCAGTGAGGGCTCCTAGGCAGCCACCCTCAGCGCAGCGCCTCGTACCCTGGATGCTCACCTGCACAGGGCAGTCACTCATCACTGCTGTGTTTGCGTCCTTCTCAGGGAAGTGTACCGCGTGACAGAGAGTCTGCAGCGTGAGAAGTCGGGGCTCCTGAAGCAGCTGGATTTTCTGAGGTGGGTCAACACTGTATGTTTTCTGAGAGAGCATCCCACGTACCTTAGGTTGGGGGTTCAGCCTGAGAGTCTTCCCTACCTACATGCTGGAAAGACATAGCTGCTGAGAGAGCGTCCTCATTCTGCTTGCCCCTATGAATTCTCCGGACAGCCTAGTACCACCCTCTCCGTGTCTGGTCCATCTACACACACGCCCACTCCCTTCTCCAGTTCATACCTCTGTGGGTAGTCTCTGCCTCATTCTTCTTGGTGTCTCTCTAAGTACCTTGCATGGTACTTGCTCAAGTAGGAAGGGAACGGAATTTATTGAGCATCTACTCTATGCCAGCTACAGTATCCCTTTCATCTTCAGCAAAACTTAGGAAAGTCGGGCAGGTGGTAACACAACAGGTAACTGATGAGGAAGTTGATATTACCCCTTACCCTCTGGTACCCACTCAACTATTGTCTGTGTCTATGAGTTTCTGTTTCTCACTTGTTTGTCTTGTTCTTTTGTTGTTTTTGGTTTATATACCACATATTAGTGAAATCATATGGTTCTCTGCTTTTTCTGTCTGACTTATTTCACTTAGCATTACACTCTCAAGATCCATCCATGTTGTCACAAATGGTCCTATTTCATCTTTTCTTACTGCCGAATAGTATTCCATTGTGTATATATACCACAACTTCTTTATCCATTCATCTATCGAAGGACATTTTGGTTGTTTCCATGTCTTGGCCAACGTAAACAAAGCTGCAATGAACATTGGAGCACACGTGCCTTTATCTCTAAATGTTTTCAGATTTTTTGGGTAGATACCCAGGAGAGGGATTGCTGGGTCATATGGCAGTTCTATTCGTAATTTTTTGAGGAACCTCCACACTGCCTTCCATAGCAGCTGCACCAGTCTGCATTCCCACCAACAGTGTATGAGGGTTCCTTTTTCTCCACAGCCTCTCCAACACTTGTTACTATTTGTCTTGTTGATGATAGCCATTCTGACTGGGGTGAGGTGATATCTCATTGTGGTTTTTATTTGCATTTCTCTGGTGATTAGTGATGTTGAGCATTTTTTCATGTCTATTTGCCATTTGTATGTCCTCTTCGCAGAAATGTCTCTTCAGGTCGTCTGCCCATTTTGCAATTGGGTTGTTTGTTTTTTCTGTTGTTGAGTTTCATGAGTTCCTTGTATATTTTGGATATTAGCCCCTTACCGGAGGCACTGTTTGCAAAAATCTTCTCCCATTCAGTTGGTGGCCTCTTTATTTTGTCAATGGTTTCTCTTGCTGTGCAGAAGCTTTTAAGTTTTATATAGTCCCATTCGTTTATTTTATCTTTTACTCGCTTGCCTTTGGAGTCAAATTCATAAAATGTCCTTTGAACCCAAAGTCCATAAGTTTAGTACCTATTGTTTTCTTCTATGCAGTTTATTGTATCAGGTCTTATGCTTAAATCTTTGATCCATTTTGAATTAATTTTGGTACATGGTGACAGGTAGCAGTCCAGTTTCATTCTTTTGCATGTGGCTTTCCAATTGTCCCAGCACCATTTATTGAAGAGGCTGTCTTTTCTCCATTGTATGTTTTTTGCTTCTTTGTCAAAAATTATCTGTCCATATTTATGTGGTGTTATTTCTGGGTTCTCAATTCTATTTCATTGCTCTATGTGTCTGTTTTTCTGCCAATACCATGCTGTTTTGATTATTGTAGCCCTGTAGTACAAGCTAAAGTCAGGGAGTGTGATACCTCCAGTATTGTTCTTTTTTCTTAAGGTTGCTTTGGCTATTTGGGGTCTTTTGTGGTTCCAAACAAATCTGATGATTTTTTTGTTCTATTTCTTTAAAAACTGCCATTGGGATTCTGATGGGGATAGCATTAAATCTGTATATTGCTTTAGGTAATATGGTCATTTTAATTATGTTGATTCTTCCAATCCATGAGCACAGAATATCTTTCCATTTCTTTGCGTCTTCTTCAATTTCTTTCAAAAATGTCTTATCGTTTTCAGCATATAAGTATTTCACATCCTTGGTTAAGTTTATTGCTAGGTGTTTTATTCTTTTTGCTGCAATTGCAAAAGGAATTGTTTTTTGTGGGTTTTTTTCCTGAGATTTCATTGTTAGTATATAGGAATGCAATGGACTTTTGTACATTGATTTTGCAGCCGGCAACTTTACTGTATTCGTTGATTGTTTCTAATAGCTTTTTGGTGGAGTCTTTAGGGTTTTCTATATATAGCATCATGTCATCTGCAAAGAGTGATGATTTAACTTCTTCATTCCCAATTTGGATGCCTTTTATTTCTTTCTCTTGCCTGATTGCTCTGGCGAGGACTTCCAACACTATGTTGAAAAGCAGAGGTGATAGGGGACAGCCCTGTCGTGTTCCTGAATGTAGAGCAAAGGGCTTCAGTTTTTCACCATTAATTTTGAGATTAGCTGAGGGTTTGTCATATATTGCCTTTATTATGTTAAGGTATTTTCCTTCTATGCCTATTTTATTAAGTGTTTTAATCATAAATGGATGTTGTATCTTGTCAAATGCTTTTTCTGCATCAATTGATATAATCATATGATTTTTGTCCTTTATTTTGTTTATGTGATGTATCACATTGATGGATTTGCGGATGTTGAACCATCCTTGTGCTCCAGGGATGAACCCCACTAGGTTGTGATGAATAATCTTTTTAATGCATTGTTGTATTCGATTTGCTAGAATTTTGTTTAGAATTTTGCATCTGTATTCGTCAGAGATATTGGTCTGTAGTTTTCTTTTTTTGTGTTGTCCTTACCAAGTTTTGGTATCAGGGTAATGTTGGCCTCATAAAATGAGTTGTACTGTCTCTTCTTCAATTTTTTGGAAGAGTTTGAGCAGGATTGGTATTAGATCCTCTTTGAAGGTTTGGTAGGATTCACTGGTGAAGCCATCTGGTCCCGGACTTTTGCTTTTGGGAAGGTTTTGGATGACTGATTCAATTTCGTTACTGGTGATCGGTCTGGTTAGATTTTCCAGTTCTTCATGGTTCAGCCTAAGAAGGCCATATGTTTCTAAGAACTTGTCCATTTCTTCTAGGTTATTGAATTTGGTGGCATATAGTCCTTCATAGTATTTTTGGATGATCCTTTGTATTTCTGTCGCGTCCGTGATAACTTCCCCTTTTTCAGTTCTGATTTTATTAATTATTGTCTTCTCTCTTTTTATCTTAGTGAGTCTAGTGAAAGATTTGTCAATTTTGTTAATCTTTTCAAAGAACCAGCTCTTTGTCACATTAATTTTTTCTGTTGTCTTTTTGTTCTCTATTTCATTTAGTTCTGCTCTGATTTTTGTTATTTCCTTTCTTCTGCTGACCTTGGGTTTCATTTGTTCTTCTTTAAGGTGTAACATGAGGTTATTTATTTGAGATTTTTCTTGTTTCTTGAGATAGGCCTGTAATGATATAAATCTCTCTCTTAACACTGCTTTCGCTGCATCCCAAAAATTTTGGTAGGATGTATTTTCATTGTCATTTGTTTCTATGTATCTTTTGATCTCTCCTCTAATTTCTTCTTTGATCCGGTTGTTCTTTAAAAGTATGTTGTTTAATCTTCATGTATTTGAGATGTTTCCTGCTTTCTTTTTGCAGTTGGTATCCAATTTCAAAGCCTTGTGATCAGAGAATATGTTTAGTATGATTTCAATCTTAAATTTGCTTAGGCTGATTTTATGTTCCAATATATGGTCTATCCTTGAGAATGTTCCATGTACACTAGAAAAAAAATGTATAGTCTGATGTTTTAGGATGAAGTGCTCTATCTATGTCAATTATGTCCATTTCATCTAATGTGTCATTTAGGGCTGTGATTTCATTATTTATTTTCTGTTTGGATGACCTATCCATAGCTGTCAATGTATTTAAGTCCCCTAGTATAATTGTGTTTTGGTCAATTTCTCCCTTTAGTTCTGTTAGTAGTTGCTTGGTATATTTCGGTGCTCCCTGATTGGGGGCATAAATATTGATGACTTTATGTCTTCTTGTTGTATAGTCCCCTTTACCATTATGAAATGTCCATTTTTGTCTCTTGTTACGTTTTTTATCCTGAAGTCTGTTTCACTTGATATCAGTATGGCTACACCTGATTTTTTCCGGATACCATTTGCTTGGAGTGTCAATTTCCACCCTTTCACTTTGAGTCTATGCTTGTCCTTGTAGCTGAGATGTGTCTCTTGGAGACAGCATATGGTTGGGTTTAGTTTTTTGATCCAATCTGCTACTCTGCGCCTTTTTATTGGTGAGTTCAGTCCATTTACATTTAGGGTGATTATTGATATGTGAGGATTTCCTGTGATTCTATTTTTAATTTTCTGGTAAGGCTGTGTCTCCATTGTTTCTTTGCCTTTTCGTTGTTGTCTATTATTTCTGTGTGGTGGTATTCTATGATGTTTCCCTCTGTTTCTTCTTTTATTACAGTATGTATTTCAGTTCTGGATTTTCTTTGAATGGTTACCCTTTAGTTTATGTAAAAGAAAGTTTGATATTTAGAGTATTCCATTTTCTTCAGCAAGCTTACTTTCTCCATTCCCATATGCTGGTTCAGGCCTTTACTCTCCCCCTTTTTATGTTTTGGTTGCCACAAATTGTCCCTGTTGATGGTAGTCAAATAGCCTCCTTTAGTATTTCTTGTAGTGCAGGTCGTGTGTTAGAAAATTCCCTAAGCTTCTGTATGTCTGGAAAGGTCTTTATTCCGCCTTCATATCTAAAGGATATCTTTGCTGGATATATTATTCTTGGCTCATAATTTCTCTCTTTCAATAGTTTGAATATTTGGTTCCACTCCCTCCTGGCTTGTAGAGTTTCTGCTGAAAAATCTGATGATAATCTAATGGGCTTTCCTTTGTAGGTTACCGTCTTCTTTTCCCTGGCTGCCTTGAGGATTCTTTCTTTGTCGTTGGTTTTAGACAGCTTCAATACAATGTGCCTTGGAGAAGGTCTGTTGGGATTGAGGTAACTAGGTGTTCTATTTGCCTCTTGGGTTCGAGGATCCAGTTCTGTCCACAAATTTGGGAAGTTCTCATTGACAATTTGTTTGAATATAGTATCTGTTCCCTTCTCTCTTTCTTCTCCTTCTGATATGCCAATTATTCTTATATTGCTCTTTCTGATGGAGTCAGAAAGTTCTTGTAGAGTTATTTCATTTCTTTTAAGTCTCAAGTCTCTTTCTTCTTCCATCCGTGTAATTTCTAGGTTTCTATCTTCATTGTCACTGATTCTTTCCTCCATCTGATCCACTCTACCACCTAAGCTGGCTACTTCATTCTTAATTTCTTCTATTGAGTTCTTAATCTCCAGAAATTCTATTTGGTTCTTTTTTAAAATTTCAATCTCTTTCGTAAAATGTTCATGTTGTTCTTTGATTGTGTTTCTGAGTTCATTAAACTGCCTTTCTGTGTTTTCTTGTATCTCGTTGAGTTTTTTCAGAACTGCAATCTTGAATTCTCTGTCATTTAAGTCACATATTTCCATATCTTTAAGTTCCTTTTCTGGAAACTTTTTGCTTTCTTTCTGAGCTGTCTTGTTGCCTTGGTTATTCATGGCAATTACTATTTATTATTTCTCTTCCTAGACATCTACAGGAGTGGCTTCTGCAACAGGTTGACAGGAAGAGGTCTTTCTTTTGTTTTCCAGTACTTGTTGGTAGAATGTTTTATTTTCTCTCCAACTGTAGCCTTTTTAAATCTCTCACACTGTAGTGCTATGTTTTCTCTGCACTATTCCAGCTTCTCACACAATGGGGGAATTCCCTGGGAGATGGGCTTCTCCTCGGTTAATAGTTCACCTGGGTCACATGACGCAGTGTCCGTGTGGGTATGCGGAGAGCTTTTGAAGTTCCAAACCTCTTCCTGCACCAGATTCACAGGCCGTGTGTTTCAGCAGTTCTGTTTATTGCAGGGATCCACCCAGATAGGTGGAGTCAGGGACGGGGTGAGTTGTGAGAGGTGGCTCAGAGCAGTGGCAGCGCCCACCACCACAGCCAGTCCTGTTTCCACAGCTTCGTCCCCTTTGCCGGAACTGTTTGTGTTGTGAATCTGTGTCTGCGGTCCACAGTTCTCAGAACAGCAAATATTCTGTTCTTTTGATCTGACACTGCTACTGTTCAGCTTCTAGCACTGGCCAGGTGGGGTCGGGGCGAGCTCTGGGAGGTTAGGGGGTGGCTACTCTCAGTGCCTAAGTCTTCCATTCTCTGCTCGGCAGTGAGAGCTTAACCACCGTGTTCAGCCTTCTTCCCTCATTACCTTCTCCAAGGTCTCTGCCGTGAGCGTTGGGTTCAGCCGTGTTATATGCTGTCCCCTCAGCCCTGTGCCCACAAACGGAGCCCTAGCAGTCCCAGTTCTTCCCTCTCCTGCACCTGCGGTAGTTCCGGGAGGCAGCGAGCTTGGAGCACTGAGCTAGGTCTGCATCCTGTGCCCGCGTGGCTCCATCTCCGCACTTCTCCCTTCCCTCCTCCCCCGCTCACGCAATTTGCCCACCTTTAGGTGAATTCAGTAGTGAGACTCTTCGTCTTGCCTGTCTGCTGTGCCGGGAGTCCTTTGTGGAGTTATAGTTGTTCAATTTGTTGTAAATTCCAGGGCAGATTTACAGAAGCTCACCTCACGCTGCCATTTTGATGATATCTCTCAGGACTTTTAATTAAGGTTTGCACATTGTTCTTTTTAGACATAATCCTATTGCACACTTAGTAGACTACAGTATAAAGTAAATGTGACTTTTATATGCACTGGGAAACCAAACATTTCCTGTGACTTGCCTTATTGCAGTGCTCTAGCCCGGAACCTGCAGTATCTCTGTGGTATGCCTGAAAATGGGTCAGAAACAGCACTAAGAAAGGAGTTTCCTCAGCTAGCTAAAATTCACTGTAAATTCAAAGCCCATAGATCTGGAATGTGCCAAAAACACACAAAAATACCCCCAAACCTACCAAACCTATGTGTGGAAAGATGGTGTTTTCAGTTTTGCCTCTGAGGCTTCTAAGCGACTGTACCTGCTGCCTGCCAAACACCTCCTGGGAAATGGTGATGAAACACAAGGATTTGGGCTTCTGATTTATAAAGTGCAAGTCATTTTGAATCAGGCATATTACAAAGTTGTTGTTGTTTTTAATTTATTGGGGTGACAATTGTTAGTAAACTTACATAGATTTCAGATGTACAATTCTGTAATACATCATCTATAAATCCCATTGTGTGTTCACCACCCAGAGTCAGTTCTCCTTCAATCACCATATATTTGAACAAAGTTTTTTTTGTTTGTTTTTTTGTTTGTTTGTTTGTTTTTTTACATTTTATAGCAAGGTAAGGTCTAACATCCACAGTGCTATCAAATTGAAAAGTGCTTTTCGAATTTACTGCACTCAACACATGATTCAAACAGGCTGCCTTAAAGACCGGGGAGATGGAAGGGGTTGTTAGGTGGCCAAGGTCTCATCCATTTGAGAGGTCTTGATTCTTAGGAAGTCTTCCTGAAAGGAAGAGAAAACGATGTCCAAGGACAAGTGTTTGTTAGTTTTCCCCCTTTTTTCTACTGTACTCAGAAAACAGAAAAGGGCAGATTACACATGAATGCACAGGGCAGAATGGCAGGCAGTACTATAGAGATACTTACTGGGTCTTTTCAATGGAAATTAGTATTTGTACAGAGCCACATGCCTGGAGCCTTTCTGTGCTACTGCATGGCTCCCAAGGGTAAGCTCTGCCCGCTGGAGAAAGCAGAAAGCGGAGATGCAGACGTGGAGGGGAAGGCCCCACGGCAGAGTTTTCCTCCACAGTGAAGTCACCAGGTAGTGGGGAAACAGGAAGGAAAGAAAGAGAGAAAGTTGGGGGTGGAGTGGGGCACAGAGAATAGTGGGAATGTGGAGGGGGCTGGTGTTAGAATGGAGACAATGGCCTGCATGGGACAGGGTGAGGGGGCTGCCCTCATAAGGCAAATGGGGCAAATGGAGGCAATTTCAGGGCACTCATGGAGTTGCAGCTGGATCGGGTTCAAGACCCAGCACTGCTCCGCTTACCCAGTTGGACTCTTAGTCTTCTCATGCCCACCTCACAGGCTTCTTTTGAGAATTAGATGATAGATGTTAGAGGCAGTCACACAGGGCAGTGATGTGAACGAAAGCTGGCACATTTAAGGAGTCGAGCATTTCTTTAACACCTGAAGCTTCTGCATGGAGATGGCTACACAAAGCAGGAATGAGCACAACAAACTCCCCAATAAAGATGTGTCTTCCCAGGGCTCCCCAAGTCCTCACCCAGGTTGCAAGTCTGCTAACGTCACTGCCCACACAGAGGAGGGTCCTTCTGGCATGAGAAGCTCCCTTTGCCATTCTCAGGGCTTATAAAATACCCTCCATGTCCCCAACTTGTTCTGATGGCCCTGGCTGTGTGCCTGCCAGCCCACCAGACGCACATAACGGGTACGTAACAACCTGGCATGTCCCTGGTGTTTTCTGCAAGACCAGGGAACTGAGGTCGTTATCCAGCCTGTCTCAGATCTGCCTGCCGTGCACCACACACTTGCCGGAGTGCCTGCCCATGGTCAGTGCCAGCACACGGCCACATGGCAATGGTGAGGTTCAGACTCCTGCTGTATGCTCCTTTGGAGAGACCTGCAGATGTCATATAATCTTCCTTATCTAATATCTCTTGTCCTCCCTTCCCACCCAGCTACTTCCCATTTCTTTCATCATTTTCCATAAAACTTTCAAAATGTTTACACTTAGATTCACTCTCTCCATTTCCTTCCTCACATTCTCAATCCCCCAGTCAGGCTTTTTCTGCCCCTATTCCACTGAAAGTGACACCACTGACCAACATGTTGCTTAAAGTATCAGTCAGTCCTCAGGGCCCCACCTTGTCCCCAGCGCTCTGTCCTTAGCATACCACCTATAGGGCTCCTTTGAAAACATGAGTCAGGTCAGGATACTCCTCTGCCATCCCCCTACCTGCCCACGGTTCCATCTTTGGAGTGAAAATCAAAGTTCTTCCAATGGCCCAGAGGCCATGAACGGCAGGCCCCCATTCCTCCCGCCATGTTTTCTCCGACCTTGTCTCCTAACTGCTCTCCCTCTGCGCACCCTGCTGCCCTCCTGTCTATTCCTCATGCACAGCAAGGCATCCGAGGCGTGGCCTTGCCTTTCCTCTGCCTGCCCTGCTCTTCCCCAGACACCTGCAGCGCTCCCCTCTCCTCCTCCAAGTCTCTGCTCAGATGCTGCCCTCTCGGTGACGTCCTCCCTGACCGCCTTATTGAAATATCACTCCACCCTCTGCCACACCTTATCTCACTTTCGCACTTTATTTTTCTCAATAGCATTTATGCCTGTGCTAAAATACAAATTCCCTGAGGAACGTTTTCTCATGTTCCTTGGTGTGACCTTGACAGCTAGACCAGCCCCTGGCGTGTAGTGGATGCCCAGGAGACACGTGCGGAGTGAATGCATGCATGAGTGATAGCTCATAGAGAACGTACACAGAGGCCCAATAGTCTGTTCAGGCGCAGCTGGATCTCCTGGTCACGCTCTGGGGTGGTCCCCCCGGTAATAACATAGACCAGTGCATGATCCTGAAGGGCCGTGTCACAAAGCCATACTGTCTATCCCCCTGCCTCTGAGCTGATTTACATGCAACTACGCTCTGCTGTTAACCACAGTCCCTAAGGAAAGAGGTTCCACATGTCCCTGGGCCTTGCACACCAAGCCTTCCTCTGCAAACATCTGGCTGGCAAACTGGCTGGTACTGGATCTGTCGACGGCAAACTCCAGGTTTGAATAGACTCCGCTTTTCCATCCTCAGGGAAAGGAACAAGCACCTTCGGGATGAACGGGACATATGTTTTCAGGTAAGTGGCCGATGCCCCCTTCCCCTGGGGGAAGGCAAGGACTGTCGGCCAGTGGCAGCCAGAACCTGAGCTGGGACTGGCCAGAAATGTACTGAGGCGTGGGGTCTGGCTGCTGCTTTCTGGGTGAGCAGGACCAGTCACAAGCTTTTGTGAAAATAATAAAAATGCAGGGTGGCCTCCCTCCTGAGCAACAGTGTGTTGATTTTCTATGAAGTCACATACTTTCCTCTTGACGTAATGAGACAGAAATATTTAGAAGCCCCCCACATTTCTTGGGTGCAGAAATGGTAGTTCTCCCCATGAGATGGCACAGTTGAAATGTCATCATCACTTTTATACCAAAATGCTCACATTTATTTTCATTAAAATTTTGATCTCTTGTTGAAGATTTTGTATTTTTACACTGTCATAGAGCAAAATCAAAATGCATGTTTCACAACTTGCATAGTTGATTTTGTCAATTTCTTGTACCTTATGGGGACCCCTGCTCCTCGATACCTGAGCACCACTCTTACATACTTTCCCAAATAGCACAACATTCTGTATGCATTTGAAGATCTTTACTTTGGGCTGCGTTACACAAAATCTAGGATTCCACGCTCCCCTATCATCTTCCCCTGTAGACAGCAGCTGTTGGATGCTCTGAAGGGAAGAAAAAAATGGGGGCAGGACCGATTGATGTGAGTTATTAATACTCAGAATTATCCCACCAGGAATTTCATGTGTGTCCTTGGGCAAGTCATTTGCCTCCTTGGACCATGACTGCAACTATCCCATGAGGAAAGGGAATCCCTATCTTTTTTTCCATATTGTAGGGATTTTTCAGAAAAACTCTTGGAAAGAGGCAGTCTTGCACTGGACCCTTCGCTGAACTGTGGTCTAAATGCAGTCAGCAAAAGGCAGCTAGTTTACCTTGAATTAGGTGCGCCCTGGTTTATAATTGTAAATCCCCGAGGGACCGGTTCTTTTCTGTCTCTGACTGGCAGCCAGCATCGCTGCCCACCTGTGTACACTATTAGAGCAGGGCTTCGGCTACACGTGTTTGTTTGATGACGATAATGACTCTAAGTATTTCAGAACCAACACTGAGTTTACTTCATGGCTTCCAGCCAAATGTCACCCTAGTCCCTTGCACTTGCTTCCCCTTACCTGCCAAACTCATTTTGCTTTGAAAAGGAGGTGGAACTCCACGAGTTCTTAAGGACTCTTGTGGGGACTAGAAGAAAGAGGGATAAAACCATGTTCATGCTGAATAATAATGAAAGATTAATTTAGAATCATTATAGCCATCCCTTCAGGAGCTCTGGGAGCCCTGCCACCCCTCCTTCTCTCATTAAGGATCACTGGGAATCATGGGGATGGCTGTGATCTAACTCGCCCGCCCCCCGTCTCCTGGAAGATGCCTGTCAGGCAGTATTGGCGAAGCACTTTGTAAACCCCTGCTCCACGCAGGCTCTCCATTATAGACGTATGAGTAATTTATCTACACGCAGCCTCTGTCCACAAAAGGTCTGAAATACCCTGTGCTGACTTAGTAGCTGTGGATGGGCCCTGGGTTCATTGATCCAATGGGCTGGTCCCTTTCTCACATCCGGAGCTTTGAGAGTAAAGAGGAACTGGAGCCACACATGAGGGTGTGATTGAAAGATGCACAGTCTTCTCTGTCCACAAATATTTTTCCTATGCATCCTGCATTTATCTCCTTTTGCTGTCCTCTCGCAAATTATCAGTAGTCCTGTGAAGGATAATATGGTGGACCTCAGGTTCTAAACTGTGTGTTGGTTCATTTGATTAGATTATTATACAGTAAGTGGAGGAATTCTGATGGGAGATGATGGCAAAAAGCAAGAGAGCTGAGTTCTGGCAGGGAGACCCAAACATCACTTGCTGACTTCCGAGTTTTGTTTAGAGCCTGACCTATGAGGTGGGAAAGTTGAGCCCTTTCTGTTCAAATGTTGGGATTAACTAGCAGGCTGAATCTGAGGGCCTTTTGTGTTTCTACAGAAAGATAAGGCAGCCAAGGCAAACACAGCTGCTTCCAAGGCAAGCTGGAAACAGAGATCTGGCTCTGTGATAGGCAAATATATGGACAGCAGAGGGATTCTTGGAAGGTAAGTCATCATCCATTTGTTCATCATTATCTGTGTGTTGGTCTTACACTCACTGGGAGCAGGTCCTGAGCCCGTGCTGAGTACAGACCGGTCCTGGTGGGGAAGCTTGGGGTCAGCTGCGCTCACTCTCCTGGGATCTTAGAGGGCATGTCTCTTCCTGTTCTGACATCCAAGTGGGAGGAGACCATGCAGAGCAAGCTCCTAGGACAGGCCATTGTCTTCTGGGCCTCCACCCCTCAGGATGTGCCTGCAGGGAGACACTGCAGAGGTGCCGTACCTCAGCAGTGGAGAGGGAGAACAGGAGAGGTCAGGGCAGAGCGATGGAGGGTGTGGTGGGACATGAGCCCTTTTCTGTTCAGCAGAGTGGATGCCCTTGGTTTTTTAGGGACATGACTGCTTGGGCTCTGAAGGGTAATTAAAGTGTCATATGGAATCTCCAACAGTTGAACTCCTTTACAGACAAGAATGGGGCCTGTGTTTGATAGATGCCTTTCAATGATTCATATTTAATTAACACAGGGATGACATGTTTTTTTCCTGTTGGACAGCACATGACTGAGTCCCCAAAAGAGGGGCTCATTCAAAGAGACCATCCAGTCCCCTGCTCCCTCTTCTTTTTGGCACGTGCTCCATCCATATACACATGGATGGCCACAGAGAGGCAAAGGCAGCCAGATCCCTTCGTATGAGACATGGGGAGAAAGTGTGTGAACTTGCTCAGTTAGGAGACACTGAGGACAGCGAGCATAAAATAAACAGATGAGAAAAGGGAGGTGACCCTGGATGTCAGTCAGCTGATGAGTCAGGTCTTTGGACCTGATCATTATGAATTCCTTTTCTAAATAGCTCAACAGGGAGGCACAATTTAGGAATCAAATTTCTGCAATAATAGTTGGCCTGTTGGTTCCTCGGAATTGAATATATTCACTGATTGATTCATTCAAGAAGCGTTTAGCAATTGCCTACTCTGTACTAGAGATTCTTTTGACATCTTTGTAGACTCCGAAGATAAATTAGACCTGAGTCCTGCCATTAATGTCCATTGTTGAGTACCTATTATATACAAGATACTGTGCTATGTGCTGGGTATACAGTGGTGAGCAGAACAGACCCTATCTCTGCTTTCATGGAGCTTATGGTTGAGTGGAGGAAACAGACAATAACCGAGGAAGCAACAAATTGTGAACCCTGAATTCCAATGCAGACTTTGCCCGAGGTGACTGCTGTCTGCGGTGGGCGCACAGCATTTGGTGGAAAACCAAAAGTGAACTTAGTCAGGCTAAGCTGACGGTGTTGCAGAATGTCAGTAGTGCTTGAGAATTGCCCCAATACAAAGCTTTTCCCAAGAAATGCTTCATTTTAGGACCATTTCAGTGGCTATTTCTTTCTTGGCTGTAAGGCCTTTGAAAACCACGCTGTGTGGGCACGCTTGCTCGCACGTGCACAGACATAAGCTCCCTTGTGTGCAAGCAGAGAGAAAGTGGAGGGGAATACCAATTATGTTCCAGAGGCGACAGACAGTAGGCTTGTTAGAATATAAAAGAAGTTTGTTGGAAAGAAGACAGCGTCTATTAAAAGTGGTGATTTTTATAAAAAGTGGAAAGGTCCTTAAATCGCTACAAATCCTTTATTTTATATCAAGGGATCCAAACTAAGTCAACATTTTTGTGAGCAAGCAGTACATCTTAATTTGTCTCTCAGAATTGTACTTCAGAACAGTGATGCATGCATTTCTTTCCTTCCTGTTGTTGGTCCGTAGGAATAATAAATGTTATAAATCGGGGGCAAGATGAAGGGAGCGTCTCTGGTCTGCATATTCTGTGTCCTTTGCCGCCTTTCTCCTTCACCCAGTCGCCTCATTTCATTCCCATCCCACTTTATTCTCTAATCCTTGTGTGTGTATGCGTGCGCATGTGTGTGTACATGTGCTGTGTGTGTTAGCATGTGTGTACGGGTGTATGTGTGTACAGGGGTGTGTGTGTGTGTCAGTTGTGGACTCAAGGTTCTCCCTGTCAAACTTCTGTCCCCTTTAAAACACTTCCCAGCTTCAGCTGTTCACCAAGACCGAGGAACTGCTGTGCCGGAAGGATCTGTGAGGACTTGGCTCTCAAAACCTAAGAAAGTACGGTGTGTGCACTGGCCCAATGTCCCCGCATATCCCAACCAGCTCTCCTTGTTCTTTATGCTCAAGTGCTTTTGGAAGTAAATATGCATTAGGGCTCTGGGCCACTTCCTCCTGATTCTGACTTGCAGGGACTGAAAGAGAAAGAGAAAGGAAGGAGAAGCAGGTCGTCTGGCTTCCTCCCAACCCAAAGCCCATTCTCTAGTGGGCAGCCGCCTCTGAGCCAGCAGACATCTGACTCGTGGGGGGGCTGGAAGGGGGGGCTCCCAGAGCAGCCCCTCACCCCCCCTCACATTGCTGAGGGCTGCTTTGTGAGCATGTCTTTTTTAATGCATTACCTTATTTGTGAGGTAGGCAAGGCAGTGGGCCACCTTTTATCGTGAGGAAACTGAGGCTCAGCGTGTCTAACCCAGGGACAGTCAGTCAGGGCTGGTGTTGGGACTGGAGCCAAGGCCGCCTGACTGTTAATCCAGGATGCTTTGTTTCCAGATTATGTTATGCCCCTTTCTTCGAACGCTTTACTTCTCACAACTTGTAAAAATGTATTTAGTTCTGTCATTATTGCTTTCACCCCTCATGGAATGCTGGGCTTAGTCATGGTGATGATACTGCTGGGCATTAAGCTAATCTCATCATCACCGCCATCATCAGGCACTGCTACAAGTGGCCGAGTGAATGAGCCAAAGGATTCTGGGTCTGTTTTCCCTCTCCTAGAGCCCGCTGCTCCCGAGGTGTGGTGCTCTTCAGTCATCTGTTTGTCAGAAGAGCTGTCTGGCTTCCATATTGACACATTTTACAGTTTTCTCCCTACTCTTCCTTCTTCCCCATCCCCAAATAGCCAGTCAGAGGAGGAAGAAGACGTGTTTGGCATGACAAGGAGGAGAAGCTCCCTGGGGCTGAGTGGATATCCCCTTACAGAGGAGGAGGCAGAAGCCAGGGAGCCACGCCAGGGAGCTCTCCGCAGAATCATCTCCATTGAAGAAGACCCCCTGCCCCAGCTCCTAGACGGCAGCTTTCAGCCGCCGCTGAGCAAATGCCCAGAAGAAGAGGACGTGCCTGACCAGAGGGTCGAAGGACCAACCCAGCAGGTCCAACCTTCTCCGCTGGAACTCATGCCCACATCTCCCCGAGGACAGCCTGTTGGGAAAGAAGCTCTGTCTCAGGTAAGGGCACATCCTGCGATGGTGTGCAGACGTCACTCCTATGCCCGCCCCAAAGGCAGCTTGGGAAGTCAGATGCAGCTGGTCTTGTGAATCAGCGTATTTGTGTTCTTCAAATACCACTTTCTCCTGCTTAGCTGACTGTCCCGGGGGAGACTCAGAGGTCCTGGTAAATTCTCCGTATAACTTCTGATGTTTTCCCCACTCCCAACCCTGTGCTCTCTTTTCTGATTCAGATTCAAAAGCATTTTTGAGTACATGTACCTACTTAAGATCAATCCTCTGCTCGTCTCTGCATAAGGTTTCCCACACTTTTAAAATTGTACATCTTCTCTTACATTCTGTGACTGCTCTCCACAAGGCCAGAGAGTTTCCACACCATCATTTTTCTCTCCCGTCTTAATCAGCTGGTCAGGCTTTCAGTCCCAAGTGCCCCGCCTGCTCCTCCCGTCAGCGTGCGCTCCATGCCTTCACGCCTCCGGAAGTGCCCACAGGTCTTCCTGCTGAGTTCTGCAGGGAGAAGGAGGCCGTGTGCACCGTCTTCCTCTGGTTGGTGGTGATGAGATACCCCACGTTGTTTATGACCCAGGCCCATGAATAGGCTGCTCGAGCCCTCCACCCTCTACTACAGGTTTGGAAATGCCCATGACAGTGTGACAGAGGCTCCTCCCTGCACACAAGGACAGACCTTTAGAACCGAGCTCGTCACCTTGAGCGTTTCCGTGGCTGTATTAGCATATTTGCCAGGAGTCGTTCCCTGGCTACTGTGCAGGGACTTCTTGGCTCTGGTTATCATTCTTGGGTCCGGATTAAGATTCCTACGTACGTTTCACTCTGAAAGGTGGTGTGGTGGAGGCCAAGGGCCCTGGGAGGGTGGGGAACTGGGTGGCACCCAGTGGTGGGTGGGGCCCCTGCCTCCTACATGCCCTTCACAGCCCATCAGTGCACAGACCCACACTTGTGGACAGTGGGCACCAGTGGGGTGTTCAATACTCCATGCTTTCCCCAAAATGTGAAAGATGTGTCAAGAGGTCAGGGTAAAGGAAAAAGGCTAAGCGTGGCATCTGCGGTGGCGTTTCATCCTCACAGTTCTTTGATGAGGCATCAGAAATGTATTCTCCCCCCTGGCAGACCGGGAAGTGGCCTGAGGAGCAGGGGCTGGCCCAGCCGCCAGGTTGGGCTGCCATTGAGCTGGGGACAGAAGCTGCAGCTAGAAGTCACTAGAATCCACCAGAAGTCACATAACAGCCTCATCTGCTCTTTGGAAGGTGCTGTGAGGCAGGCCCTTCATGCACGGCTGCTGAGCCAGAAATTGGTGCAACCTTTCTGGAAAGTGGTAGGAATCAGGAACTTACAAATACCACATCCTTTGTACCAGCACTTCTAACAATCTTTCCTCAGGAAACAACCAAAGTCAGACAAAGATGTCCTGCAAAAATGTAAGTGTATCATAGCAAACAACTGAAAAACTGTCCACCAATAGAGACATAAACCATAGCATATTAATTCAGTAGAGTATTACACTGCTGTTAAAAATCATATTTTCAAAAAACTTTAGTGACTCAGAAAAATATCTATAATTCAATAATATATGAGAAAGGACAAAATTATATATAATGTCTCAAGTCACTGTCAATAAAACATATGTTCATTCATCCATACAGAGGAAAAGCCTGGAAGACTAGAGATCCCTGCAGGTAGTAGAGGTGGACTATGAATAATTATTTTCTACTTCTGTATTTCCTAATTTTAAAAATTTGCACAGATTAGTTTTATTTTTTAAAGCTTTTTTTTTTTAAGTGATGGGAAGGAAAATCAGAACAGATCTTTTCCCAGCCCCTTTACCCCAATCCAGTTGTCTCACTGTGGCTTGTCCCCAGAGGGGACACAAGTTAAGTACATGCACATAAGTAGGAATGTGCTGCACCTGTGCGGTGGGTCCTGCCTGGAGCTCAGCATCAATGTCTTTATGTTCTTTGGCCTGGGAGAAAAACGGTGCTGTGCCTGGGGCGGGGCCAGGGAGAGTGGGGAGCACCGGGGAAGGGCCAGGCACGGCCTCTGCAGCCAGGACCCTCTCCACCCACCCTGGGCTTCGCATTGCCCACCAGGGCCTGCTCTGAGCTTTAGTCTCACACTGAAGGGACAGGCTGAGCCGACAATGGCAGAGAGCTGCTGCCCCCATATAAGAGCAAAGAATAGCGAGCAAGGGGCATAGATGTTGAGTGTGGAGTATTTTCTTTTTCTTTCTTTCTTTTTCTTTTTTTTCAGTTTAAATTCCTGTAATTGACCTTGAATTCCTTCCTAAGTACTACATGGAATGGTTTCCCCCCAAAAGGCTATTAATGGCTTTTCTCTGAAACGCCAAGTACAGCTAAGATCTGCTGCCACTCCATTATAGTATTTGCTCAATGAGAGGAGCTAATTCCCTCAAATCCACTTCTAAATAGATTCAAAAAGCCTCCTTCTTTGGCCCGACAGTGCAGGGCTGGGCCTGCAGGCGGGATCCAGCAGTTCTCCGGTTGAGTGACAAGGAATGAGCCTGTGCTGGAAGGCAGCTCCTTGCTCTGCCTCTCACTTGCTTCGTGTTAAAGCAAGTCCCCTGCAGAGCCTTAGCGTCCCAGACTAATGGGAGCTGCTCCCAGTCCCTCTGGCCACAGGGCAGAGGAGAAGGTGCAGCAGTGACCGGTTGACTCTTGGAAAGCTCTGCCCAGTGGCCTGGCGTTACGGATTTCCTAGCCTACTAGGTGGAGACTGTCTTGCCTTCATTCCCAAGGCAGATGGAATCCTATATGGAAGCTGATAAGATGGGACAGAAGAGCAAAGGGCAGGGGGGGCAAGAGTGTCCTCCATCAGTCCAGGTTTCCAATGATAGGGCAGAAAGAAAGGCCTCCCATCCCAGCCTGGGCTGTCTCTGCACCTGTGACAGAGGTGTCTCCTTTTTTCTAACTCCCCTCTGCCCTGCAAACGCCCCACCTTATCCCCTATCTGCTTCAAGCCCCTCTCACAGTGTCTCCTTGGTGGATGCTTGGCTCCTGCTCCCTGCTCCCAGAACCCCTGGAACGTTGGGCTGAGGTTGTTTGTTTCTGGGCCTGCCTCTTCACTCCACCATAGACCAGGCCACCGGCTCGTCCCTGCATCTTCAGGCCCAGCACAGGGCCCACGACACAGCAGTTGGACAACAAACGTTGGTTAAATGAATGTCCCTCTTCCCTCCTGCTGTTGTTAGGAGGGACGTATGTATCCTGAGCCCCAAGCCATCTGCATCTGAGGCTGGGCGGCCTCCCTGGTGCGAGTGTGGAAGCCTGGTCCCCACTCCGCCCTGGACAATGTGGGGATGGATGAAGGGCATGTTGTGTCCAGGACACAGGTAGTGACCATCCCGGCAGTTGGCTAACCTGTCTGTTGTCCACAGGAGGAAGGCTCTCCCTCCACCCCAGACCGTCTCTTCAAGATCGTGTTTGTGGGCAACTCCGCCGTGGGGAAGACATCCTTCCTGAGGAGGTTCTGTGAGGACCGGTTCTCCCCGGGCATGACAGCCACTGTGGGTGAGTCCCGGCCCACCTCTGGGAATGGGAGGTTGTGAGATGAGGGCCAAGGGAGGAGGCCAATGGAGCCGCCTGGGGATAGGGGGCCGTGGAGCCTGGTTGCCAGGGGGCAGGGTCTGCTTGCTCCACAGTGAGGCTGAGAGGGGCAAGGTGAAGTCCCCCTCCCCCAGAGCGCTGGCTACTAAGCTCACTCCACGTGGAATGGGACCACTGAAAGCTTCTTATGTCCGGCCTGAGTGGAACTGAAGTTGGCCAAGATGGGCTTCAGGCCCCTGTGGCCACCTGAGCCTGTCTCGCTCTCATTCCTTCCCCATTCTCAGCAGTGCCCTGAATCTTCGTGCTCTTCCTGAGCTCCCCCCTTCCCCCACAACTCCTGCCTCCCCCATGGGCCAGCTGCTTCCTTGCCCTGCCCCTCCCTGTGTGTGTACAGGAGAACAGTGTTCTGGATGGTTCCTTTCCCTATCACATATTACCCATCCCACATCCCGGGCCTGCTGGCTGCCAGCTGGCGTTCATTGTAGAAACTCATTTGACTCAGCTACGTATCAGTGGATGATCAAGGCTTAATGTGTTCCCACCGTTGAATGCTATCTTATTTAGATAGAGGACTTTGCTTCTTTCACCCACAGTTGCCCATTGCACTGGAATATGTGGCAATACCCACAGGCATATTGACCTTTTAGCTTCTACCAAGTTGAATCACTCAAGCAAAAAGTAAATTCATTGAGTGCCTACTGTGTACCATTTAACTGCACTGATAAGTCAACTATATTTGAAAATACACCATGGGCTTATATATTTATCATTTCAGTCTATCTTCACATAACCCTGGGAGGCAAGTATTATTATCAGCCCAACAGACAGATCAGGAAACAGAGGCCCAGGGAAGTTAAGAGGCTTGTCCATATTCCCAACAGGAAGTTGGTGCTGATTCTGGCCTCTCCCCTCCCCCCACACCCTCTTTTGTTTGATTCCACAGTGGCCCTAATAATACTGAGTTGTGTGTGCTTAGCACCCAGTGAGTGGTGAGGACCCTTTCCTGCCACGGGAGGTGCACAGAGGTTGGTGCAGGCAGGGGAGGCTGCTGAGGTATCAGAAGTCCTGGATCTCCATCTCAGCTCTGCCACTAACCAGCTGTGTGACCTCGGGGGGACAGGTTCCCTCTTTCAGGGCTTCAGCTTTTCTTATCTGAAACATGGGATATGAGCTGGGTCACCCAAGACTCCTCCCAAGCCTGAGCGTCTCTCCAGACTACCTTTGACCTTTGGCTGCTGTCCCCACAAGACAGACTTTTCCTGCCTGGGGAAACTTCCTGTTCTCCTCTCATCCTGAACTGGCCTTTCCTTCCAACTTTCCTCCTACAGACGGGTCTCTTCTCACATGCTTCAGGATGCCGTTCTTCCTACTGCTGGACCTTTTCCTATGCTGTTATAATATCTGGAACATCCTCCTGTCCCCTCCCTTCTGCCTCATTCCACCCAAAGACGGAGAGCATCCCCAGAGGAAGAATCAGGACCCTGACGGGAAGAAGGGCAGAGCCTGTGAACCAAGCTCAGAAGAGCCTGGCCTTGTTTGGCCTGGAGAGGAATGGCTGGGAGTGAGTCATGTGAGCCAAGCCTGGTGACACAGGAAGCAATGGCTGTGGGAGGTGGGCTGGCCTTCCCCGGAGAGTGTACAGTAGGGTAGGCCCCCACACGTCATGGCTCAAGCACAGGCCCCTGGGAGGCAGGGGGACAGATGTCGAGACCTGGGGTCTCCAAGCAGTGTGCCCATAGGTGCGTCTCCTTTTGCTGAAATCAGGGAATCGGGGTCTCAGGGTCTGTTTACATTTCCAACTTGTGCCCCTGAGATGGAAGGCTCTGAAAAATAAAAATCAGATGATTTTGCACTTCCCAGGAGGAGGTCAATTATAGAAACACCTACAATTTAGGAAGGAGAAAAATGTCAGAGACTCCCAATCAGGAACGCCCTTCTTCACATTGCACAAAATATGCAGGAGCAGCAGCTTAAATTACTGTCCCTGCCGGGCACTGTGCACATGTCGGTGAGCAGTCACACCAGCCACCTGAAAGACGCGCCCTGTGAGGAGACAGGAGAGCTGCAGAGTCCTGGCCCTCTAGGCCCATTGCGGTCCGACCCTAGGCTAGGGCACCAGCCATCACCCGTCCAGGGCGGCAGCCCCCGCACCATCAGCACAGCCCTCCCAGGGGCTCAGCGCCCCAACGCTCACCTCCATCATCAGAGGGGCCTCCAACTCCTCCTAGAACATGACTTGTACTCAACTCCTGGCCTGTGCGCAGTGTAATACAGCACTGCGACTTGAGCACCTGCCTGTAGCACCTTAGGACCAGCTGATGCCTTCAGAAGCAGGTGCTTGGGCCCTGGGACGTCCTGGAGATGTCACAGGATGGCTTTTGTAGAATGTTGGAGCTCGTTTTGTGGGTGAGATGACTGATTGTTGGGGACTAACACTCCCTAGAACACAGGACCCCGAGTCCAGTGCCCTCTCTACTGCCTCACATTGGCTCACAGCCCCCTGCTTTAAATCACAGGCCACGACCCAAGGTGCTTCCTCCAAAAGCTTCTCCCAACAGAGTGCACTCTGCCCTGTCCTGGACACCAGTTCAGTTTCTATCCCACGCCCCATCTCTACAGAGAAATCCCTAGAGTTTTCTCCATGACAACTTGCAGGCACTCCCACTCCACATTCCTCCTGCTCTGAATGACAACTTGGGCCTGTCTTGTCCAGAAAGGTTGCCGTTGCCCGTCCTGGAGTCCAGCCAGCTTTAATCCACACCGTCCCACAGCACAACACATTTCATGGTGACGGGGGCTCCTGATTTCCAGCCGTCACTGAGGAACCAGTTAGGTTGCAGGTTAGGGGTCACCTCCATGTGTTCATTGAACGCTACAGCTGAACAGATCGTGAACACGCTCCATCATGCCCTTCACACGCTCTGTCACGCCCTTCACACCCTCCATCACGCCCTTCACACCCTCCATCATGCCCTTCACAGCCTCCATCACGCCCTTCACACCCTCCATCACGCCCTTCACACCCTCCATCACGCCCTTCACAGCCTCCATCACGCCCTTCACACCCTCCATCACGCCCTTCACACCCTCCATCACGCCCTTCACACCCTCCATCACGCCCTTCACACCCTCCATCACGCCCTTCACACCCTCCATCACGCCCTTCACACCCTCCATCACGCCCTTCACACCCTCCATCACGCCCTTCACACCCTCCATCACGCCCTTCACACCCTCCATCACGCCCTTCACACCCTCCATCACGCCCTTCACACCCTCCATCACGCCCTTCACACCCTCCATTACAGCTCAGTTTACAGAGGAGGACAGTGAAGATGCCCCACAATGAGATGGAGTCATGTCATCAAGGTCATGTAGCTGGTTAGAGGCAGAACCAAAACCAGGACACACACGGTTGCCTGGCTCCTGGGATGTTGGAACTGGTGGTGAGGGCCTTTGAGGTCGGAGTTCAGGTCCTCTGGCCCCACATTATTGTCTTGTCTCTTCTGTTGGACTTGCCGCCTGTGTCTCCTACCCACCACCCACCCCACCCCCGCCACGGGCGTATCTGCTTCCTGGGCCTGCCTGTCCGAGGCTGCAGAGAGAAATCTATCGGGTGCCGGAGCACCCAGCAGAGACTCACCAAGCTCACCCCAGCACGGAGCCCGTGCTTCCAGCACGCCTCGGTCCACCTCGCTCCCTGCAACACAAGCTGCCTGGCCTGCAGCCAAACAGTTAGGCAGTGAGGTAGAGGGGACGACGAAAGCAGAAAGCAGCCTGGGAGCCTTCCCTTCAAGGAGAGGGCTCTGTCCTCGAGGCTTTGCTCCTTGGGCTGGTTTCAGATCAGGCCCTGAAGTTGCGCTGACAGTGGTTGGCTCCCTTCTGAGTTGTTATCAGAAAGGAGGCAGCCCCTTCCATCTCCAGAGCACAGAATGGGGAAACCCTGCCACTTTCAGCTAAGAAAACTCACCTTGGATTCAGCTCCAGCCAGTTGTAATCCCTTTGGATGGGAGCACTTAGCCCAGGGCTTTCTGGATAAAAGCAAGCCGCCAGGTGTCCCTCGCGCAGGGTACTGGTGTGAAAAGTAGAATGAGCCTCAGAGTTGGGTTTCCACACTGCAGCTGCTGGCCAGCTTGGGCAAGGCACACCGTCTCTGATTGTGTGCTGGGTAGGGGTGGTGCACAGGTTCATGCACGTTCACAGGTGTGTGTACAGGTAACTCACATGGATGTTACGGGGAGCATTGAGAGGATGGAGAGATGGCACATGACAACTAGAAACGTCAGGCTTTCCACCAATGGGTCCGATCAGTCTGTCTCTACCCAAACAAATGTGCTGCTCCGTCTGGCCTTCATCTGTGAAGCACGGGGCCTCCAGAGTCCCTGCTGGTCCTGCATTCTAGGACTGGTGACCCTCTCGCCTCCCCTCCACTCCTGGGCCCCTAATGCACTTGCCTTTGCCTGGAGATAGTATCTGCCATGACCTTTTCCATGTCCTGCCTCCTGTTTTCCGTTTTGTTTCTTCTGTCTCTTTCCGTTCAAACTGCTGTTGCTGTCCCTACCTAAGCCCTCCAAGGTGAGGGTCTCAGAAACTGGGCCTTTTGGAGTTGATAGGGGATGCCTTCTGGCTCCAGGATCTGGCACCTTAAGGGGGAAAGACTTTTTGAACCTCTGTAAGCACTTGTGAACATTCTTAAACAATGTAGGAGAGAGGAATGTCTGTTACCGCAGAAGCTTTCTTAAGGTCCTTCTCTCTGAGGGCTGCTGTGGGCACAGGATGCGTGTCCCTCGACCTTGTTCCCTCTCTCTGGAGTCTAGGTAGGTTCACAGCCTCAGAGAGACAATTGTGGCCGGGACTCAGAGCTCCAAACCCATCCCAAGGGGGAATGTTACCGCTGGTTCTCTCCCCTCCCCCTCCTTCTCTTCTAGCCTGCCCTCCACCTGCCACCCACCCTGTCCTCCGGCTTCTCCTCCAGACTCCTCCACATACCCTCGCGTGGCCGATGGAAGTCTGAAAGTATCATTCATCCCCAGGGATATTTGAACTTTATTAGGAGAACTTTGAAAAGGATTTCAGGGAGAAAGGGTAGGGGGTAGAAGTTTGAGGACTGTCTTTCCTGTCCTTCCATCTTTGCACTGAAGGAGTAAATTCACAAATAATAATGGTCTCTGTATTGGTACATTACTTTGACATGTGTAATCTCATTTGAACCTATTATAGTGTCCCTGAAGAGGGTGTGGATTACATCACAGGGAGGAGACTGCAGTTCAGAGATGTTAAGTGATTTGATCAAGGTCCCACAGCTACTAAATGGCAGACACAGAACCAGAACCCAGGCCTGGTGCCTCCCTGTCCAGTGCTCTGTCCATTCCCCCACATGGCCTGCCAGGAGCTGCACAGGGAGGGTTGTCACTCTTGGCCTGCCGTGATTGGAGACATTGGGATCGTCATGTTCTGACTGGGAAGTAACAGGCCTGTTCCACCTTGCAGGCATTGATTACCGTGTGAAGACCGTGCGTGTGGATGACACTCAGGTGGCCCTGCAGCTGTGGGACACAGCTGGGCAGGAGAGGTGAGGAGCTGTCCCTCATGTAGCCCTGTCTCTTCCATTCCCGTGGTGGGGCTGAAGGTCTGGACTGCGACGGGGCTGTGCTGCCTCTGACCTGCAGCCCTTCGGTGGCAGGTATCGTTGCATCACCCAGCAGTTCTTCAGAAAGGCCGATGGTGTCATCGTCATGTACGACCTCACAGCCAAACAGTCCTTCCTATCTGTCCGGCATTGGCTGAGCAGCGTGGAGGTGAGCTGGTTACTCTCCTAGGAGCGCTCAGGCTCTCAGCTCCTGCCTCCCCTTTCTTTTCTGCCTGTCTCCTGCCTGGCCATCTGCTCTTCCAAACCCTAATTCAGAACCCACCTTCTCCAGGAACAAACCGATTTAAGCATTCGTGTGTCCGTTCACCCAGGTACCCAGTACCAGGGGCGCACCTGGGTGAACTTGAACACTCAAAAGTGAGCAAGCAGACACAGTCCCTCCTCCCGTGGATGGGGGATTGAAAAATACAGATTACGCCACTAATTGTGTCGTTATGATTTTGGTAAGTGCTATGAGTGAGTGGAATAGGAGGGGCACAGCGTGGAGTGTCAAAGAAGGTTTCCTGAGAAACAAGTGTTTCACCTGAGTCACAACTGCGCTCTTCCCCCATTCTCACCACCTCTCCCCACCCCCTACATTTTTCCAACTTCAGTGGGCCCAGCCGTGCCCAGCCCAGGACTGGCACCACACAGTGTTTTGGAGCCTCTGTCACAACCCTTCCCGTAAGGGGAGGGTGGCCCATGATGTGAGGGCCTCAGGATCACGCCAAGGTCACCCTAGGCAGGGCCCGCGACCGAGAGCACTCTTCTTTGAATTCTGGATTATCTGTAAGACTGTGTCTTGACTTACACTTGCAACATGCTGCTTTGTAAGTGCTTTTTACTCCCTGATCGTCTGCACGCTCTTCCTTTACCACTCGAATGCAGACATCTCGAGGCCAAGGGCAGAGTGGACAAGCCACTTCTTTTCGTAGGGCCTCAGCTGATTCATTCACAAAACAGTCATGTGGGACGTCCCAGCTGCTTCCACCAGCAGGAGCCATGCTCTGTTCACTTATTTATTCAAAACACTGCCAGCCACTGTTGTAGGGTCTGGGAATTGGAGCAGCGGATGCGAGAGACAATGTTCCTGATCTCACAGAGCTTACCTTCAGCCTCTCCTCAAGCCCATTAGACCGTGCATTGCCTCCTTATTACGCATTCACACTGTAAAGGACGCAGTTCCCAGCCGACCCCGAGTGCACTCTGTGCCTCCTGGGAACTGCACCTGCATCTCTGTCACTGCTACCCAGTGCTACAGGGGCTCCACAGAGTCACTGCTCAACAGGTGTTGGATGCACGAACGGGTATTATATCGGTGTGCAGTCAGAACACGGGAGTTGTCCGTTTCTTCATCCTTTTGCCTGTAGCATCTATGATTCCTCCCACCCAAATCTGTTTTTCTTGTAGTTTGGATTGGCTGAGCCACTCCTTTCTTTACTCTTAATCCATGTCCTTCTCCTTACCAAGAAAAATAAGGTATAAGAATGGAAGCCAAATTCAAGGGTTTCTCAGAAATTTGCTTAATGAAAATTATGTCTCAAAATTATTGAACCTAAAACATTAATAGAGAAAATGTACATTTTGAAATGTAGTGAATGGCTCTACACTGAGCGCTTAATGGAAGCAAATGGTGTGGGTAATCTGGAAATCATTCCTCTTTAAACTTCGGAATTTAAGACAGGATTTTTTGACAGCACCAGTGACTTGTCTTCCTCACAGAAGTTAAGCACCGGGAGAGACTCTAGGGCTTACGTAAGCCAGTGGTTTGCACACTTTCTTCTTTGGAGCTCTGAATCAGAGTGACTTCCAGGGACTGGGGCAGAGCAGGGAAAGTGTGCTCGTCACTGTTCTGGGCCCCTCACCCTCCGTCTCAGTTAGATCCACTCCACTTCTTTCAGTTTAAGATATTGGAGGTCCAGGTACAATTTTGTTAGACAAGAGGGTGTCCCTTTGAAAATCACTGATCCAGGACAGACATCTCATTCTCAAGTGAAGAAATTGAGGCCATGACTTTTTCAAAGTCACCCATTCTTTTCCCAGCTACAAACTTGTTTTTTTTTAAATTAAAAATTTGTTTTCAATTACAGTTGACATACAATATCATATTCGTTTCAGGTGTACAGCATAGTGGTCAGACATTTATATAACTTATAAGTTATTGCCCCTATATGGCACCGTACATAGTTATTACAATATCATTGACTAAATTCCCTGTGCTGTACTTCACATCCTTGTGGCTATTTTGTAATTACCAACTTGTACTTCTACACCTGTCTCTGTTTCCCCCATGCCCTAACCCCTCTCCCATCTGGTGACCATCAATTTGTCCTCTGTATCTATGAGTTTGTTTTTGTTTTGTTTGTTCATTTATTTTGTTTTATAGATTCCACATATAAGTGAAATCATATAGTATTTGTCTTTCTCTCTCTGACTTATTTCACTTAGCATAATGCCCTCTAGGACCATTTGTGTTGTCTCAAATGTCAAAGTTTCATTCTTTTTATGGCTGAGTAATATTCCATTGTATATATGTACCTCATCTTCTTTATCCATTTATCTATTGATGGACGCTTAGGTTGCTTCCATATCTTGGCCATTGTAAATAATGCTGCAATGCACATAGGGGTACTTTTTGAATTAGTGTTTTGGATTTCTTTGCATAAATACCCAGGAATGAAATTCCTGAATCATAAGGTAGTTCTATTTTTAATTTTTAGAGGAACCTCCACACTGTTTTCCATGGTGGCTGCACCAATTTGCAATCCCACCAACAGAGCACAGGGGCTCCCTTCTTCCACATCCTCAACATCACGTGTTGTTTGTTGATTTATTGATGATGCCATTCTGACTGGGGTGAGGTGGTATCTCACTGTGGTTTTAATTTGCATTTCTCTGATGGTTAGTGAGGTTGAGCATCTTTTCATATGTCTATTGGCCATCTGTATGTCCTCTTTCGAGAAATGTCTATTCAGGTGTTCTGCCCATTTTTAAATCAGATTGTTTGCTTTTTGGTGTTAAGTTGTATGAGTTCTTTATGTATTTTGGATATTAATACCTTATTGGATGTATCATTTATGAATATCTTCTCCCATTCAGTAGGTTGTTTTTTTTCTTACTTCGCTATGCAAAAGCTTTTTAGTTTAATATAGTCCTATTTGTTTATTTTTTGCTTTTGTTTCCCTTATCTAAGGTGACATATCCAAAAAAAATTGATAAAAATGATGTCAAAGAGTTTACTGCCTATATTTTCTTCTAGGAGTTTTATGGTTTCCGGTCTTACATTTAAGTCTTTAATCTATTTTGAGTTTATTCTTGTATATGGTGTAAGAAAGTGGTCTAGTTTCATTTTTATGCATACGTCTGTCTGGTTTTTCCACAACCATTCATTGAAGAGACTGTCTTTTTCCCATTGTATATTCTTGCCTCCTCTGTCATAGATTAATTGACCACATAGACATGGGTTTATTTTGGTTTCTGTATTCTCTTCCATTGATCTATGTGTCTGTTTTTATGCTAGTAACATGCTGTTTTGATTACTATAACCTTATAATATAGTTTGAATTCTCCTTTTTAAAAATTATCAAAAGGTACAGTTAAACTCTAAAGCAGGGGTGTCCAAACTGCGGCCCGCGGACCAACTGCGGCCCGCAATCCATTTTTAATTGGCCCGCAGCAAATTCCAAAAATATATTTAGTTTACTTAAATAAACCAGGTGAGGCAATACGTACTTCACCTCGAGTGAGTGGCCCGGCTGTTTGTGTATTTTACCGCATATGGCCCTTGGTGAAAAAGTTGAAAAAAGTTTGGACACCCCTGCTCTAAAGGATGATTCCAAACCTGGATGAACATCAGAAACACCTGTGGAGCTTTCAAATAAAACAGATGTCGGGTCTTCTCTCCCAGATAGAATGATGCAGGGCCTGTAAATTAAAAAAAAAAAAAATTAAGTTTTCTGGTTGATTCTCACCTGCCATGCTTCCCAGCCTAAACAAGTGCTTCTCTAACTCAAATATGCATGAGAATCCCCTGGACATCTTGTTAAAATGCAGACTCTGAGTCAGCAGGTATGGGATGGGCCCGAGATTCTCCCTCTCTAAAAAGTGAGGCTGATGCTGCTGGTCCAAGGACCGCACTTTGAGAAGCAAGGCCCTAAATCATATCCAGAGATGTCTGTGCCCCTTCAACAAGGATTTTCTGTGCACCTCCCACGTGTCCAGCACTCGTGTGGCAGTCCAGAGGACTCAGTATGGTGGGTCCAGCCTGCTGGGCCAGGGTTTCGTGAGCAAGGGCAGAAGCCTCTGTCGGGTGGCGGACTGTGTGTTGAAGGTGGGGAACAGTGGCATCATAAATGCCATTCTCAAGATTTTTGAAAAGCTAACTCATCTTGCCTTGGCAACCAGCAATCAGAGGTGTCAGGTGATAGATTCAAACTTGACACCTAATTTGATCAGAGGGGAACTGAAAATAATAAGTACTTTATATTTGTGGAGCACCTTATTTTTCCATAAAGCTCCAAGCACTGTGCCACCTCCCTCACCTGGGGACGGGAGGGTGGAAGGGGAACTTTAATGACAGGCTTCAGGTTCTGAAGCCTTGTTGTTAGGTGAATGCTAGCCAGCTCTTCTCAGTACCCCTTCCTCCTATAACCCAGAAAGCACTACAAGAAGAAAGGGCTGAAATTGCCTCAGATTACACACGGCAAAGACCCTGTGAAGAGGTTGTGTGGGGCAGAATCAGATACTCCGGGGAGGTATGGAGTTCCCTGAAAAAGAAGTTCTTACCATCCCAGCTCGCACACTGCCTGCCCACGACACTGCGGCCAGTCACTCAATGAAGGTGTGCGCTGGACGCTCTGAAAGTTCCCTTGTGGCCCCCACATTCTGCAGGGTATGGCTCTGACTTGCTGAGGGGGCCAGAGGATGCTAGAGGCTCCTTGCAGCCCAGAGGGAACCCAATTCCTTTGGCACAAGAGAACAACCGCCTACCCTGCTTTATGAGGTGGGAGCGTCCTGCCCCCATGACTGTTCTTCCATCCCATTCTACGTAGCTTTACTTTGCCTGCAGGCCTTCTGGATCAGAGGCCCACACTGGGCCCAGACACACTCCGTGCTGATTCCCTGCCATTTTACATTTCCTACACACCTTACAGGAAGTCAAAGCAGTTGGCCATTCCTACCACCTGAGCATTCCCAGTCCCCCTACCTCCTCCTCATCTCTGCTGAGTGGGCCTTGCTTAACCAGTCCAATCAAAAGAAGAAACTGGTTGGGCCCAAGGGCCCCATGTTTTGGCCAGGGGGCACACCGGACATCTGAAGACCTTGGGGCCCGTATCAGAGAAAATAGGGTTTGGCACAAGCCTGAGTGGGCTGGTATTTGCCCAAAACTCAGATGGTTGGGCCTCAGTATCTGCAGCCCTGGCATGTTGAACTTCTATTCAGGTCTTTTTGTCATTCTAAGCACCTTTGTCATTGTTAGTCCTATAAGTCAAGGAAGTGGAATATGACTGGCGTCATTAAGCCAACGAGACCAGTCTTTAAGCTGGAAAGATACTTGGAAATTAATCCAGTGTAGCTTCTTATTTTATAGATGAAAAACCCTGAGATCCAGAGAGAGGAAGTGACTTGTTCAAAGGCACCCACGGCTTGTCAGACGGCACAGCCAGAACTAAAATCTAGGGCTTTGTCACTGCATTATGCTTCTCTCTCGTCACATGGCCCATGGTCGAAATCTGCTTCTGATAAATAGGTGTCCATTTCTTTTGCAGTCCTTCTCGCTTCTGTCTCAAGGCAGAACAGTTCTTTAGCTGAAAGGAGTCAGGCCTACTTTCCTCTCCTTTCGTGGACTGCTAACTAATGCTCATTCTGTGATCTGTGTCGGCGGTGACAACGTACAGCATAGAGCAAAAATAGCAGTTTGATTTTTTCCCCAGATTCCAAGTTGAGTTTGAAGTGCTGGCAGTTTGAAACAAACTACACAAATAAATCTTGTTTTGACTCATAGTCCAGGGGCTGGATAAATATGGAAACGCCCAAGATATAATTTCGCAGTCATTTTTTTCTTAGCATAACTGCATGCTTTAATGTGCTGAGAAATGTTTTTGTTCTGGCAGCACTCTCCCAGCTAAGTGCTTTTCTTGCCTCCCAGCAAATAGATATTAACACACACACACACACACACACACACACACACACGCACGCACACACACACGCACACACACACGCACACCAACCCAACCCAACAGCTGCACATTCTGAGCTGAATGCCAATCCTCTGCTCTAAAGTGACAGCCCTTGTTATTTAAAGTCAGAGATGTATAATCTTTTAAATTCCCACAAGTCTGTCTTCCAACAAACTCAAGTTCAGAGAAAGACAGCTAAAGTGATCAAAGGTATAGAGAGGCTTCTGTGTCAAAGTCAGAGGACAGAAACTGGCTTTCGAGGCCTATTTTACAGCTCAGAGAAGAGAGACTCAGGGAAGAGGAGCGATTGGGGTGAGAGCAGAGCCAAGTGCCTACAGAGAGATTGTGTGGCTGGCTAAGGAGCCCCATCCCTTCCCTCTTACCTGGCACGCCTACGGGACTGTACTAACATCTATAGAAATGTCAACAGAGGTTGGGAGGACCTTAGACTTGTTCTCCAAAGGAGCTGGGCTTTGGACTTTTGAAAGGAAGTATTGCTTCATCTGGTGGATAATTATGAGCATCTTTGTGCCAGGCAGTATGTGGGCTGAAAACCTAGTTCAGTGTGCAAAAGGTGTGAAGTTTAGGCAGATAGCTCAAGTTTGAGGTTAAAGAAAGAGAGGACCATGAGACACCCGGCCAGCCCCAACCCCTTCCTTTGGCCCTTCCTATGGTTAGAAACTAATCTTGGGTCTGGAGTGACATCCGCTGACCGCCCATGATAGCACTCTCTGCAGCCTTAGTGCATTCTCACTTATTTTTGCCATATCTTTGGACATAATTCTTTATTGGTGGCAGGCCAGTACTCATGGAGGTGAAGGAAGTTGTCCAGAGTGTCTGTGTAAGAGGAACAATGCAAAGAAGAGAAACCATAGCTCCAGCTGGGAGCTTGGCTTTTTTCTCCTCCTTCTAAGCACTTTCATTTCTATATCCAGGAATTCCTTTTGAAAAGAAGACTGCCCCCTCTTTTCCCAAGAGGCACACTGCTGTGTGTGGTGCATGGGGGCTCAGATGGGGGCTTATGGCTGTTCCCTACCTCATCCTGTTCGGTCCATTAGTACCCAGCATGCCCTTTGCAAGGAAGGAAACTGAAGTGATCACCCATGCCAAGTTACCAGAGTGGGGTTAGAATTCGGCCCTGGGATTGCAGGTCTGATGCTCATATTTTCAGAGAGTTTCCATGTCAAGAAATCCCACGAGTCTTAGTCATCCTCACACGTACATCTACAAATTCTCTCTCTCAAGTGGTCCAAACAGCAAGCCTTTTGGCCCATTTCCCTGTTTCCTCCTCTTTTCTTCCATTTCTGTGAAAAACTGCCCAAGTTTCTGTGGCCCGGCACAGTCAGAGAAAGGGGTTGTTCCCACTAATGGTGTAAGAAGCCCCAGCGTTCTCCATATACCATAGTGAGTTTTTCACTTGCAAATTATTGGACTGTGGTACAGTCCACTTACGACTGCAGTGCCCATGACAGAATTGGTTCTGATGGGTCAGAAGACACCGTAAGATCTTGTGGTGCCTGAGTCTCCATCGTCAGTGTTAACTACCGTCTTCCTATGGGTATGTGGAAATGCTGCTTTTAGAGAGTTCTTGTTAATAAGCCACTAAATAGCAGACAGTTCATTCAAAGTCAGAATTTAGAGGGAAACATTAGAGAATTGTGGGCCCAGATCCTAAAGGAGCCTCATAACTCAGTGACTTTGATATTGAATGTTCTTTCGGATTCTCTGATACTCAACATTCTCATTTAGTAAACGAGAAATTTTTTCACTGCTGAACTACAATAAAAACGAATGTGTAGATTAAGGAAGCATTGTGCCTTAATTTCAAATGTAATTGCGTTTCAGCCTAAAATAGGTGTACCTATCGGATGGACATTGGACATGTATTTGAAATGGTAATGTGAAGTAGCTGAACTATTGACAAAACGATAACCGCTTATTAGCTTGTTATCCCACAGCGCTCTCTGTTTAGTAAAACATATAGCTATGTGTTTAGTGAATAATCTTCACGACCAGATTATGATTAAAAGCTTCTAATTAAAAATCTCACAAGGTAGAAATAACAGCCTGCTTAAATGTGAACATTACCCTGTTTCCTCACTTAATAGCTGTGTGTCCTGGGCCCTCTGTCTGCCCTGCGGGGAGGTATGTGCCGTACCCCATTTCACGGGGGAGGTCAGGGCGCCGGGGTACAGACATTGTGGGCTTGCCGGCCCTGCCCATCTGCCACAGCCACTGGAGGCAGGGCGGGTTGACCCCTTGAGTAAACCTGCTACTTCTGCTCCAGGACGTGCACCTGCTCTGGCCACAGCTCTTCCCCGTGCAGGTTCCTTTCAAAGCCAGAGCGCCCAGTGACAGGCTCTATGACACCATGCCGTGGCCTCCAAGGAGGCTCACAACAGTCCTTTATTGGGCACCATGGACCCAGCCCTCAGGGTGCCCACACGCCCAACGTGAGGCCTCCGGTGATGCCACTTCTAACAGCAGCCCTGGGACAGCTCCAGCGCTGTATGTCCTTTGGTTCATTCTCGTTCATGTGGACTCAGTCCAGTCACTTAGGAATGTCCTCGGGGCGCTGTAAGCCCTGGAGGGACACAGTATATGGGTGGCAACTGTGCCCTCCTCCTGCTTCCCATTCCCAGCGCATGTGGGGAGCCTGCATGTTCCAGCCAGCATCCGAGGGGAGTGGTGAGGGAGGGAGGCATCGCTGCACTGCCGCTACTGGAGGCCCCCAGACGCAGGCCTTGTAAACTGAGGCTCTCAGAGAACACGCTCCCCCGCTCAGCTTTCACGATGACTTTATTACCGCTTGGCCTCTGTGGCAGCCAGGGGTTTGCACACCAGACTGTATCTTTCCAGCTAGCATTTTAATCCGTCCTTTCGGGTTCTCCTTATGGATGCTTCTGTCAGCTGGGGGATTGTCTGTTCTGCAGGAAGCTGTGGGAGACTGCATCCCCGTCCTTCTGCTGGGCAATAAGATTGACAATGAGAAAGAGCGGGAAGTTCCCCGGGGCCTCGGAGAGCAGCTCGCCAAGGTAAGGAGCAGGCATTTCTATCTCTGTGGACAGGGCAGGACCCCACGGCAGTCAGGCATGTGACCGAGAGCCTTGGGGGAAGCCTTCTCTGGAAGCCTTCTGGGAAGGAAGCAAGGGGGCGGGATGGGTGTCCTGGAGTCACGGGAATGGTCCAGCTCCTGTGCTTGTGAAATTCCCATAGAAAGCCACAGGTTGCAAGATGGAGCTGGCGAGGGATGACTTGGCGATGGGGAATTTCCCCAAACTCTCTTCCTCACAACTCATATGTATAAATTCTTAGATAGGAAGAGGTTACCTATTTCAGACCCCATCTAATGCTTGAATCCCATCACCTATGTTTCCACTCTATCACCTTCAGAAACACTAGCTGCAAGTCTACCCCACTGAGGATAGTATATAAAATACAGTGCATACATGTATGATCTTCCTGAAACTCAAACTTTCTGGATTCTAAAATATATCTGGGTCCAGAGATTTTGATGAAGGAGCTACGGATCTGTATTTTTATTATCACCTTTTCCTTTTTCAGTCAGTAAAAAACAACACTGAGGGTCAGAGAAATTCAGTGATTTGTTTAAGTTATCACACAGCTCCTCCGTGGTGAGGTTAGGACTTAAAGCTGGAAGACAAATCCTGTTTTCCAATTCCAGGTGCTATGCACTCTCCCTGCCCCTCACCACAGGGCCTTCGTTTTCCCACAGGCTGACCCAAGTCGGGGTCTGACAGAAGTGTTGGGGTGGCAGAGGATGGAGTGGGTCTGCAGGTGTGGAGCAGGAAAGCTGACTGGGAGCCACCATTTGCAGCGCCTCCGGACCTGCGGCCACAGCAGTGACCTCCCTCAGCTGCCTGCATCCCCACAGGATGTTGGCCCTGGAGGCCGCATGCCATTAGCATTGTCAGAAGGAAGCAGGAAAGCTATTAGTGGGAGTAATAAGCGAAATATGAGGAGCCACGCCTAAGTTCTCCACCATGCGTGCCTGGTGAAGTGACGGATAGTTGTCCTGTGGCACCATGCTGACAGCCTGGGCAGTTGGACTGTTCATTAACAGGTGCAAGGGAGAATTCCTATTGGAATGCCTCAGGACATCTGCCCCAAGCCCCATGGCATGCCGGGGTCCTGGGAAAAGCGTGCTGCTGGGAGCCCTGCCATTAACTAAATACGTGACCAGAGCAGGCCCACCTCTTACATCCTCTCTAGCTCTTGTTTCCCTGCCTGTGAAGTGGAAAGAATGTAGCCCACCCTGGCCTTTGTGTCTTTTTCTGCATCACAGGCTGATGTGAAAAGGAAATGAGCACATACATACCCAAACGGAGAGCAATTTGAGAAAGTGTAAAACACTAAGACAGCTTACCGTTTGTTTTACAGCTGTTATAGCTGACCTGGGAGATGGCTGTAGAACTTGCATTAGTTGGGCAGGCTGCTCGGTTGCCTGAGGAGACAGAACTCACCCTCTTACAGTGGGAAGGGGGCAGGGGTGTGGGTAGATGCAGACAGGGTGTTCTTCCCCCCCAACCCCCACGATTCCCTCCAGCTCCCCTTCTGTTTGTTCTCTGTTTTGATTCTAGGAGAACAATCTGATCTTCTATGAATGCAGTGCCTATTCTGGTCACAACACCAAAGAGTCGCTGCTCCATCTGGCCAGGTAGAGACACAACTCAGCAGGTGACGTGACTGCTGTGTGGGTCCGGTGGGAACCACTGCATTCACCACTCCTCCGTCTGGGCCTGAGCCCCCTGAGTGAAGGCTGGTGGCCTAGGCCTTTGTGTGGGATTCCAGGAGTCAGGGGCAGCCTTCTGAAACACAGCAGTGCCCAAAAGAAAGCCTCCCGCCTGTCACTGGCTGGGGTGCTGCTGTCTTCTTGAATCTTAAAGGCTGCCTTTTTCCCAGGAACACTCTTTTTAAATGCAAATGCTCCTGGGAAAGGTCAAATCATTGGTCGCTCAACACTGGCTAATATCCTAGCAGGGATTAATTGGCTGGCAGCTGGGAGCAAGAACTTAGGGCTCCTGGGGGAGAGGGCGCCAAGGAGAGGAGGGGCCATCATGGGGACCAGAGCGCTCAAAGGACAGGTCCCATGGAAAGGCTGGTTCTACAAGACTCTGCCTACATCAAAATTAAGAAAATGAAACCACACAAGGCCCCATTTTTAATATTAGGGCATTCAATCATTCATACATTTAGGCATTCATTCCATCCATCCATCCATCCACTCACCTAACAAACACTCAGTAGCACGCATTTTGTGCTCAGCATTCATTCTGGGGGCACCTAAAACATATTGTTATTTGAGTAATTTAAGAACCCTGTGCACTGGAGCGGTTGTACAGTTATGGAAGACCACGGGGAAAGTTCTACCCGTTTTCTCTGTCACTGACTCCCAGGGCATATCCTACCTCACTGAGCTTTGCCCCTAAGGTAAGCATATCAGTCACACTTCCCTGCCCCTCACAGGTTGTTGTGAGACTCAAAAGAGATTCTTAAGGTGAAAGCATTTTTGGCTGCAGAGAGCAGGGATAAGATAATTAGCACTATTTTTGATTTTTAGTCCTTCACCTCCTACATTTAATCTGGAGCTGTGGCCACATGGGACAGCCCTTCCATAGGGTTCATAACCAAGAAATGTATTTTCTGAGCCTCAGCTGTGTTCTGGGCACTATGACAGGCTTCAGAGTCACCGAGACAAAGGATACAGTCTCTGCCCTTAGCAGCTCCTTCTGTGTGGAGGGAGCCAGCCAAGGAGCCATGCATTATGATACTAGGTGATGGGGTTTTAACAAACGAAGGGTGAGAGTGCTGTCAGGAGCGCTTACACCACCTCGGTGTTCAGGGGAGGCTTCCTAGAGAAGGTGTTTTGAAGACTCTATATTGACTAAACGCTGGCTTTACATAGAGTCATGCACCTGTACTTCCCAGGGGAGACTTGGAGTACCTCCCTGATGCCTGGTGAAGCTGGAGTCCCGCCTTATCACCCCGCGGGCCTGTAACCTGAGGGCCTAGAAGCCCTCCACTGCTCACACTATACCTTCCCCTCTCCCAGGATCCTCCAGGAGCACGAAGACACAGTGAGGGAGGACACTGTCCAGGTTGACCGCCCTGCCAAGAAGAAATCCTGCTGTGGCTGACGGTGGCCTCCCAGGAACGCTCCACCCAGGCCTGAGGTCCCAGGGCCTGCCCTGCCTCCCGCACAGATGCTTTCCCAAGGCCCACCAAGAGCTCTGTCCTTGCAGTGACTTACTGCCCCCCTCCCCCAAAGGAAGGGGAGCACATCCAGTCAGGAAAGCTGCTCTTGGAGCATCTTGGAGTCTTTTCTCTCCCTTCTTTCTCTAGACCCGATGCCCATTCCTTCCGCCTGCCCCCCCACCCCGTTTTTGTCAGTGAGGTTTCCTGGGGGAAGAAACAGATGGGCTTTTCTAGAAAAGCCGCTGAGTGCCTTCTCCACCTCCCTTCTCCACCCCCCTTGCCTTTAAGAACCAAGCACTGCAGTTGCCATGGCAACTGTGCAGTGCCGACTTGCTGCTTCCTGCAGGCCACAGGTACAGCACTTGAGCAATATCAGGGCGGTTGGTCTGGCTTTGGTTCCCGTTCTCTGGATGCCATGGGACACATTGGCATATGCTTCATGGACCTCGAGATGCCCACGTGGTGTTAGGGGAAGCAAACCAGGGTGCCCCCATCCTGTTCCCTGCGCCCCACCTCTACGGGTCCTGCACCTTCCCAGGCTTCAGGGCCCACGGGTATTTGCCCCCAGGGGTTCTCCGGAATGGTGCCTTTCGAGAACCCACAGCCTTTCCTCTGCACTGCCTACGCACAGGCAGGACTCCGAGGTGGCCTGGGGGTGATAAGTGTATGCCTGCGGTCAGGGAGTGGGCTGACTTCCTACTTAACTTTAAGAGACGAAAACTAGGGGAAAAACCCATCTGCTGCTACACAGAGCGACCATTTCTGCAGGGTATAAATAACGTATATATCGCTATATAAAAGCTGTTTTCTAAATGGTTCTCAAAATAGCTCTTTCCAAGTCCGTACATGATGATTAATGGGGTGTAGATTGGCACACATTCAGTGAGGCCCAAAACCAGGTCCATAGTTACTGACTTTATTTTATTTTCCAGAAGACTGTATTAAAAAAAAAAAAAAAGCATGAGTGTGATGGTGCCATTTTGCTGGTGTTTGTCTGGTGAACAGTGTGCTTCGGCCCCCATGTCTGTGCACCAGCACGGGGCACCCGGATTAAGGGGAGTGATCCAGGCCCGAGGGGGTTCCTTCAGCTGGTGGCGCTGCGTTCCCAGCCCCAGCAGGGCTCCAGCATCACTGGCTGGATCAGTGGGGCTGGCAAGGGCATTCTTGCCCTTGGGGGGAAGTTGGATGAAAAGACCACAAAGATCACTGCCAATTACCATTCTAGGACTATAGATCCCTGCCCCCACAGAAAAGTGGGTGGTGAAGGGGGAGGGGCAGAAAGTGTCCACAGGCTTCCAAGAAGACGGCTCAAGACAACTGCATACAGTCAACCAGGTGGGGGAGAGACCAGAGTTGCAGCCTCCTCCCCAGAACCCCAAAGGATCAGAGCCCCGTGGGTCACCAGGCAAATGCAGTCTCAGTCTCTCATCTACTCTATGCAGGCCCCAGGGGGCCCGTGAAGGGTGCTGAACAAAAACCAGCTCTGAGCACCAGGGGGCGCCCCATGACCTTGGGCGAGCTGGCTTCCTCTTTGGGCCCCCACCTCATCAGTAAAATAAAGGTGGGCTATTTGATGCTTCAGGCTCTTCCCTCTAGAGTGTTTATGATATGTTCCTTTTCCAGCTTAGGCTGGTGCTGGCCCCCAGTCCAAGTTTGAAGGGAACTCACAGGAAACTCCTTTCTCTAAGAGAAGGCACTGGTGATGGTCTCATTGGTGGGATGCAGGGATGATGGGTCACTCAGAAGTGGCACGTGTGTATCTGTGTGTGTGTGTGAGAGAGAGAGACAGACAGACAGACAGACAGACAGACAGACAGACAGACAGAGACTGATATGCATATGTGTTGTGTGTGTGTGGAGGGTGTGTAGAAGGTAGGAATAGCCAAGGAGAAAGGAAAACAGCTCTCTTGCTTCTGATGGAAGGGATGGTAGTTGGGGTATGTCAGGCAAGCAGGATATCCCTGGTGTTTTCCAAGCCCACAGATGCCTTTATCCCCAGAACCTAATCCCTGGCTTGGGGCTGCATTTTTCCATTTAGGAAAAGCATTCAGGATTTAGATAGAGCAGGGTGGGGTGACCCTACTGCTCAGCATTCCAGTGTTTAGGGTAAATCCCCATGAATTCTCAAAGGTCCTGGCAGAGAGAGGGGCAGGAAGGCTCTTCAGGCCTCTGCTGCTCCTCCAATACCACTTGAAAAATGTATGGAGCGTGCGGACTTCAGAGAGACTCTGAAGCGTTCTCTGTGTCCAGATCTCATCCTCCCCTTCTCCCACTTCTTTTAAGCCACATGGTGATCAAAGCCAGCGCAGTGGCTGTCGCGTGGCCCAGAGCCCGCAGTGCTATCAGCCGTGCTCTCCTGGCTCCATCCCACTTACACGGCTGTAATGATCTTGAGCAAGTCCCTTCACCAGGTTTCACGTTCATCTGTAGATTGCAGGTTTTGATGTCGACTTCACAGGGACATTTTAAGTATTAAATGAGACAATGTACGTGAAGTACTAACACAGTGCCCAGCACATCATAGATATTCAAAGTAGGGGCTCTTACTATTGTCAGCATTGAGTGGCTGCCCAGACCACTTGCCTTGCTTCAGTTTCAGATTTAGAACCAATTAACAATAGTGTCTACCCGGAAGTGGGCAGTCACACAAACACCAATTGCTCAGCTCATTTGCCTGGCTCATGAGCTTGTATCTGGCTTTGCCTCGTGGCCCTGCCCTCCTTTTGGTTTTGCGGTCAGTGCCTGCAGCTGAGCAGTGCCTATGGTCTGGCTTCAGCTCACAGTTCACTCTCCCTCCCTGCCTGTGGTTCTCCAGGACTCAGCCGGCAGCTCAGACATGGTGCCAGCTCCTGGGTGCTTACCTGGGAATGATGTGCTCATCGCTGTCTCTGGTCCCTCACTTGCTCCCCTATTCTGACTCCTCGTGCTTCTTTTGGGGTCTGCTGCTGCCCGCAGCCCTGAGTTGCTGATCCACGAGCTCCAGCACTAAACCAATGTCCTGGTTGCTTTGCTCCTTGTCTAGCATTCATTTTCCTTCACAGTGTCTTTGGGGTCTTTTCTGTGCCTCTGTGATACCCTAGTTTATCCCCCTTCTCCCCATCCTGTACTCTTTCTCTGTTCTTAATACCTCCACCCAGTTTGGACTCCCCTCCTCCCTACTCTCCCCGTGGCCCACTCCAGGCCATACCTGGATACTCCATCAAAATTGGCTCTACCCTTTGTCTCTGTCATTAGAAGTCACTGTTCCAGTGGATCTTAAAGCAATTTCAGCTAAGGTGTTATTGCAAATGGTGGCTTCAGGGCTATATTTATATTTTAACAAAAATTTCTAAGGGAGGCAAAACTTCAACCCAAAGGAGTGGTAGACTGTTAAGCACCATAATGGGTCATGGGGTCACATATTTAGGATGGAGCTGCCTTCTCCTCTACTGCTCTTAAAGACCTCGGTTTGCCGCTACGGAAGGCAGTGTGGAGGTTCCTCAAAAAATTACGAATAGAATTACCATGTGACCCAGTAATCCCTCTCCTGGGTATCGAACCAAAAGATCTGAAAACATTTATACATAAAGACACGTGTGCTCCAATGTTCATGGCAACTTTATTTACAGTGGCCAAGACATGGAAACAACCAAAGTGACCATAGATGAATGGATAAAGGAGATGTGGTATATATACACAATGGAATACTATTCGGTGGTAAGAAAAGGTGAAAAAGGACCATTTGTGACAACATGGAAGGATGTTGAGATTATAATGCTAAGCGAAATAAGTCAGACAGAAAAAGCAGAGAACCATATGATTTCACTGATATGTGGTATATAAAACTGAAAACAACAAAAGAACAAGACAAACAAACGAGAAACAAAAACTCATAGACAAACAATAGTTTAGTGGTTACCAGAGGGGGGTGGGAGATGAGGGGATCAAATATATGGTGATGGAAAGAGAACTGACTCTGGGTGGTGAACACACAATGGGATTTATAGATGATGTAATACAGAATTGTACACCTGAAATCTATGTAATTTTACTAACAATTGTCACCCCAATAAATAAATAAATAAATAAATAAATAAATAAATAAATAAATAAATAAATATAAAAGCTAGAAATAAAGAAAAAAGACCTCAGTTTACTTCATGTGTTTTGGGGCTCTATTTCTAAATTAACATATGTTTATAATTGTTTATATCTTCTTGATGAATTGACCCTTTGTCATTATAAAGTGTCCTTCTTTGTCTTTAGTACCAATTTTCGTCTGAAATCTGTTTTGTCTGATAGCCACTCGAGCTCTCTTTGGTTGCTGTTTGCATGGTATATTTCTTTCCATGCTTTGACTTTCAACCTACTGGTGCCTTAAATCTAAGGTGAGTCTCTTATAGACCTCATATAATTGGATAATATTGTTTAATCTATTTTTCCAATCTCTGCCTTTTATTTGGAAAGTGTAATCTGTTTACATTTAATGTAATGAGTAAAATAAGATTTATGTCTGACATTTTGCTATTTCTTTTCCATATTTCAATGTCTTTTATGTTCTTCTGTTCCTTTATTACTGCCTTCTTTTGTGTTAAATAGTTATTTTCTAGTATACTATTTTAATTCCCTGTTTATTTCATTTACTATATTTTTAAACTTATTTTCTTGGTGGTTGCCCTGGGGGTTACTATTTTTATCTCATTTATAATGACCTGTTTGGATTAATACCAACTTAATTTCAATGGTACAAAAACTTTGCTTCTGTATAGTTTCATTCCCCCCTCCCTCTGTTGTTATTGTCACAAATTACATATATATATATATATATATATATATATATATATATATATATATATTTCCCATAAACATAGATTTGTAGTTATTGTTTTATGCAGTTGTCTTTTAAATCAGACAGAAAAACAGAGTTAAAACAAAAAATACATTTATACTTTTTTCTATGTTTAATATTTGACTGCTTTTACCAGTACCCCTTATTTCTTCATGTTGATTCAAGTTACTATCTAGTATCCTTTAATTTCAGTAGTATTTCTTATAGGGCAGGTCTGCTAGAGACAAACTGTCTCCATTTTGTTTATCTGGAAATGACTAAAGGATAATTTTGCCACATATAGAACTTTGGGTTGATAGCTTTTTTTCCTCCCAATACTTTGAATATACCATCCCACTGTTTCTGGTCTCCATGGTTCCTGATGAGAAATAAGCTATTAATCTTATTGAGCCTCCTTTGTATATGATGAGTTGTTTCTTGATGCTTTGGCTTTGTCTGCCTTTGTCTTTCAACAGTTTGCTTTTGATGTGTCTGACTATGGATCTCTTTGAGTTTATCCTACATGGGGTTGGTTGAGCTTCTTGGATGTATAGATTAATGGCTTTCACCAAATTTGGGAAGTTTTTGGTCATCATTTTTGTTAAATATTCTTTCTGTCCCTTTCTCCCATTTTTTTTTACCTTCTAGAAATCCTATTATGCATATGTTGGCGTGCTTGGTGGTATCCCACAGGTTTCTGAGACTCTGTTCATTTTTCTTCATTCTTTTTCCTTTGTGTTCCTCAGACTGGATCATCTCAATTACCTTATCTTCTAGTTCACTGATTCTTTCTTCTGCCCTTTCAAATATGCTGTTGGGACCCTCTAGTGAATTTTTCATTTACATTATTACACTTTTCAACTTCAGAATTTCTGTTTAGTTCCTTTTTATAATTTCTATCTCTGTTGGTGTTCCCTATTTGGTGAAACATTGTTCTCATACTTTTCTGTAGTTCTTTAGATGTGGTTTTCTTTAGGCTTTTGAACATATTAAAATAGATGACTTAAAGTTTCAAAGACTACCTTGTATTGGTAGCCATCTGCCCTGCACATAAATCAAGCTCTGCTTGCTATCTCTGCTTCCTTCCTCACACTCCACACAACAGAGCCATGACTCTGGGCTCATTCCTTAGCCCCACCTTTAACCTCCACCGCAAAGTATTTCTTCTCTTCTGGCTCGGAGAAAGGACGTGAAACTCAAAAGTCCTTCACATCTGAGAACCTTCCTCTCCACCTTGGGCTTCTGGATGCTCTGCTGGAGATAAGCTGACCAAGGAAGGTCCAGATCCTTGGGGAAGTGAAGGAAGCCCCGAAATCCTCAGGCAGTTCCCCCTCCTGCCAGAAATCTGGACATTCTGTAAAGCTTCACTCAAAAGGGACAAGTGGGCCAAGACTGCAAATCAGAAGCTTTTTTTTTTTAAAGCAGTATAATTACTTCAAACTAATGAAATCACAGTACGTAACATACAGAAACCAAGACGTAAGGGGCCTGTTGCTGCCTGGCCTGAGGAGTACTGCCATCTTTCCTCCCATCATCTGGGGGATAGAAATTGGCTACACAAATTCCAAAGAAATTCAGTCAAAATCCATAAATTTTACTTTATCGGTTACTCCCTGCCTTCTTATCCTGAGGTGTGTATGTCAGGGTAGGGAGAATTATGATGGTTAACAGGATTCAGGAGCTTTTTAAACCTCCCCCACTTCCTAACTCTATTAATGTTTCTATTAATAGACATGGTAATTATCAGCAGTAGCAGGAACAAAGCACATCATAACTCCACCTTTCACATAGTTCAGTGGAGCCAAGTTAATCGACGTGCCCTACTTAGGAAGAACCACGCTGAAAATGATGAGGGTTGGGAAACCATATGACTCTTGGCAGAGGACCTGAAATCAATGTGGAAACAGAGGAACATTGGCGAGGTTGTGTCATTTGTCACCCTGGGTCAGGATTGAGTCAGGTCCAAGAAATGACCCTTTCTCAGGGCTGAGACTTTCTCAGGGCTTTGGCTCTGGTACAGAAGTGGCACTTACGGGCCCTTGTCATAGCACCAGGAGACTCCTCTCCCAACAGATAAGGACTCACAGGACCAGTGAGGTCTGTGCTGTCATGAGTTATAGCTGGATCTGTCTGACCTATAAGAATCAATACTACATATAAAAACACTGCACTACTAAGCAAAAATGCCCAAAGAACATGGACAGAGAGAATAGAATATTTTTTAAATTTGGAAACAGAAATAGAAGCGCCCTTCAAAGGGCCTCAGAATGACTTTGACTAATGTGAGTATGGAACTGGGATTCATTGAGCATGTGTAGCACTAGGTCAAGGGCAAAGTGTCAGGAGGGATCCAATATCCATCAGGTCCATGGACTCCCCAAGCCATTCTATAATGAAGTGTGTGGTGCTTATTTACACTCACTGTCCCCAGGGCTCTCATGAACAAAATTCACTGACTGAGCTCCTGAGACAGGAGCATTCGTCTTTGTTGCCTCCTGTTTGGCACAGTGTCTGGCAAACAATGTTTGCCTAAAAGAGCAGGTGAGGGCAGAGCCTTATTTCTCGAGAACAAGATCCACCACGTGGTGAGTCTCACCTCTGGCGCCCCAGGTTCCAGAGGCTAGACAACTGGGTCCCTGTGTTCCAGTAAATCCATGGGGTTTGCCTTGCTGGTTCAAATGAGGTGCTACTTCTGGCTTTTAAAGCAAAGTGCTGAGGTGCGTTCCAGCTGCCGCAATTCAGCTTCCGTTCAGGCAGTGTGATGCCCATCAGAGCATTCCATCTCATCATCCTGTAGCCTCCCCAGCTGCCGCTGGGAGCAATCCATTACCCTCAGGCAGCTCAACAACTCAATTTGACTTGGGCCCCAGGCTTCAGTGCATAAAACGATGCTTCCCTGCCCAGTTCTCCCTCCTAGTGTAGAGCCAGCCATCTTTACCCAGGCTATGCTCCCCACAAGTTGTGTGGCCTTGGGCAAAACCTCAAACTGCATGCTCTGATCCCCAGGTTCCAAGTCTGTAAAATAGTACTGTCTACCCTGTTGTCCTCACAGGGTAGTGTGAAGGTCAAGTGAGAACTCTGGGGAAAGGGCTTAGTCAACTGAAAGGCTGTAAGCAAATATTAGTTATAAATCTGTCTGCCGTGCAAGAGACCAAAGCAAAACAAAACAGGAGAAAGAAAACCCCACATTTCTTGGTAACTGGAAGAAGCTGGGGCCTCAGTTAAGAGCATCTCCTATTTCCCTGCCTAATAGGATAAGGAAAGCTTGCATTCCTTCAAGCTAGACACTTTTGTCTAAGAAGACTTTGTATCTTCACACTCTACTTTGATGTTGGAGGGAGGCCAGCATTTGCAGACTACAAGGTTATCGCTGGCGGGGCTCTGGTCTCACTCATTTTTGTATTTATGGGGGCCTGGTACATAACACACAAGGCAGTGGATGGGTGGATTTGCTGCCCAGTCAAGACTTTAGATAGTGCATTCCTAATTGAACGGCCTTTACATATACTCGTACAGTTTATAAAGCACTTTCACTCTGGGATGATGAAACAGTTCTGGAGTTGAAGGGGACTGATGGTTGCATACAATATTGTGAATATACTTAATGTCACTGAGTTATATATTTTAAAGTGGTTAAAATTGTAAATTTTGTGTTACGTATATTTTACTACAATATGTTAAAAAAAACCAAAAAAAAAAAACCTTCACAAACATTTATGTTCCATGAATGAATGAAGGATGGATTCTCTTCAATGCCCAACAACTTGGCTCTAAGATTTATAATGTTTGTCTCAGGTTATATCCAGAGATGAGGGAGCAGGAAAGGAAGACAAGCTTCTGAGTACCTGAGGAAACACCTAGAAACCCATAGAATACATTAGCATGCTGTAAAAATGCAATGACAACAATCCCCAGGCTCGCTTTCCTGAAGGGCCTCACGCCACCCCACCCCACCCCACCCCCACTCACCAGGGGAGGACTCTCAGTGCTCCTGGCATCTCTGCCCCTGTCCACCATACACTTCTCTTGAGGAGTTTAGCTCCACCCCCCATAGGTAAGCTTCTGGAACAGGACCATCATACCTATATGCTAACAGGGGTGCCTAGCCTGGCCCCCGTGTAGAGACCCAGTAAGAGTATGCTGAATGACAACAAAATAGTGAAGGACAGATGTCTTTTGTTGTTCCTGGAATTTTGTTGCATTGACTACAGCAGGAAATACATTCATTAGCACCCAGAAACATTTTGGTTTTTCAAAATTTACATTGTAATAATTTGTGGTAAGGAGCCTGGGAACTAGCATAGAAGGATTGATGGGGGAGGGGGACCGCAATACTGTGTTCAGAGACGGCTGACTTTGGGGTTCTTCTTGTTCTGAGTGACTCAAGAGGAACACGAATGCAGAGTATGTCCCCATGCTCTGCAATTTATCCCACGGAAGTTTATCAGTGAGTGCTGCTCAGCAGCAGAAAGGGGTGCCTCACCGGGTAGTGAGCTCTCTGACACTAGAGGTATTTAAGCAGGTGTTGAACACTCTGCTTTTAGGAATGCCAGCGAGAAACTTGATTACAAGGCCCCCACCTTCTACCCCACCAACCTCAAGAGTCTAGGGCTCTTTGAACTGAGATGGAAGTGCAAGGATGTGGTATAAGGCATGAGGAAATCAGGATGGGCTAAGCCAGGAAGCCTTCCTGGACTAGGAGAATGTTTGACTAGTACACGTCTCTAGTTCAGTTTCCCACCAATCCTTCTCCACTTTCCTGTTGACCTCTTCCCCCACTTTCCCTCCCTTTCTTCCTCTATCTTTCTAACTATCTTTCCACCATCCACCCCAGTCCCCTGCCCCTTGCCTGCAGCCTATGCTCCCACAGTCAGGGAGTGGAAAGCACCTGGCCTGAAAGTCTCCCAGAGAGACTGGGTCCTCAATGGCTTCCCGGGCCTGGGGAGAGGTGCTGAATCCCTGCCAGCGTCCTGCCAGCTCCTCTATTGTGGCAAGTGGAATTATCAGCTTCACACTGCGGGTCTATTTAAATCTGCCTTTTATGTCTGATGGATTTAAAAATATGCTAGAAGTCAGCATCTTAAATACAAGAAACACAAACAAGCAGATGAGGCTGCATTTTCCTTCCTCTGTGCCCACCCCTCCCTCTTCCCCTTCCTCCTCCCTCTCTTCTGCCCCCTCCCAGAGCAGTTTTCATTCATGTGGCCCATCTTCTCCCCTCCCCTTTCTCTCAGTGGCACCGAGTCTGCAGACTGAGCAGTGGCTGGGGGGCCCTGTGGTCTAGTTTCCCTCCTCAACTCGGTGGGAGACAAGTAGTAGCCCCTGTGTGAGTGTTGGGTGCCCTAACTCCCAGCTCACTGCCTGCCTGACCAGTGCTCTTCTGCACTGACTATTATGTGCAAATGCAGTGCCAGATCGAACCCAGGGCTGGGCTCTCCAAGTTGCCTCCTGTCACAGATGAGGAGACTGTGACCCAGGCAGGAGGAGTGACTTGCCAGGGTGTCACGTCAGGAAGCGGCCATGCTGGCTCCTGGCCCACTGCCCTGGACATCCATAGTCAGTCTCTCTGAGTCGACACATTCTGTTTTCTGGGAAGGCTCTTTGCTACCCCTAGAACTTCACAATTCTCAGTAATCCACCGTGAGAATTTCATAGGCTCCTATCACAGCAGGCTTCCCAGTCTGCCCCTGGATGTTCACCTAGGTGCCCTTTCTGAAGCCTTGGCCATTTTGGTTGATTTAACCCAATTTTCTCCTACTATAATTTAAGTCATATTCCCTCTAGTCCCCGAGTGTCATTTCTTTGGGACTCGATAAGTAGGCCCTGTAGCATGTCCCCCACCTGTGGGCAGGCAGCCAGCTGCCAGGTGGCAGTGGTTGAAATCAGGAGAGCTGCTTCACCTGGAACGCACTAGCAACCCACCCCATACACAGCAGAGGTGATAGTTCTAGCTCAGGATTGTCAATTTGCGTGCCCATTGAAATGACCTGGAGAGTTTTCTTTATTTTTACTAGTGTTTTGCTTTTTATTTATTCTACTTTTAATTGCTTTATTTATTTTGTTATTTTTTTAAACCAATCTTGGTCTCCCCTCCCACCAGAAATTTTGATTTAATTGTAAGTCTGTGGGGGAGGAATAAACTTTTCTCTACCCACAAGGTTCAGTTGGCTGGACTAATAATCAAGAGATTAGCAAGAGAAAATAACCAAATTTAATACATAGTACGGGAACCCCGCATACATGAGTCAGAAATCCCGCATGCATGAGAGGTTTGAGGTAGAAAGGGGGGTTGAGATATATAAGACCTCCTGAGCTGGGATGAGGTAATGCACCTTGGGGGCCTCAAAGGTCATTGCAGATGATAAGAACAGATGTTTAGTAAATTGAAGTTGGTCCTGCCCTATAGATAGTAATAGTTCAAAGGATGGGCCAACGTTTTTCTTGAACCTGAAACTAAAATTGCCTTTAGCTCACAGTAATCTGCGTACCACTGAGGCACATCTTAGGGTGGCTCCTTCTGAACCCTCACAAGTTAAAAGCGGTTTTTCTTATTTGTTTAATATTAGCATTAGCAACAACAGTAATGGAAAGGAATAATGGAAAGTGAAAACTCCTCTGCTCGTGTGTGAACACGTTCGTGATCTTGGATTTACTCTTGTGTGCCTCTGTCTTTGCCCACGCTGTTCCTTCTGTCTGGATCCTTTAAGAGAATTTCAATCACTTGGCGATGACCATGCAGCAGGGCATTTGTAAAGCAGATGGCCTGGCAAGGTTCTGGGGCCTCTGTGGTACCGCATACCCTCTCCATCGCCAGGTCTGCGATAGAGGTCACCTTCTGATTCTCTACACTCAGGAGGGAGAGTTGGGGCTCAGGTGGTATGCCAAATCATCATCGTGTGTCTGTGGGTTCAACACACACACACACACACACACACACACACACGCACTCTACCCACTTTAATTTCATCCTTGACTCCCTCCCCAACTGTCCTACCATTTATGGCCAGAGATACTTTCCACAAAGTTTGAATATGTCCCATTGTGCCAAGCAATACATGATGCCCTTGGAATACAAAAAAGAACAAGGAAAACATGGAGGAGCTCAAAGTCAGTGGAGGAGCTACACTAGCACTTGGGTAGGAAATGAGAGAGACTGCAGAATGCTATGGGAGCTGAGACGTTAGCAGGATTAGGTTGCCCTGGGTTTTGGGGGTGGGTGCGTGGAGGCAGCCATGTTTTAACAAAGATTCACTAATGGTCTGAGAATTGAAAGCCGAAGAGGACGTCCTCAGGTAATGATGGAAAGAGAGCAGCTCAACAGTCAGGAATATGGAGGGGAGAAAAGGGCAGCAGGAGAGCGAGCTGGTTTGGGGACCCACCAGTGCAGGTCCCAGGCTGCTGTGGCTGGAGTGGAGTGTGGGGTGAGGAGTCTGGGGTGGGGGCAGAGCTGGGCTTCGAGAGTGGATGAGGGATGTAAGAAGAAGAGATCAAAATTTGAGAGCCTCCCCGCTTGGATCAGAAGGAGTTTAAATGCCATTGTGGGGACAGAGCCAGGAGTGCAGTTTCCAGGCTCTCGGCCTCACATAGAAAGGTGCTGGCTCAGGTAGTAAATGGCCATCAACTGTGATTGGATGGCCATCAGCTGTGGCTGGTTGGCCGTCAGCTGTAACCAGTGAGCCATTGGCCACTAATATAACTGCTGTGGCTACACTAGCAAAAAATGGGGGCTAGCAAGAAGATGGTGGCTGAGCTAGCAAGTGGCGGAGTGTGGATTGTGGATTGCAGAGAGGCGGATTGCAGCTAGCAAGTGAGGTTGGTTGGCAGAGAGAAGCAGATGGCAGGTTGCGGATAGTGTGGCTCCTGCTTCCTGTGTCTCCAACCCAGCCGCCAGAGAGACTATGACTCCCCTATCTATGGCTCCGTGGGTGTTCCTTTTTGGCCTCACCATGTCCTGCATTCTTATGTGGGGAGCGGGAGCAGAGACCCCACAGGCCACCCCATGTGACAGCCATCCTGTAGGTGACAAGGAGCCATAGGAGGAATTTAATGGGTGCGACAAGATTTACAAGTGTGCTTGACAAGAGCGAAGTGGAACGATGGGGGAAAGACTGAAGACAGGGAGACAAGTTCAGCTCTGTTACCCTATTCCTGGAACAGAGTGAGAGGGGTCCAGGGTGTGGGGAGGAGGGAGGAGGAAGAAAGAACCTCATAACCAAGCATCCTCAACTCTCATGTGTCACATATTTGTCTACAAGTCATGCCACATTTTCAGTCTCAGCCTTCCCTCTCTGCGTCCCGCACTCCAGTGTGTTTCCAGGCTACCCAATATATCCCCACCCCACACTTCAACACTAAGTTTTGTTCCAATTAAATCCAAAGCACTTTAGGAAAGGGGATGTGGGGACAAAACCCCAGAGAGTAGTTTACAGGCTCTCGGCCTCACGTGGAAAGGTGCTGGCTCAGGTAGTGGATGGCCATCAGCTGTGGCTGATTGGCCGCCGGCTGTGGCCGGTTAGCCGATTGGCCGCTAGTATAACTGCTGCGGCTACGGAGGAGAGCGGAGGATTGCTGAGGAGACGAGGAGCCGAGGAGAGTGGAAGAGAGTAGAGGAACAGAGTCGAGGAGAGTGGAGGAGTCGTCGGTCGGTCGGTTGGCGGAAAGGCGGACGGCAGGTCGCGCGTCTGGTGGGCCCAGCCTCCAGTGAGACCATAGTGGTATGACTCCCCTACCTATGGCTCCATGGGTGTTCCTTTTTGGCCTCACCATATCCTGTGTTCTTATGTGGGGAGCAGGACCAGAGACCCCGCAGGCCGCCCTGCATGAAAAATGGCGCAGCGAGCAGGGTCTCCCTCACGACAGGGGATTTCTCAGAGTAAGGTGAGGACTTAGGGATTCTACACTGCAAACATTAAGCCAAATAAATTTTGTGTCATTCACTGCTTTGAATTCTCCAGGCCATAGTTTCCTCCATTGCATATATAATCAAAGCTAGTTGTGCTTGAGGACTGGGAGGGTGTGGGGACAGAGCCAGGAGAGCAGTTTCCAGGCTCTCAGCCTCACATGGAAAGGTCCTGGCTCGGGTAGTAGATGGCTGTCAGCTGTGACTGGTTGGCCATCAGCTGTAACCAGTTAGCCATTGGCCACTAATATAACTGCCATGGCTACATTAGCAAGTGCGGATTGCAGCTAACAAGTGCAGTTAGCGAGCGGATTGTGGATTGTGTTGATCCTACTTCCTGTGTCTCGCCCGGCCGCCAGCAAGACAGGGGTGCAGGAAGACCACTTCTTGGGTACTGGCGGATGTTTGCTTTTGTGTCTCGACCAGCCGCCATGGAGAATATGGTGGTATGAACTCCCCTATCTATGGCTCCGTGGGTGTTCCTTTTTGGCCTCACCATGTCCTGTGTTCTTGTGCGGGTGCTGGAGTGGGAGCAGAGACCCTGAGTTGCAGAGGGAATAACAGAAAACCCACAAGTGTAGACACTTTAGAGTCTTCAAGTCCCATGCATGACTCTGTCCCTCTGTGGATCATTTTCTCTCTCCGGAAACAGGATGGTGGGCATGAGGCCGTCCTCCAGAGCATGGCTGGTGAGCCAGGCCTTCTCCAGAGGAACCCTTAAGTCCGGGGCCAGATGCGTTGCATTTTGACATGATCACACTGTTGGCCCTCAGCTTCTGTCTGCTGCTCATCTCTCCCGGGGCTTCCCTTGAGTCTGGACACTCCCAGCCCTACTCCCGCTGTTCTCCCTCACCTTCTTCAGAAGCCCACATCTCCAAGGTCCACTCATGAGAAACAATTGGGGGTGATACATGAAAGGGAATCTAATCAGAGATAATCAATAGGCAATATTAGCAGAGCGAAATTAACTCCCCGCCTAGACGAGTCACCCAGCCCTGGCTAGCCGGCAGCCAGCATCCTTAATTCCATTTCCTGTCAGTTATTAAAATGATTTTCCAAGAGATAGTCTCCTCTCAGCAGAGTCACAGACTAATAAACTGCAGTTAGGCCCCTGGAGCAGCCAGGCATCCTGGCCTGCCCTACCATTTCCTCTGGTTCCTCATTGGCAAAGCCTCCAGGGTGGCTTCCTGCCATCCTGGCAGGAACTTCATTTCCTCCTTTATTTCTCACCCTGACCCCAGCCTGCCGCCCCCCACCCTCCCAAAAGAAACAAAAAAAAAAAGCCCAGCAGCCCTTCTACTCTCTCCCACTAAAACATCAGGAGCAGGATCTTAGAAAGTTCTGAGGTCAGGTTCACAAAACAAGAGCAGTGGAGCTGCAGAATCAGAAAATCACAGGTTCTTCAAGCTGGGGGAGGCCCTGGAGATCACTGTAAGCTCACACCTCCGTTCAGTGAGTGAGAACGCTGAGGCCTAGATGGGGAGAGGGCCGACCTCAAGGCCATGTGGTAGGTTCTGGAATAGGAGCCGCAGGCACACTGGCAACTCACAGAAGCATCATGGCAGCAAGTCACCATTTGCTCATGTGGCCACTATTTACTGAACACTTACGATGGGCCAAGCCATACTTGACCCTGAGCTATAAACCTAAGTGAGATACAGCACCTTCCCTCCAGGACCTCACAGTCTGGGGAAGATAGACACAAAAACAGATGCCGATACTACAGCTTGGTAAGTGTGGGCACACATATTCGCCCAGAGGCACAGGGAGCTGAGCATGAGGCTGAGAGCCAGGTGTTTAAGTGCTGGGGAAGCTGGCAGCCTGGCGTAGGTGAGAGCCGTGGCTGCTGGTCACAGAATAACAGCGACCACACACAATGCCTACCTCGTCCCAGGCATCACTCACTTTGACCCTTCCCACCTTCCTCTGAGGAAGATAAAAGGATTACCCCCAGTTTGCAGGTAAAGGAAACTGAGGCAGAGAGAGGCTACCTGACTTGCTCGAGGTTACTTAGCCAGGTGTGAGAGAACTGGGGTTTGGACTCAGTCCTCCAGCTCCAGAGGCCACGCTTCACTATGCCTTCTGCTCCTCTCTGCTCAGGTGACTGCTGCTCCTCAGTTAACACACCACATCCCACTGGAAGCCTCCTGCCACTATGACCAGGTGTGAGCTCGCATTGAACTCTGCACCACTCAGCGGGTGACCCAGGCTCTGAGTCATGTTTAATGGCCTCAGGTCACCCCAAGCACTGGCCCTGCTCTGACCTCCCACTGCATCTCTAACCCAGGCATCTCCAAGGCCACCTTCAGAACTGTTTCCAAGCAACAGAGGATTGTGCTTTTCCTCTTTGGCCCCTCAAGACAATGGTGGGTAGAGTCTACTTGGAGTTGCTTCTCCCTCCATCCCTGGCACGTCCCAGAGTCACCTGCACATTCTTGTCTGGTTACCTCAGTTCAGAACAGGGAACTGCCATTTATAAGCAGCTACCGTGCACTGCATGTCACTGGGGTGTGTTATTGGGCCATCTCATGCTATCTCATCTAACACGTGCACCAAGCCTGGGAGACAGGTGTTATCATCTCCACTGAACAGGGGAAGAAGTCCCACAGGGAACTCCAGGAACTCGCTGCAGGGTTCAGAGCCATTGGCTGGAGGAGCCAGGCTTCGCCCCCAGGTCTGTTTATCCCCAAGCCTGGCTGGAGTTCAAAGCCTCATCCATGACCATGAACTGAGCGGCGAGCCTGTGAAGCCTGCATCTTTGGATTCAAACATGATGCTCTACCCAACTGAGCTCACCAACTGTGGCCAGAAAGCAATTGTCATAATATCAGAAACCCATTAGGACCCGCAGAGCCTCTGAAAGATGCTTCAAGAATACGTCTTTGAGCTGAAAGTGGTGCCAAGCATTATGCTATCCTGGAAACAACTGCCTGCGGCTGGAAAACAACAGAACAGGCCCCAAACACAGATCCAGCCTCACACAGACCCTACCAACCACCTTCCACCTCCCAGACAATAACGTCCTCTGAGCTGAGAGGAAGCAGTCCTCGTGGGAAGAACAGTATGACATTACACCAGAAAGAATAATGCAAATGATCTCAGAGTTGCACAAATTGCCCTTTTGCAGACTCCCAATTGGTGAATGAGGCAATCCTACAATGAAGCAATCTGTATTCAAGTCATTTTCCGTCACAGCAACCCGAGGAAGCCTCCATCTCCATCTTCCACTGTGGCTCCTAGAGGTTCTGCTGCTTTTATATTTATCTTTTCTGTGGCTGATTTTCTGGAGTAGGCAATGGGCTAAATCTACTGCCATTTTCCAGGGGAAACAACTGCCAAATTCAGCTCATTAGATCGTGAGCATGTGTGACATGCAAATCTCGTCCTGTCACTTTCCTCATTGAAAGCTGGCAGTGTCTTCTCACTGCCCAGGGAAAAAGTCTCCCTGACACAGTGCACCAGGCTCTTAACCCTGGGCCCTGGCTGCATCTTGAGCCTCCGTTCTCACTGCTGTCCCCGGGCCCTCAGCTTTTCCTGTTCTCTGCTCTTGTTGAATTTTTGGATGTGTCACACTCTCCAGACTCCTTTGGGCTCAACCTTAGCACATGCCATCTCTCCCTCCCCAGCCCCTCCCCTCCTCTTCTACTTTTTCAAATTTCTGTCTAAAGTTATGTATTCAGAGAGGTTCTCTTGATCTCCTAATGGTCTCTTCCTCCCTCAGCCTCTGCACTGTCTCTTTCATAATATTTATCACTCTTGTTTAGGACCTGCTCCTCCAACAACCTGTAGATTCCCGGAGGGCAGGCTGGTATCTGTTCTGTTCACTGCTGTATTCTTGGTGCCTAGCTTAGTGCTACACGGGAAGGACCCAAGAAACATTATGGAATGGAGGAAGTTTGAAGAGACAAAATTTAGCTCTTCTGTTTCCAACAAGGACAAGAATTGGAGCCATCGTGCTGAAGAGAAGATAGCATCCCATGCCACCTGCAAGCCACGCCCAGCCTGCAGGTAACAGGTGGTGAGTATATCCCCCCTTCCACGTTTCGTGGTCACATGCTATTCCTAGACCATGTGCTATGTGTGCAGCAGAATATTTTCACATCTTCAGGTTTTGCTCCTTCCTTCCTGCACACATGTTCTCTTGGGAGGCTCAGTCCTTGCCCTGGGCACAGAGAAGGGTCCCTGTTGCCCTGTTATTCTAATGCTTTCTGACTCACAATGCCATAGTGGCATGTGTCTCTGTCACATTAATGATAATTTATGACAGTATGGAGTTGGCTGGTTATTTCTTATTAAAAATGTGGCAGACAACTCTCAAGCATCTATGTGGCTGTCACTGCACTCAAGGTGAGGTTCTCAGCCTGGTCCCCACCTCATGCCTCTTCTCTGTCCCCAGAATGTGTTTTTGAGCTGTTAACTTTGGCCATCAAAGAGATTAGGAGCTCCGAGTACACAAACTCAGCATATTTTGATTGAAACCAAATATGACAAGAGGAAAAATTCTCCTGGGAAAGGCAGCATGTGCTGGATTCCAAAATACAGTGAGCAGTTTGGGTTCCTACTGCTCTGCTCCATGGGTGCCAGTGGGTGCTAGACATGGACCCTACAACTCAGGCTCAAGGTACTAGGGGTCCTTCTGATTACAAATGCGAGTCACAGAGCCAGGAGGCAGGCCCTGCCCCGCTGCCCCAGGTGGGGCTGTGGCATCTCGATAATTGAAGCTCTTATAGTTCTAATGAAAGGTCACCATGTCTTGATGCCAGCTAGGCCTTGCCTGCCTGAGGCTGGGAGATGGACTTTATGAGCTCTGCAAAGCTGCTTGTGAAGGCTTTAAAGAGCTAATAAACAAGAGCCATGAAACAGTCCATTTTACTGATGAGGCTGAAAAAGAGTTAATGAAAGTGAGCCAAGTGGGACTATCCAGTCTTGCATCCCCTCCCCCGGGACCGCCCAGATTCCACCCCTAGAGATAAATTTTTCTGTCGAAACATCCTTAGAAAAAAGAGATAAGACCTCAACCAGAAAAGGCTAGTTTTTGACACCTGCATAGACTGCCTGAGCCTGCCCTCAGCTTGAACTCTAGCCTCATTATAATACAATTAGAATAAAATGAACATTACGATTTGCCCTCCCCGCCCACCTTGTGTTTTTCCATATGCATCATGGGTAAGAGCATGCACAGAAAGAAACTAGTTGTATAACCTGCACATGTCAATCAAATAACCTGTCTATACATCAGGTGGACGTCACATCTCCTGCTGTAAGAAAATCTACCTACTCTTTCTTGTATAAGAAAAAGCTCACCTGAAGTTAGGTGCAGCTGTCCACTCAAGACTCTGCCCCTGGCAGCCTCTCTGCCGGCACCTTTCTTCTTAAATAAACTTTCTAACTTCTATTCCTTTTGAGTCTTGTGAATCCTTTCACATTCTACGAATGACCAGGGGTATCCAAAGACAAAACATTTAGACCAGGCTTTTTGCCAAATCTCTATGGGTATGTCACCTACAGTGCTGCCCCCAAACTCTGGGCCAAAGCCTGTGGCCCTGGGGGCTAGCCAGCTGCCGGCCGAGTCTGTACTGGCAGCTCCTGCTGTCCCCCAGAAACTTCAGGACCCCACGGGCCTCAGGCACTGGCATCTATAACAGAGTGAGAATGCAAGGCATAAACAGTATTAAAAGGCAATTATAGCTGGAATTTCCATTGTACTTCACAGTTTCCAAACATGTTTTATATACTTTTCATTTCATCCAAGGTATGTTCTTTTGGGGCTCATGGATGGGTAGTGGCTTGCCCAAAGTGGCAAGTAAGTGGCAGTGAGGAACTTTGACCAGGTCCTTTGGCACCAAGCCTCATGTCACATGGCAGAGTTGTGCAGTGATTGCTCCTGGCCTTCGGAGGTGGCAACAGCAGGGGCCTGGTCTCATGAGCCAGCGTCCTGGGCATTTTTCTCCAGCTGCCCTTGAGCCTGAAGTGTTAGCTATAGCCTAGCATCTGGAAAAGGCACTTTTCACTTCTGCAGTGAGAAATGACCTATTGCTAGGATAAAAAGGGGTCTGAGGCCTCCCTCTCTGAAAATGACAGGCTGGGCCTGCCTGTGGAATTTGCAGGTAGTAGGGAAATTCAGGCCCACTCTCCTTCTGTCTTGTAGGCTTGATGACTGAGATGCTAAGGAAGCAACGTGCCTCCCCACCTACCCTGACACCACTTGTGTCGCAGAACTAGGTGAAGACTGCGGATGGGACAGGTAGAGAGGGTTGGCCAGGGAGAATGGCTGAGGGACTGCATTGCTTAGTACTGGGGCAAGAGCAGGCCCAGCATGCCCAGAGACTCAAAACTAGACAGTGCGAGCAGGGAGGGCTGGGACGGTGCCTGCGGTATTACTATGCCCTGCTCAGAGCCTGGAGCTCATTCAATAAATGTGTGTTGGCTGAACTTCTGATCACTGAACACATTGTGTCTGAGCCTTAGCTAAATGTGGGCCAATTGCTTCCAACAGACTGGGGCGGGGCAGCTGGGCAGGCTCGGATGTGGAGCCAGGCACAACTATGTCAGACAGGTGGGAGGAGAGAACCCATCCTCCGGAAGTCAGGCTTATTCTGGAAGTCAGCGGACCACAGGCCCAGGGCTTGGACGCAACATGAGGCAGCCTGAGGGTGTAAGGCAAGCTAGGGTGCGTCACAGGTGGGGCAGAACTCAGCAACCAGGTGTGCAGGGAGGTGCCATTCAAGACTCCAGGCAGGTAGCAGGGATCTAGAAAAATCTGTCTTTAGGAAGAAGACTCCAGAAACCAGGCTGGAGAGCCTCTGTGTAGTACAGATGGGGGTTTGCAAGAATGAGACAAAGCTCGCGTACTATGTGGGACTTGGGACGTAAAGTAGGAGACCAAGGCAGGGCAGATACCCAGTGATCAGAGCTGGCCACTGGGCCGGGCACAGACTCCTGGCCAGGTGACTGCCCAAGGCACAGGGAGCGGCAGAAATGTCTGGCTTAATTTCATCCTGTTACTGAGATCTAGGGCCAGGCTGGGCCTAGAAATGAGGTGCAAGATGCCAAGAGGCAAAGAAGACTGCAGAGACGGGGAGAAGGTAGGGCCTGGCAAAGGGGAGGTGGCCTTTCCGGGGTGGCTTTTACAAAAGAAAAGAAAATGTCGGCATGTCTCAAGGGACACAGACACAGCTATTGGAAGACAGGAGGCTAGTGCTCCTAGAGTCACTCCTGGATACGTTCCCCAGGGGTCATGCCGGTCAGCTGTCACCCTGTCATCTCCCACCTGTACCCTCACTCTGCTCAGGGAAAAACATGGGCAGAGAGAGGGAGCTTGTGGGCCAGTAGGGAAGAGAGACCAGGCCTGCAGTGGACCTCAGCGCAAGCCCAGAGTGACCCAGGTACAAATAAGCCCAAATAAGCTCACAAAAGATGCACCGTGGCTGCAGGTCTGAGGACAGGGGAGTTGGGAATGGAAGGGAGCTGTTCCCCGGAGAGGGAGAAGAATGACAGAGGAGAAAGTCACTAATGGGATTTGTACAGTCTCAAAAAGAAAAGGAAAAAAAGGCAGAGTCGGGGGAAAAACAGGTTTCAAAAGTGAAGTCATTCTTAAAGCATCTCTATTGTCGCGCCGAAACCTCATCTTATACACTGACTTCTATGCTCAAAGGAGATAGTGCTTATTTTCCACTGAATCAGAGACAAATGACAATTCCCACTGGAGCCTTCCCAGGGACAGGAGGGAGGGCTGCCGTGGAATTGCTGCTTCATGCCTCCCAGGCTCTACTTTTGCAGCCCAGGAGCAGAGAGAGGGGATGGTGTGGCGGGGGCAGAAGATGGGGGCCAGGGCAGGCCGAGGGGTGACCCTCCTTTCCTCTGCTGAGCCTTTGCTCAACCAGCCCCCACCCCCAGGGGTGTCAGGGATGCCTGCAGACCCCAAACCCGAGCTTCATCCTGGCAACATAGGATTTTGCCCCAGTGCCCATGGATGGAATTCAACGCAAAGCGGGATGGGTTCAGTGCCTGACGACAGACAGAATCCAGAGCTGAATTTCAAAATGGGCCTCTTCAAGGAGCAGGCAGCCCTTCCACCGCAGTGAAAACCCACAAATGTGTTCCCCTAGAATGCCTTCTGGGGACCCCACCCCCACGTCCTCTTTAACCCTCCCCCTCTAATACAGTCGCTGTGCTCTTCTCTTAAGTTTCTCAATTTTTCTAGTCTAATATATGTGGACAAAAAGCATTAATGATTTTCACTGTATTTGTCTCTAGATACAAAGAGAGAGGCCTCCTGGGCGGGAGGCGCAGAGGGAGCAGCACGAACAGCAGAGGGCGCGCTGAGCAGCTCTTGTGCTCGCTCGTCGCCCGGCCTCCATGGCTGCCCCTGGCCCCCCAGGGTCTCAGAGCCTCAGCTACAAGATGGGTGAGGAGCACCTAGCACCTAACTCCCAGGGCTTTGGGGAAGCCAGTGAGTAAGGAGATGCCAGAGCGTTATGAAAGGGCGGGGCCACTGTCGCTGAAGTGAGTTATTATCTTCAAGGGCACTGCTGTCCCCAGGATACCCACCGCCAGCCAATGTCTCCTTCTCATGCTCCCATCCTGGGCCCTGTCAGCCCCACCGCTTCCTCTAAATGGCCCCTGTGCCTTTCCAGCCCCTGGAATGTCTCTCCCAGAAGAGATGATGACTCGGATGAGACTGCCTGTCTCCGAAGCTAAAGAATAACCCCAAACCAAACTAAATCAAAACACTTCATTGGGCCTGGCAAAGGACATTGTATTTCCATCCTTTGGAGATTCTGTTACCACTCTTGGACTGAGGCTAGAAGCTTCCCCGAGAGGTCTCTAATGGAAAGCAAGGGCTCCACTTCTCTTAGGGCCTCTGAGTACTGTTGTGCAGTTTGTACACTGCACAAAAGCACCAGGCCAAAGGGCAAGTGAAATCCACTTTGCCTGCCCAGCAGAGCGCCCACACATCTATGTGCTCCTTGAGGAGACCACTTTTAAAATTAAGACAAAGGCCCCTATCTGCCCACAGAGCCCGTCCCCCTTTCTGAGTTATGATGGTTGCAGAGAATATTTTAGAGCTGATGGGGGCAGGAGATAACATCAAGATGCAGGTGAGTGAAAATGTGGTTCTGGGCCAGGTGGTAGGTGCCCAGCTGAGACTCAAAGGCTGCTTTTGTGCTGCAGAAAGTGTTTTAGGTGAAACTGCACAGGTCTAGTGCGCAGGAGGGGAGGGACGAGGGAGGGTCCAAGATAGCACTGACCTCAGAGTATTAGGCCTGGGAGGACTTCCGTGTCACCTACATAAGTCATTTTCAAAGGTGTTTGGTTTTGGTCTTGGTTCCTTCTCATTTCTCTATTTTATTTTTACTAGTAGAATTCTTTTTCCAAAGAAAATAAAACCAGAGGAAGGAAAGACTCTTTTTGAGTCTGGGGAGGGGAGACCCAGAGCTCTGCCCACTCTGCCCATGGCACCTCCCACAAGCCCTCGGGCCCCCAGGACAGTGTGGGAAACACTCACTTGGTCCAGATCCCTGTTTCAGTGGTGATGAGGGTGAGCCCAGGAATGCAGGAGGACTTGCCCAGCATCCACAATGCACGGAAGGCACAGTGAGCCTAGACTGCCGCCACGGCCCAGGCGCTGGGCCTCTTTCTTCCCACACCGAAGAGGCAGGCCCTCATGCTCCCTGGCAACTGAATCTTCAAGGCAGCGAGACCTGGGTCCCTGTTCACAGGTGAGGCCCCCTGCCAGCCACAGAAGTGTCTCATCTGGTTCTGCCCTCTCCATGACGGGAGTGGAGTCCAAAATCTTAGAGGTGGTAAGGCTGATGAAGTGGGGGGACTGGAAATTTACCATCCACACTGGGGAAGGGAGCTATGATGGGAAGCTGGGACCCAGTGTCCAAGGGCCAAGTGTCTTTCACCTGGGCTCAATGGGAAGGTCCAGAAGACCTAGACAGAGAGTGTCCCTCCCGGCCTTTTCCTCAGACCTGCCCTGTCTCTCAGCTCCATCTCCTGCTTTCTCCTCGTCCTCCCAGCAGCATGTACATCCCAGACTCCTGCTCCTGACCTTGGCTTCCCTCCAGGCTTCACATGGCCTCCCATTCTAGAGCACTCTTGGTTGGCTCATATCCCCCACCTCAGCTCCAGGACCCTCTCCCCACCCCCTGACAGTCTGCAGAGGAGGTGCCCTGGAGCCAGTCCTGACTTCCCAGATGCTTCTACCAAGGAGCTTATCTTCCCAGAGCAGGGAGCAACAAAAGTGTTGCTCCTTTGATTTTCTTTTTCCTTGACTTGTCCCCAGCCCTCCCACTCCAGAGCACCAGGAACGCAGCTGTCCCATTGCTTCACTCTCATGTGCATTTATTGAGCGCCCACAGATGGTGTGGTACTATGCTCAGGGTTCAGAGCCACGGTCTAGTCAAAAGGAGACCAGAGCTAGTACAGAGAACGTTTCATAGCTGGTAAGGGATGGGGAAGGGGAGAACTAATCACAAAACAAATTCCTATTCGAAAGCAACAGAATGTCCTCTGAGAGTAATATATATTCTATGCACACGTACGCGCGCACACACGCCCTGAATGAACACACGGGTGTACCCAGTGGTTGTATATGCATGCATATACAGTGTTGTGGGTAAATAAACGACTGTATATGCTGTACGTGCACACGCACGCACACATCACCGCACAGACAGATAATCTGGCTTAGGCTATCAAAGACACTAGTCTCCAGGTTCTAGTGAAGCGATCTGCCCTAGATGCCTGCAGCATGCAAAACTTGGAAGATCTGGAGATTCACAGTAAAGGAGGACAATGGGTATACATGGGTACTCTCTGTCCTCAGGCCCAGCTGCAGCACTCGCGGAGCTCGCTCTTGGTCAGCAAGAGCAAAGCCTTTGTGAAGGGCTCGCAGAGCAGAACTGAGGAGCTGGAGGACCTCTGTCCAGTGGCAGGGCCCTCGGGAGCCTTGGTGAGTCCCCCAATCTTCTTGGCAGAATTTAAAAACTCTGGTTTTTGAGCATGTAGTCCTGCAAACAGTATTCCTTGTTACAGTGCTGCAGATCGAGGTGAGAGGTTTTTTTTCTCACTGCTCTCTGCAGCTTCCCACATGTGCTAACGCATTTTGTAGTCATTAGATACAGATGTTTCACACAGCTGTCCCTTAAAATCCAAGTCTACTGTGAAATCGAGGTCTCGCTGCAAAGAAGGAGGAAAGGGTCACAGCATTAGTGTGGTAGGAAGTCACGGCACCACTCCCCTCCCCGCAGGCAGAGGGTTGGGCATCTACTGTGTTCCTAAGGTTTGCTAGTTAAGGAGTTCCCACGAACAGCCCTCAGGAATCTATTCTGGTGCCTCATTATCCTCACAGGAAGTTCTTTGATTCCTAACCCAAATCCTTCCTGTTATAATATAAAAATGTTCCCTCTGCTTTCATCCTGGGAGAAAACAGAGTGGGGTGGTTGAGTCTTCTGTGGTATAACCCTCAAAGCGTTCTGCAGACTCTTAGTGCAGTTTTCCGCACCTGGGATAGCTCAAAAAGAATCACGGTCTCCAACCCACCAGGCCAGCTGAAGAAATAGAAACCAAACTTCCCCAGGTCACCAGAAACACTCTCTCTCTCTCTCTCTCTCTCTCTCTCTCTCTCTCTGAAATTTATTAGTGTTGCTCCAACACCTTCTATTCAAATGCAGTCAGATTCTCTCCCACGAGCATATGATTTCCACTAGGTCCAGGAGGAATTACGTCAATCCCTCCTTCTTGTGATGATGTAAGAGGATACAATGCCTACATGATGAGATGAAGTGAGGTGGACACACTGGACAAAAGGTTGATTCATATCCTGGGCAGGATGGAGGAAGACAGCTGGAGATTTCATCACGATGTAAGATGTGACAAAAGAAAGGCCATGTGGTCTCTGTTTCCATCATGGTGAGAATGGTGGGGGAACAGACTGGAGAGATGGGGCCTCATGACCCTGTGCCAGACGTGCTCAAAGTTGAATGCTAATCGGATTGTATTGCTCCTCTGCTTAAACCCTCAGAAACTCTTATTTCCTGGCTCAGCTCATCCGGAATGAAGTGAAACCCATGGTAATAGCCTCCAGTCTCAGAGCCCCTCCATAAAAAGCTAGAAGCTGTGCTCAAGGCTGAGAGTCCGGAGAGAGAACTAGAGAACATTTCTAATTCCTGAGCTTTAACGAGCCAAGGTTGGAGTCCTGCAGTTCTGGCGAGTCACATTCAAGCCCACCTTTTACTGTCTCCCCCAGTAACTTTCCTGATTGTACACAAGGCACTTAGGCACCTAGGCGAGTGGGTCCTGCGACCAGCTCTGCAGTCCCCTCTCCTCTCTGACGCCGGCCCACACAGAGGCTGTCTCAGCACTCACCACATTTTTGGCATTTGGCTTCATGGAGATGGTCCCGTAGAGTTCTTCCCCCCTCCGGACCGTGAGGTAATCTTCCAAGTAGAAGACGGTCTGTTTCCAGTGTGTGTAGGGGGCGTCAGGGGCTGAGGGGTGATGGACAGGGAGCAGGGGGACAGAAAAGTCAGAGGAGACGTCTCCAGAAGGGCTGAGGCTGGGACTCTGCCTACAAGTTGCTGGGTTTCCGCTGAAACTTTCTGACCCCCACACAACACTCCTGTTGGGTCACATGTCCAGCCCTTGCAGCCTGCCTCCAAGCCCCCACCAGAACTGCCCCCTCGGTCCTACTGACCCCTCCTTCCATCAGATTCCCACCTGTCAGGACTGTGAGTCTTAGCTGGAGATCAGAAGAGAACAAGCTGATGGTACAAATTCATACCAAGGAGTGAAGGATGAATAACCCCCTCAACCAGCTAAACTCTGTGACACAAATGGATCCCAGAATGTTACTGATTTTCATTAATTTGACAGAGTGAAGACTTTCAGACAGTGTAAGGGAGAGATTTATAGAGTAGGCCATCCTGTCTCCTCTTAAATGACATCATTTATGCAAACTCGACAGCTAACCCAGTTTCCCCAGTAACACTGACAGCCCAGTCCTACAAATAGCTTTCGCTGCCTGCTTCTCTGCCCTAGAACCAAAATTAGTACCCTTGGCCCAGACCTGCCGGAGGTAGGGGGTTCAGCTGTGCCTTCCTAACTGGATCAAATACAAGTGAGGGATGATTCTCATTCCCCAGCCCCAGTGCTGGGCCACAGCTCACACCGCCTGCATGATCGCACCTCCCCTGTATTTCCATTAAATCCCATCCATTCCCTCTCAGCACATTACAGATTCTACAGCTAAATGAGGGGTCTGCCTAATGGGCCATCTTCCTCAACTGTAGCCGTCTTCGGTACACTCTCCCCTCCCTACTCATCAGATTCTTTCTTCCTCATCCTTCATGGTCACTTCCTCTGGGAAGCTTTGCCTGACCACCCACCTGCGTTAAGGGCACCCTGGGCTTCCGTTACCATGGTGCCTATCATGCCGGAGCACAAATACCTTTTTTTCCTCACGTGTTTGTGTCCTTCACAAGACTGCAATCTCTATGAGGGCAGGCCTGTTCATTGTTATATCCTCAGTGCTTACCACCACACTTAGTAGATCTATAAGTACTGAATCAATGAACATTTGATTTGGTAACAACCCAAAGAGTAGACCTCTCATGATGCTTCAATGTACCCACAGGTGTTCAGTTACATTGGGGGCTTTAGAACCCAGGGGCTACAGAACTCATCATAAGTTCCTCTTGGCCCTTCAGGCGCTTACCTTCCTCCACCAGGATATAGGACTCATTCATATTGATTCCCTCTTTGCTTAGGACCAGAGCTAAAGATGAGAAGACTTGGGGAGAACATAATAAGTACCTTTCAAGCACTTCAAAAACGGTCACATGGAAAGACTTATATGTGGCTTTGGAGGCAGAACAAAGGCTAGTCGGTGGGAATTACTAGTAGGCAGATTTTTAATTCACCAGAAAGAACTAGAGCTGTCCCACAATCTTATGAGCTACTTGAGGTCCACAAACTGGGGATTTATCATACACTGAGTCAGATAGGTGACGTCTAAGATTGTTCAAGCCCCAAGATCTATTTTAATGGTGGTGAAGAGTCCGTCTTTCCTTGCCTTTTGCAGTGGACTGGCTTGATCAAATGTTAGTTGTTTGGTACAGGCTCAAGTAGACTTCACTGTGTGCATGTGGGACATCAATGCAAAGTCAAGGTCATGGAGAGGAAGGGCAGCCTGAGCATTTGGAAGGGCTGGAAGGAGGATACTGAACATGCAATCTGTGCCTCTCAGATCCTGGATCTCCAAACACACCCGGCCTTCCTGGCCTCTAAGGCATACTGCTGTCTAAGGACAAAGTCCACCTGCTCCCAGAACCTTCTCTGCCAACTACACCTAAATAAGTGGACAAAAGACAGTCTCTAGTGTGTGTGCAGAATAGCAGTTTATGACTGACAGGCTCTCGCCCCCACTTCCACCTACACCAGCTCAGACAGGTGTTTCTCCTGTTCTTAAAGACCTTCGGGCAAAGGGATTCAAGCAGTTTCTTCCTGTCACCTACTCAGATGCCTTGTGAGACTTCCAGAGTCTTCACTAGCTCAGATCCACAAAGCCTAGGAGCCTGCCTCTGATGGTAGCCCCCCAAAAACATGCCAGCCTCAGGTTGGAGAAAAGTGATTTCTTCCCCTCTCTCCCAACATCAACATCAAAAAATTAAGAATTTCCTGCAAGCGTCTCATTTCTAGGATGGATCCATTAATCATGGACTAATTATCTAAATCAGTCTTCTCAATACTAATCCTCTAACAGAAGAAATTTATGAAAATTCACTGTACTAGAGGGCATGTTTGCCAAGACTTAGAAACCTACCCCCAGGTGATGTAGATATACAGCCATGGCTGAAATCACTGTACAAACCTAATCATTCACATCTAATAACAATAACATCTCTGGGGTGGGTATCCGTGGAAAGGATATTTAATTAGGTAACAACGGGCCCAGTTTTCAGCCTCCACTTTGCCACGTATTTACACTGTGACCCTGGGGCTCATTTCCTACATCTTCAGAACGCGGAGTATTATGAGGGTGAGACAGGATGAGAAGGGGCAAAGGTACTAAGTGTGACCAAACCTCTTGTGCCCAGGACAGTTCCAGTTGACTTCTGTGTTCCTGGCATAATTATTTATCACATTTTCTTTTCCTCTCAAAAGTATCCTTAACTGAAAGATAAAATATATGGCCACCCTACCTCTAACATATTAGGCCCATGTTAGAATGTTACTGAGCCATTGCATTAGGCGGTTATTTCATTATTATAGAAAGTCGTATATCACTTACTTATCCATAAACTACAACTCTGACCTACAAAGGGACGCTGCCTCATGCTACTGGTCTAGAATGTCCTGGGGAAGCATCCTGAAGTAAACACCCAATACCGGGCGGTGGATGACATCTAGAGTTCTCGTCAGTGAACAGGCCTTTGCCTCTCCTCCCCGCCCCAACTACAATCCTCAAGACAGTGTCACTGCATTCGCTTTCCCTGTTATGAAGGTACCTGCATCCGCTTTGTATCGTGATCCTTTTCCTCCCTCGCCTCACAGTCTCTCTGGGGTCTGGATTATGGACAGCTTGTGTTTTGTATTTTGAGGTGAGTGTGAACAATGCTGCCCGCAGCACTGGTGCATATGCATTCCAAGCGTATGTGCATCCATTCATGCAATAGATATGGCCCTAAATGTGGGGAAGAACAGCCAGTACAGCCTTGCCCCCCTCAGATCCTACCACCTAAGTGAGAAGACAGATGGTAATGTCTGGTGTGGCTGTGACCAAGGAGGGGGGTGCCGATCACAGAAGACTGTGGGAACAAACAGCAGAGGCCTCTCACAAGAAGAGTTTTCCTGGTGCTTTTGGAAAGGGAATGGAATCCTGCTTCCTGTTTCACTTCCCAATGGCTAAGTGAAATCTAATGTTTCTTCTAAAATCTAAAGCTGTAAATTTATAATTATATTACCTAGGGGATTCACAAGTTTTTTGGAGCATTTAAAACTATGCACCAAGAAGCTTCTGTGAACTGAGAAAATGACTCAGTGGCACAGGATGGCAGGGCTGGAAAGGGCTGCCAGGCAATCTAGGTCCAATGGTGTCGTTTCACATAGAACAAGCCCAAGGCCCAGAGAGTAACTCGCTCAGTTGTCTTCAGCGTCAATCACCTTACCTTGCTGATTCCTGGAAAAACCAGGACTCAAACCAGGCCTGGTTATACTCAGCCTACTGCCCTTCTGCCTACCACATAGCAGCCCTAGGGCCCCAGTTCCTGTTTCCTCCCCCACCCCCCAGGATGTACCCAAGAGGCGGGGGCCGCTGGGCCCGCTGGCTGACGCGGACTGGAACCCTAGGCCCTGGTGCGCATTACAGCTTCTGCCTGGAGCTGCAGAGAGAAGATGCCAGATTGTTTTCAAGCTGCACAATAGTCAATGTACTTTGGAGTGGACCCCCCAGAGCCAGCTTCCGCTGGGCTGAAATGGAAACCGGTTGGGGGGTGGATGGGGAGGGGCCACATAAGCGGGCTACACTTTGCATGAAGTTCCAAACTAGCTGAGACCGAACAATACATTGGTTAGGTCCAAAACCAGCCGCGGGATAATGTATTAATATATTTCTGGTTAATATTTATATTTTAATAATTTATTTCTTAACTACTGTATTTACATTCCAATAATAATAGTAATCTTATTATATTAATTAATAAATAAGCAAAAAGTGAACCTCGAATAACCCAAATGATCGTATGTCATGAACCAACAACTAAGATTTCATCTAATTCTGTGTATCTGGGGTCCTTAAAAACAGAAGAGAAATTCTCTTTCCTTGGTGGTCAGAGTATAGAGGGTCTGCGTAAAGCCCACCACCAAACCCATACTAACTGGTAAGGACATCTGCTATGTGCTGGAAGCAAGAGCCCACGCTGACATATCAGGGCGGCTGAGAAAGCAACTAAACAATTTCCTTTCTCCTGGTTGCCACGTCTATGGAAATGCTGCAGCAAGAGGGATCTCTGTCGGCCACAAGGCATACCGTAGAGAAGACATGGGCTTGTCTTCCCAGAGGATGCCGCCCTTGGTCACATTCTCAGCCATCTTGTCCCTGTGCCCAAGGGCAGTGGTTCTCAACCTAGTCCTTGCATCACGGTCACCTGGAGGACTTACGGTCACCTGGAGGACTTACTAAGACACAGACGTCTGGGCCCCGCCTCAGAATTTCTGACTCAGCAGGTCTGTGGTGGGGCCAAGAGTTTGCATTTCTAACAAGTTTGGGGGGGGGGAAGGGGGGAGCAGTGTTGATGCTGCTGGTCCGTGGACCACACTTTGAGAACTTCTGCACCAAGGCCCAGGGAAAAGAGGGCTATAGGAACCCCAAATGTCCTTTCAGAACCTAAGTTTCTGGGATTCTGTGCAAAGGGGAGGGGACATGATGCCACAACTGCAAAAAGGCAGAGAAGCCGGCTCAGACCTTGATCCAAAACAATCATCATTCCTCCCACAGGCTTGTGTGGGACAATCGTGGGGTGTGACCCGAGAATGGGAAGGAAAGGGGCCAGTGGTTGGAGACTTAATCCTTCAAATCCTCACCATCGCCCAGGCAGCCGAGGGCTGACTTCTTTGATTCTGAACTGAATTAAACAAGCCTCCTCCACGTGGGGGCATCAGGAATGTCACAGCCACCACTGAGCCAGACAGCCATCTCTGGACAGGGTCCACCAGGCTGTTTGCTTCACCTCAAGGACCGGAAATAGATCATCTCAGGGGAAAGGAAAGCCCAGCTGAGAGCGAAGGGGCTGGAGCACAGGCTTCTGAAAGCCAGAACTTTTTCCAGAGCACCTGTGCCCACTAACTGCCTCATCACCGGAGCCTGGCAGGCCCTGTGGAGGCATCACCCTGGAGGTGGCAGGGACAGAGCCAGCCACTGTGGCTCCACCCCCGGCCTGCGGTCAGAGCCCTGATCCTCAAGCCGACCCCTCACTTCTCATCATCACAAGGCCAAGTTTTCCCCATCCTTCAGGGTCCAGGTAAAATCTCCCTGCCCTCTCCTGGATGTTCCTGCCCACCCAGATGAGCTCACAGGCTGCCCCTCTGAGGAGGGTGGCAGCTATAATGACCCAGATTAGGCTCCCTGGCTTTCCCCAGGGCACGGAGGTACCAGCAGAGGCCTGGCTGGTACAGACCAGAAAACCCTGGTATTTGTGGTCAGGAGACATTGGTTCCAGAAAAATACCTTCTGTGAGGGATTAGGTAAGTCTCTTGCCTCCTCTGTCAATAGGTAAGAGAGAATCATTGTCACTATGGCTTCAGGAAGTGAATAATCACATCCTTGAATTTTGGTGGAACCCATCTATTCCTGCCACAGGCACACTCGCCCTCAAGGACATGCTTCCTGTTCCCAGGGAGGCGCCACATGAATGGTCCATCTGAATACATTCCCAAGGGCAGAAGTTGTATCTTCACACACTTACATAACCGAGATTTGTTTAGGACCTGCTGTGAGCCAAGCACGGCCATAGAAGCCAAGAGTGCAGAGATTAATGAGATGTGGTCCCGCCTTACAGGGAGACCAAGGGCTGCAAAAATGGGGGAAATGTTGAATAAATGATGGCACATTTTATATTGAAATCTTGTGTAATTGTTTAAAACCAGAAAGTAGCTATCACTGTGAGGCTATGGAAGTACGTCCTAGGCATCTTGTCAAATAAAAAAAGGGTAGCAGAGGGCAGTGTTTAGAGTATGAACCAACCTGTTGACAGTTTTGATGTTGTACTCCGGTTATATAAGATGCCACCAATGGGGGGAGCTGGGCATAGGGGTCACAGAACTTCATGTAATATTTTTGCAACTTCCTGTGAGTCTAAAATTATTTCAAATAAAAAGAAAAAAAGGCATATATAGATATGTATGTGCTTGTGCACCATTAAAAATTTTGGAAAGATAAAGAAATTGTTAACAACATATGCCTCTGAGGCTTGACAGTGGGATGGATGGGGAGAGGACTTTTTCCTTGACTTTTCATACCCTTTGTTTTACATTTGCCACTGTGCACACACATCGCTTTAAACATCGCTATGACAGACGTAAGCACAGGATGTCAGGGAGCCCGGGAAGGGTACCTAAGTTTGACCCAAGATTGAAGGAGGGGAATCAAGTAATACTTGAGCTGAGAGATGAAGCCTCTGCTGGAGTTGGCCCAGTGAGGAGGTGGGGAAAAGGGAGGTCTTATGGGTTACATTGTGTCTCCCCAAAATTCGTGTGCCGAAGCCCTAACATCCAGCATCTCAGAACATGACTATATTTGGAGCTGGGCCTTTAAAGAGGTGCTTAAGTTAAAACGAGGCCCTTAGAGTAAACCCCAATCCAATGTGGCCGGTGTCCTTCACAAAGAGAATAGGACACACACAGAGATACCAAGGATATGCACACAAAGAGAAAAGCCCACGTGAGGACACAGGAGAAGGCGGCCATTGGCAAGCCACGTAGAGAGGCCTCAGGAGAAACCTACCCTGCTGATGTCTTGAACTTGGACTTCTAACCTTCAGAGCTGTGAGAAATAAATTTCTGCTGTTCAAGCTCCCCAGCCTGTGGTGCTTTGTTGTGGCCACCCTAGCAAACTAATACAGGAGGAAGGGAGATGACAGGAGTTTCTGATAAGAGACCCTCTTGCCGCATGGCACATCGGGATGGGTAACAGGTGATGCCCAGAGACTTAAGAAGCCTCACTGATTTCAGGGAATTGCAAGACATTCGGAGTGAATGCACTGTGTGTGCAGTGGCAGCAATGGGACAGGGATGGAAGGCAAAGCACAGGACGGGGCATGGGTGATGAGAAATGAGGTTGGGGAAGAGGGCTAGGGCCAGGTCACAGAACCCCCCACTTACCAGGCTAAGACATTTGGGCTTATCTGCTACAGGCAATGAGGCACCTCTGAAGGAGGGCTAGGGGGCGAGCATGGGTGGTCTTTGGGGAAGACTGTCAGTGACTTAATGAGGATGGATTGGGGTGGAAGTAGCCAAGAAAGGCGGAGACAGGGAAGCTACTGAGCGGTACACTGAGTCCTGTAGTAAGGCATGACAGTGGAGACGGAGAAATCTAATTCCACCGTCCCTTTACCCCTAACGCAAAATATGCTCAGGAAATGCTAAATGAGCAAATGGACACTTGAAAAGGGGCCTGAACACCCTGCATCTGCCCATGGAATATACTCTCTCAGCTCTGGTCACGCCACAGTTTTATTTACCTTGTCCTTGGGCAGCCGAAAATGTGGAGACATGCAATTACCCTGCAGTGGAGAAGGCTTAAGAGATGCCAAGGAAGGGCCCCTGGCTACTGCCCAGTCCGTCCCCACATCCAGGCCAGCCCTGTGCCACTTCCCACAAAGCCTCAGCATCGGGGGAGAGGAGGGTCTGGCATGCCAACCAAAGGCTCACCTGTGGAAAACCCCATTTTCTTGTGGCACTTGGTAAATTCAATATTAAAATAGGTGACAAGGGCATGGATGTAGTCATTGCGCTGTATCTGCAGGCAGAAGGCAGACGTGAAGGACAACTCTTCTGTTTTCACCGTGTAAATGTCCACCTCCTGCAGCCCAGAGGAGAGAGAATGTGAGACGCTCAGTGCCCCACCAGGTCGGGGTGCTGGTGAGGGGCTTCGTGCCCGTCCATGGGGACTCAGTACCCATGCGAGACCCTCCCCTTCCCAGCCCACCCACCGCCCTCCCAGTGACCTCCTCCGTCCTGTCTAGGGAAGAGCATGCTCAGGCAATATCAGAGCCGAGGGCAACAAACAGCATTGAAAAGGGAAGTCTGCTGGGGGTGGGGCAGATGGGGAGGTGAGGCCACAGAAGAGAAGATTTAATTAGACAGAGCATCCCTACACCCAGCCCGTGTGTCCTCAGAGCAGACCCTCAGCATCGCTGTGTCCATCGGGCTCTTCTCACAGTGTGGTCCCCGGTGGTATCAGCCTCACAGGAGAGCAAATTTGGAGCAGGTAGGGAGGGGAGGGCACAGCAGCCCTCCTGAATCAAAGCAGCAATGTGCTTTATCAAGTCCTCCCAGTGATTCCAGTGAACCAGACCACTCATTTCCCAGTGTTTTGATGTTTAAGTGCCTGGCGATAGCTAGGTAGCATCAAGTATTATCTCTGGAGTGAGGGCAGACTAAGCTGAGGGAACTTCTGCTGGCCATTTATAACAAGCCTGGACGAGAGAGAGAGAGAGAGAGAGAGAGAGAGAGAGAGAGAGAGAGAGAGAGAGGGAGGGAGGGAGGGAGGGAGGGAGGGAGGGAGGGAGGGAGGGAGGGAGGGAGGGAGGGAAGGAAGGAAGGAAGGAAGGAAGGAAGGAAGGAAGGAAGGAAGGAAGGAAGGGAAATAAGAGGTGAGAGTTTCCCAATTCTGGCTGGAGAATGGAGAACATAAAGAACTAATAATTCTCACAATTTCAGTCAGGAAGTGAGTGGCTGTAAATCCATCTTGCATGGGGAGCCAGTATAATGAAAGGTAGTTTGCAATGTGCTTTTCTTTTCTATGTAAAGGATGCTGACCTGCTGTTTGCTGGCTCCAGTGAGAGAGGGCAGAATGCCCAAGAGCCCACAGGCATCCAGGCAGCGTTCAGTGAGGGCTAAGGAAAGACTTCCCATTGCCAAGGGTGTGTAGCAAGGACCCTGGCCTGAAGACGATGTAAGAGTCAGACACCTGTGTGCCTGGAGTGGTTCCCAGGGGCCCTCCTGAGACCTGGATGACGGAACATGTTGGTAATAATGAGGAAAAGGGTCTGAGGGTGGGGGGGGGAAGCAGGGAAGAGACAAAGTGGCATAGCAGAAATGCGCTTATCACTACATATTTCTAGGACAAATAAGGGAAAAGCAGAGGCAAAGCAGCCCAGTGCCTGAGAGAAGTCCATGTCCACAGGAAGAGGAGGAGGTGTGGTCAAGGGAGCCAGCAGGTCAGAGCCCTGTGGTGGCCTGGGGTGAGGAGCCTTGACATCCTGGGGGAGAGCTGAAGTTCTGACCTGTTAGCTGGGAAGAGGTGGGGTTGCAGGTTGAGGGGAATGTGGGAGCCCCTGGGTAAGGTCACTTTAAATGCAAGTTAGGCTGTGCTTTTAGAGTCCAAGGGTGAGGCCCAGGAACTAATGGAATGGTGAGTCCTGGGTCAGGTGTGCAGAATTTGATGGGGTTAGAAAGCCAGTGCCCCTTTATAAGAGCCCCCTGGGTAGCATTCCACGAAAGTGGCCATCAGGTGCTTGCTTGACTCCCTTAGGGATGACGCATTCACTACCCACCCGGAAGCGGGTTCCATTTCACGACCCTTCCCATTGGTAGATCCCTCTACATAACGAATGAGAGCCCACACAGTCTCTGTAGCTTCCACCCACAGAACAAGCCAAATGCCAGTTCCAGCTCACATGTGTCCCCTAAACCTTTTCTTCTCCAACAAAAACTGCCTCTGGCTTTTCATTTGTTTCTCATTAAGTCATGATTTCTGACTCCTTCACCCTGTCTGCTTGGGACACACTTCTTATAACCTCTGACCTCAAAGAGCACACTGCTGGCTCCTGCCTTTGGCCCGCCAGCCTCCTACTCCACTGCATCTCTCTCATAATCCTGTTTGCTTTCTTCCCAGGACCCAAGTTTAGGGCTCCTCCATTACATGTCACCCGCTTAATTTCGGCCATTACGCCAGCTCGGGAAATCTTTTTGGACCAGGACCTGTCTGCCTTCATGCTGTTCATTATCTCTCCTGGCCACTTGTTGCCCACACGTTCCCTCTAGCTCAACAACTCTTAGAACAAGCTGTGGTTGACTGTAATTTTATGAATGGCATCAGCACAGTCCACCAGGCTCACAGGGTCTACAATCGCTGGCTCTTCCACCTCCTTCCTAGTCCAGGCGAGCTAGCCAAGCTCCAAGCTCTTTCCAAGGTCTGGGGTATCTTTGTCTCTTGGTCCCCTCTGCCACCAGCCTAGCCTGTTCTTTCCACCCGACCTCGGGCTTATCTCAGCAGGTCCCCAACCCTGCCCTTGCTCCCGCCATTAGACTGGTGCCCTGGCAGGGGAGGGGGGGACGGGGGAGGGGAGGCCACACCGTATTGGTCTGTGTACCCTCTCTGTGTGACATGGCACCTGACACTCAGCAGGTCTCCTGCTGGACAACTTTCCTCCCTCCTTCATACCAACTGATCTCTTAGATCCATTTAGACTCTGCTGTTCTCTGGATCCAAAACCTCCCATGATTCCGTATGGCTCACCTAAAAATATTCAAACCTTGGCCTGAACACAGACAGGAAGAACTGGAAAGTAGGCTCTGTAACACATCTCGACCTGGCTCCTTTCTCCTTCTATGACTGCCCTCTCTTCACCTTTCAGAGTATACACACACACACACACTCACACACACTGCCTACCCTTCTATCAGGATTTCTATTTCTATAGGGTCTTGCTCTCAGATGTCCATCAACCAAATGTCAGCTATTAACTGTGTTTGCTGACAGTGTTTACTAGGTCCTACAGACATTTGTATTTTAACAGGGCCGCCGAAGGAACAAAAGCCTTCAAGACAGAAGTAATGACGCTGTACATTAAAATGGTGACAATGAAGGCTGTTGGTGTTTGGAGTGGGGACCAGGCCATCTGTGAGGGTGGGGTCAGCTGCGATACAGGCGCAATACAGGCTCTCTACGCACAGTTCCACCCTCTTCGCAACCCGAAGTTACAGAGTCAAACTCAGTTATCCTGACCCCCCTCAGAGCCCAGGCCCCTTTGTTGGAAGCTTTCTTACTTTTGGCAGCAGCAACAGCATCTCTGAGATCCCTGGAAGACCCCCTGACTCTGCCTCGGGCGACCCCCATGAAGTGGAGGGCTCCGCAGGCATTAATTACTCAGAAAAGCCCTGGGCTGCTGCTATCCCCGCCACTAAATAATGCTACAAATGCATGTCTCAGAGCAGAAGTCTGGTTAAAACGGAGTCTTAATTATAATAAAGTGTCACACTATACAACGTTAATAGCATGAAAACAGCAATTAAGTGTGTGAAGAAGGGCAAGTGTTTTCCCAACAGGCTCGGCAAGAGTTGTTTAGTGCATTAGTGAGAGAGGTGATGGAGGGCCTCCTGGTTGCAGAAGCAAACAGGCCGTCCTCAGCCTTCTCAGGGGGTCCAGGGAGGGACAGGGGGAGGGGCAGAACTGCAGCACAGAGCTGCCGCCCTCCACCCCAACCCTTCCAGGAAAGAAGTGGTATGTGTAGGACCCGAACAGGCACGTATGTGTAAGCAACATGAGGGCTGGGTTGGCTGCCAACTTACCTCACAAACACAGATTTTTTAATTAAAAAAATCAGCTTGAACCATATGATACTGATAATCTTTCTATATTTTGAAAAACTATCTCAGATCAGTAGTTTATATGGTTTGACATAATGTATTAACATATAAATGCAAAGACTTAGAAAAAGGACTGCAAAGATCGATCCAGTATGTGAACAGTGGTTCCCCTGGGAGGAGTGTGCAGCTGAAAGGGAAGGAAGGTCAAGGGGAGCTTTGAGTTTTACTCTATCACATTTGGCTTGTTTGACTATTTCAGAACAAGAATGCACTAAGGATTGGTGGGCAGAGGATGCTGACAGGTGTTCTGCATCTGCACTGGAGAAAGCCTTGGAAGAAAAGGCGTTAGAGCCTATACAAGCAAGAATACTCGGGAAGGGGGTGTATCTCTGTCTGACCGGTCCCCTGTGGCTAGGACTGGGGCGGGGAGGGGGGGCGTACAATGAGGATTACGCAGCATATTGAGGTATTGGATTTCTTTCATAAGAGAGTCATTCACCTCGGAATGGAGTAGCTTCTCCAAATAGTAACAGACCTTCCTGCCTCCAGGGTGTTCTCTCCTCTGATACCCCACTCCCCCACACTGCCCCAGCACCACTAAGGGACGTGCACTGACTCCCTCCCCTCAGCTGTGCCACCGTGGAGTCCAGTAGTTGTCTCCATGGCTCTGCTCAGTGACAGCGCCTGCTTCTGACTGGTCACCTTGGGACGCCAGAGGCTCTGGGCAAGGTGGCTTTGCCTCACTAGGCTGAGGCTGTGCAGGAGCTGGCGATGCATTACTCCAAGCCCATAACTTCCCAGGGTGGCACAGCTGGGTTCCCAGCATGCCCAGGCCCAAGCAGGATGAGTCTGCAGACCTTTATTAAACAGGCATTGGTCACCACTTGCTTTGGGTCCACGATGTCCACCAGGGGCTCCTTCATGGCAACGTCCCGGATGCAGCTCATGTCAAAGCCGTAGACATTCTCCCACCCTGAGGGAAGAGAGTGAGACATGAGGGCCAGAAGCAGGACCGGCAGAAATCTCCGACCCTCTTTAGTATTAGAACACAGCATCCCCAAAAGGGTGAGGGGCAGCCCGTGTTCCTCAGAATAGGAGAAGAATTGCTCATCTGGGTACAGAGCTTTGCAATGTGCCAAATGCTCATTCACTCTATCTCATTTGTACAGGTCCCTCTTTCTGGTTAGGAAAACGAAAGATCAGAGAGGCTGAGAAAGTTCTCTAAGGTCACACAGCTAGAATGCGACAGGGCCAAGACTAGAACCCAAGTTACCTGCTTTTCTGTCTCTCTCTCTGAGCTAGCAGGGTCTCCTATGAACTTTCATCTGCCATCCACCTTTCTATGTCAATGTCTTTCCTCAAGCCATTCTGCACACACAGAAGGCCCATCTCTCTCCCTTCTCCCAGACCCATCCACCGAACCTTTAATGCAGCAGAGAAACATGGGCTTTTAAAACGTAATAGGTTACAGTCTGAATTCCAGCACCACCTCTTATGGGCCAGGCTCTTGTGCAAATTCCCTAATCTCTGTGGACCTCAATTTTCTCAACTACAAAATGAGGGGGGTGTCCATGAGAATCCTTACCTTTCACACATGCCATGATGCACTCACTAAGGAGCCATCCCATAAGAAATATCACCCAGGTGGGGCACAAACCATCCCGGCGGTGCTCATTGGCCCCTTGGGGCTGCTCATGAGATGCTCTGAGTGGGAGAAAGATTTAGGGTGCAGGACTGGTAAGTAAATGAATGCAAGTCTGATGGCCCAAGACTACCCTTAAATGACGCTAATCATTGACATAACTGAGCACCTAGCCCAGGCCAGACTCTTTGTTTCAGCTACCCAGTAACCCCATGAGGAGATTTCTATACGACAAATGAGAAAACTGGGGCTGGGAGGAGCTCACATGCCATGTCTGGCCCAGTGTCACACGTCAGAGAAATAGTGGAGCTAGTGCTCAAACCCAGTTTGTCCCCTAACCCTTCAGCTGCACTGGCTCAGTGTGGCAGCACGAACACAATTTCCTCTCTGCACAGTGCAGGGGGTGGTCTAAGCAGAGGCTTTAGTTACTAGGCAGCTGAATCTAATTTGTCTGTTTGCTCAGACAGGCTGAGAAACGCATTGAAGTAGAGATGCTTTTCTCTGAAACCTTACAGGATTAAATTTCTTTTAAAATGTTCATCAAACAAATGGTACCTTAGGGAACCATGTCCCCGTATGTTTGGGTGAGGGGGATTGTGAGGAGGCAAGAAAGCTATGTTCCCTTGACTCACACTCTTTTCTAAGGCACACAAAGACCTTCCTCAGGTTGAAGAGCCAGAGAAAATAATCATCTCCCAGAGGGTGAGCACTTGTAAAATTCTGGCTTGAGGATAAGATGCCAGTCATATCCCATTAAATCACCCAAGGCTGGTGCCAAATTCCCAGTTCAAACTTCCATTTGGAGAAAGAAGCTGCTCGGTTGGCAACAGAATATGCTTCAGAGAAGACCCCCTTCTAGAGTCTGGAAATAGTGACCTATCTTTTCTCCAGATAAAACACACACACACTAAGGCACACAGGCTTTCCTTTAAATCCTTCCTCACAAGACCTGCAGCCATGCTCCTTCTCTCTCTCTCTCTCTCTCTCTCTCTCTCTCTCTCTCTCTCTCTCTCTCTCTGCCATGCCATAAGTTAAGGTTCAGTGCAAGTGTTGGGCAAATGCCTTAGAGAGCCTGTGTGTGTAAAAGTTAAAGGCCTGGACTTCGGAGTTCAAACCTGGGCTCTGCCATTTGTTTGTTGTGTAACCTTTGCAAGAACTTAACCTCTCAAAAAGTTGCTTTCTTCTTCTTTAAAATAGAGATGATGATAATTACAGATATTGTATATGGTTGTTATGAGGATTAAATGTGATAATATCTGTAAAGTGCATAAGACAGTGCCTGGCACATACTCATAGAAAGCATTGATACATAATGCTTGTTACCGTGTGGTGTAAGGTTTGGCTTTAGCACCATTTGAGCTGTGCGACCATGGGCAGGCAGATCAGTCCCCTTCTTTGGGCTTGTTTGTAAAGTGAGAAGTTTGGTTTAGTAGTTCTGTGTTCCAGAATCATCTGGGACACTTTTTAAAGTACATATGGCTGGGCCCAAACCAGATCTACCAAATCAGAATCTCCAGACTTGGGACCCAAGAAGCTGGAATTTTACAAATCCCTATAGGCAATTCCAACCAGAGTGTGGAAACGTTTGTGTTAGATTACCTTTAAAGTTCCTTTCAGTTCTTAGATGGGGAGCTTAAAATCTCACGGCCTTTGTGAAACCCTTTCCAACTACTCCCACCCATGGGACCGCTCCTGTATCCTCAGCACCCGTACGTAGCACAGCATCTGGCACTATACAGGCCCACAAATAATGCTTTTTTCATTCCCAAATATTTAATATCTGTACTGCTTCACAGTGCCGGATATTTTAGTTACCCTTCCAGGGGTTAGTTCATGTTCTGTCTCTCCAGCTAGACTACCCTACCTTCAGTTATTCAGGAGACAGCTCATCCAGGACATTAGATTTTTTCCTCTCCTTTCTGCTGACTGTTCATTTCCCATTAGCTCCGTTAACATAAGTGGAGCAGGGATGGGAGACAACACAAATCAAGCAGATTAATTTTTTGTCGCAATTCTGTCTTATCTATTGAATGAGGGAGTGTGGAGTCAGGGCCACTGGCTTCCAGGAAACATTGTTATTAATTTTCCGGTAATTAAAAAAAATAACATCAGAAAGATCTGTGAGGATTGGTTTATGGATTAAAACAAACTCTTTAAAAGAACTGCACTATGGTACAATGAATGTAACTAAAGCAAAAACCCAAGCCCAGACTAGATTGACTCAAATCCCAAATTTAACAGTCTGGCAGAGGAAAAGACATGTTCTTTTCCGGACACAAATATTGTTCATCTATCTCTACTATTCTTTTACTGACAATTTTCAGTATTAAGAAAAAATTACAAGACACATAAAAAGAAAAATTATGACCCATCACCAAAAGAAAAAATAGTCAATAGAATCAGACTCAGAGATAGCTCAGATGTTGGAATTATCCAACAGAGACTTTAAAGTACTTATATTAAATATGTTAAAGTGTCTAATGAAAAAAATCATGAAAGACACAAATTTTCATTGGTGAGATGAAAACTACCAAAGAGAGCCAATGGAATGCTAGAAATGAAAATCACAACATCAGAGACAAAGAATTTTTTCAGTGAGCGTATTAGCAGAATGGATACACCCATCAGAGAAAATAATGAAACTTGAAAATGGGTCAATAAAAATTATCCAAACTTAAATATAAAGAGAAAAATGGGTAAAACCATACAGCACCCAAGATCAATGAGACAAAATCAAACGACAACTGACATATGTATAATTGGAGCCCCTGGAGAAGAGAAAGAGAATCAGGCAGAAAAAATACATATTTCTAGAAATAATGGCTGAAAAATTTCCTACACCAATGAAATCATCAGCCCATAAATCCAAGAATCCCATAGATCCTCAAGTAGAATAGAAACAAAGAAAAATACACACAGACACACTAGAGTCAAACTAATAAATATCAAAATAAAGAAAAAAATCTCACAGCAGCTGGAGAAAAAGAAATATGAAGTAATGGAAGACAAATTTTACATTTCAGTGGCAAGAGCTGTAGCTACATCCTCCCTTCCCACCCTGGTTGTAGCAATTGCTAGAGCCAATAGGACTGCCTCAGAGAAGAACAGAGCAGGTGCCACCAGGTGCCACTTATAGATTCTCCTCTAGAGAAAAGGAAAGGTGTTTACAATAGAGTTATATAGTACAGGCTCTGAGGAACAAAGTCAAGTCCTTGTGTAAAATAGGTCAGAGCCAGAGACTAGAACTCTGGATGTTGGGGGTGGAGGTGGAGGAGAAACCTATGGACAGCAAATGAGCCCTCCAGGAAGTCCTGTCTTTCAACCCTCCAGCGACCGGCACCACTGGCCTGACAGAAACCTGCCTTTTCATCTTCCCACAAGCCAGGAAGCTGATGTCCATCCCTCGGACTCAGCAGTTTGTGGATTCATGCATTGGGTAAGAAATCAAACAGCATACTCACGAAGTTCCCTTCCAATTTTGAGATAAATCTCTTCCATAGTAGAAATTTTAAAAACTGACCTCTTTTCTCTCAGTGTTAAACATTACACCTTGCACATTTTTCTGCTGGTTTACTTTTATTCATTCATTTGTTTACTCATTCATTCACTCAACAAAATATGTATTGTGAGCTTAGTACATGCCTGTCATTTATCTCGCTTTCTATGTTCTCTAGTAGTTGGGGAGCAAATGGAGGGCAGGGTCTGTATTTCACTTATTCTTGTGTTCCCATGTTGTATGTGGTTGAGAAAGGAGAGGAGAGGAGGGGAGGGGAGAGGAGAGAAGGAGAAGGATGGGGAAGGGAGGAGAGGAAAAGAGAAGAGAGGAAAGATGGGGAGAGGAGAAGAGAGGATAGAAAGCTGCTTCCCGGATCATTTATTTTCCGAAAGGGACTGGGCATGTCTCACTCTCCTGCCCCACTTCAAGATTATTCTCTTTTAGCTGGTTCTTGAGCCAACTGAAATTTGCTTACAATTGTTCCCTTAGCAACCAGCAACCTTTATGCTTCACTTTGATTTAAAACTCAGAGTAACCAAAATCTTCATTTATTTGAAACATATTGTAAATGGGCTTGCATCCTTTACTAAAACCAAAACCAGATCATTTAAAAAACATTTGAATAGAAAATTTAACAGCATTTGAAATACATTTTAAATGTGCCCTTAATTTTTGTTCAAGAGGCAGGACCTCTTGGAGGGCTCAGTTTTTTTGTGTGTTTGTTTGGTGGTTTGTTTGTTTGTTTGTTTTTGTTGTTCTTGTTTTTAACAGATACCCCAGAGCAAACATTCCACAAGAAAAATGGAGCTGACTTTCAGTTTTTATTTTCTTTCCCAGAAGCTATGAAAATTGCAGTGAACAGTGCAGGACTAAATCACATGATCTCCAGTCCTGGGCTAGCACCTGAGCAGCAGGGCCCCCGCAGTCCCCTTCTGGCCCCAGCTGGCTCATTACAAGGTGCCCATGCCAGAGGTTCTTGAATGTAACCCAGGTAAGGGAGGAAGGTAAGGTGTGTTTCCTTTTAAACCATGAGGAAGTTCCTTAACGAGCTGTGCCCAGGGTGGGAGCTCAATCAATAATTAAGTGCCCATAAGAATGAAGAATGAGCCTGAAAGTTCTCCTCAAAACACTATTTGATTAAAAAAAGTCAAACAAAACAAAACACTCTTCAGTACAGTTGCACGCCAAAAACTTCAAAAGCAGCATTACAATGCAGTTTTAGGGCAAAATGTATTCTATTTGTGCATACATTTGATCACTGTTCACTGTTGAGTTGTTTCTGCAATCTACCTTGGGAGCACATCTGTCCTAGATTCAGATCCACTGGACTTGCCAGAGCCATGAACAGAAAGGGGTTTAGTGACACGTTCTGAGACGAGACCATGCTGGTGCGATGTAGCACCAGGAATTGTTGCAGCCCTCGATATAGACAATCTCACTTAATCCTCACAACAGGTCTATGGGGTTGGCGACATTCCTTCTACCTGAGTCTCAAAGATGTTAGGTAATTTGCTTATAGTGACCCAGGTAGGATTTGAACCCCGGGCTGGCAGACTTCAACACGTGATCATCTAACCTAGGCCCCCCTCCACCTCAACCCTCATCAAATGTTAGAAATGACGCCAGATTGGCCCGAGGAAGAGGGCACAGAGCCTCAAATAACTATCCCATTTCTGTCTTCTCTGAACCTGGCTCTGACCATTATCCTTTGATGTTATATTTCCGGAAGGGTGTGAACACACACAAACACACACATTCCGTAGCACAGTCTAGCTGAGATCTCATCAGTGGCATGAACAACTATTAGACAGCAATTGTGTGAATCAATTTGCCGAACCATTGAGTCTCAGCCTCTCAGGGCAAGAGACATTTCCTAATCTGCTCAGTCTGTGACCCCTCCACTGTCATCTTCCCAAAGAGGGCGTGATGCCTGAAGGAGCACGGCCCCCGGATCTGCTGAGTCCACAGACTTCTGGTGTTTCTGTCTCCTGCTTTGGGGTGATTTGTGTGTGTGTTACGTGTGTGAGGGGTTTTTTGTTCCTTTGTCATGTTTAGTTCTGGTTGGGAGATGTGGCCATTTCTAACCTTACAAAAGGTTAGAAATGTTTGCTATAATCTCGTGGAAGACCAGGCCTGTGTCACTGAGAAATGTTACCTTTTAAATGAAATAGAACAAAGCAGCCATTTTTGGACCAGATAAAACAATGAAGAGATTTTTTTTTGGGGGGGTGGGGTGTTGGGGGGGAGCTTTTTTTTTTTTTAAGAGAACAAATTTTTAGCTGATAAAGCGTTATGAATACAGATTTGGATGTGAGAGCGTACGCAGAGTCTCCATCTTTCCCCACCCCAACCCCCACTACCATTCATTCCCCAAAAGAACCTCAGAGAAGAAAACCTATTTTACTTAATGTAGAGAAGAATCAGTATCATTTTGGTAAGTCTGAGTGGTACAAAGGCAAGAGTCAGAATGATTGTCCTGGCTAGAGACCTGCCATTTCTGACCCCTGTGATGGGGTTTTAGGGTAACTGGACCTGCTGACTTCCAGCCACCTGGTCTGCTGTTCTTTGCAAAAGTTCAGCTTCTACTGCTTCAACTAATTTTTCATTCATATTGCATTCATTCTCTCACTCCAGGAGATTCATCTTCTACCAGCCATATTGCTTATTTTCTCTTTGTAGACCTCCTGCCCTTGGGACTAGAGGAAAACATTTACAGACAGAAGAATCCAGAAAGGGTCAGAGGTGATTCCACACACATAACAGCGTGTTCATGAGACCGGCTGCTCATCTCAGGCCCATTGAAGTGCCTGCCACTGTAAATGTGCAAAAACAAAAATAAAAACAAAAACAAAAACAAAACAACAAACAGAAAAAACCCAGCAGAGAGTGAAGAGGCGACTTACAGTGGATTTTGAAGTCCTTGTACTGCCTGTCTTCGATCGCTACCACGTACAAAGCTGCCCGGTCTGGAAACATAAGCCCTCCAGGTTTCTGTTGATGAATTGTGGGGAAATGGGTCTTGTAATCTAGTCACCTGACAAAGACATCACAGTTTGAACTGCACATAGAGTCACCAGACAGGCATCCCCTTGCCAGCATTTCTCATTCAGCAGACTGTCACCTTGGCCAGGGTGAGGGTTCAGACGGCAAAGCTCACTTTTTAGTTTGGAGCAAGGACAATTTGAGGGACCCGGGTGGAATCAATAGAGCAAATGGAGTTGGGGGGAAGGTAAATCTAGTGAGGAACAGTAGAAGATGGTACGACCTCTCAGCCTGAAGAAGCCAAGGTCAGAAGCATGCTTGGCTGTCTCGTAGCCATGCAATCCTAAGGACTTGTTGACCAGATCAGATGTTTGTCTTGGCAACACAGAATGGGTGTCAATTATAGTGAAAGAAGCCAAAGTTAGATCTACAGGCGAAGGTGGTGACAGTTAGAAACGTTGGACCTTGGGATGATCATTCTGTCCCCTGAAGCAGATCTGCTTAAAGAGGGGGGGCCTGGAAGAGGTGACCTTCTAGCCCAAGTCCTCATATATTTCCTAGGCTGTAGGCCGGGGTAGAGCAGCAAGACAGCCAGCAGACCGGCGAAGGGACAGCATGCAGGACACTTACCAGCCATTTGTCCCTGGCAAAGATGACCGTATTGAGCATTGACTCATAGAAGAGACAGTAGCCCATCCACTCGCTGATGATGATGTCTACCTTCTCCACAGGCAGCTCCACCTCTTCCACTTTACCCTTAAATATGGTGATGACTGTAAAATAAGAACCCCAAGACCACACTTTGCTGGGATCCTAGCTGGGAACCATGAGCACCCACATCAGGGCCAGATCTACAGGTTTTAGCCCTGTTCTGATTCTGTTTTTAGGATGGGACATACCTCAACCTTCACCATGCTAGTTCCCACTAAGAGAATTAAAAGCTACTTGCATGTTTCCCTTAAATTTATTGAGCAGTTACTATGTGCTGGACTGTGCTAAGCCCACAACATGTGCCATATCATGTAATCCCCCCAACAACTCTATGAAGGAAAGACTTTATTATTATTCTTGTTTACAACTAAGGAAACTAAGGCTTAGAGAGCTTAAATGGTGGCCGTGGAAATAGAGCCAAGGTCTAATATCCCATTACTCCAACACTCTTTTCATGGCCCCAACCCGTTTTAGGCTCTCATGATAATTGAAACCCAAAGAAGGCAGCGGTGACTTGACTCCTCTATTGCTCTTGCATCTGTTCACAGCCAGGGCTCATCCCCCAGGGTGTTCATGACGGAAGCATCTTGGTGTTTTGACAAGAGCTCTGCAGTCAGAGAAACCTGGGTTTAAGTGCTGGATCTTCTCATTACTAGCTTTATGGATTTCCACAAGTTACTTGATCAAACCAAACTCCAATTCCCCAGAGAACAACCTTGGAAAGTGACATCTACTTAGCAGGTGGTTATACTGATGAAATGAAATAACACATGTGAAGTTCAGGCTCATAGCCAGAGCTCAGCAGAAGGTAGACATCACCTGACATTGTCCCCCTGTTGACCAGTCCACATACAGGTGAAGGGGATAGGGCCAGGACAAAGCCCTGCTCTAAGTGACCTTGGCTCATGAGTCACTTTCAAGACCTTCCGTCCTTCTGTGGCTGGAGAAATTTCTTAGTTGGGTTTTTGATCATTTGACACCTAATTTTGGAGTCTCTTTTTATGTTCGTGTTGTAAAGATCAGAGTAAAAGCTCTCTTAGATGCTACTGGGTGATGTATTGGTTGGCTGGCTCCATCTGGACATTTCCTCTGAAAGATTACACATCTTCATCCTCTGAAACCCTCTTTCTGCAGCATTTTCTGAAAAATCACACAATGCTTGAGCTTTGCTGGAAAAATTGAACAATGGTCTGTACTCAGGAGTTAAAAAAAAAAGCCTGTTCTGAATCTGAGTTTCATGAACATTAATTTGGTTCAGAGGCTCCTAGATGGCAAAGGGCATACGGGTCGCTGGCTTTCGTTCTTGCCTTCAAAGTGGATAATGCAGGTGGAGTCGTGCCCATTAGCTGCCGCTAATGATGTTATGCTCTCCAATATCTGGTAGTTAATTAAGGCTTAATCAGATAAGGCCTCCTCTATAAAGAGCCAGACACTTTGCACATGGGCCCAAGTCACTCTGGACGGAGACCTGAGTGCCTGTGGCCTCCTGCTTACTGCTCGTGAGCGCCACCCCTAAGAAGTGAGAGTAGTAGAGCTGGTCTTCTCCAAAGGTTTGAAGGAGGTGGGTGGGTAGCTGTGAAAGCTCGGGTTGTCTGGGGGCTCTGAGGCCCAAGGGCAGGAACTCAATCCAGAGCAGGGCCCAAGGATGCACCAAGAGAACTCATAGGGGGACAAAGTAAAGAATTTTTAAAAATGCAAATAGAGTGCCTAATTTATATTCCTTATTCTGAAAAAGAACTGACAAATATGCCTGATCCACCTGCTTAATCATTTGCATGCAAAGCCTGGTTTGTCTTATTTTTGTAAACATTTTTAAAGTATTTCAATGGCCTCCCTTTCTTTTCTCTGTGCACATTTATTTCTTGAAGTCTCTGCCCTCATGTCTGCACATGTCTATGGGCACAAACACACAAAGATCGCTCCTGAATGAATGAGTGGAGGCATTAGATTACGACCTCCCTGAGGCCCAGGAAGCTGTCTTCTTTGCCTCTGGTGCCACTGGCCTTCACCCTGGGTGCCTGGCACAAGGTTCACCATGACAATCCCATGGACTGGACTCCAGTAGGACGACAAGAAGCAGAAATGGACAAGAACATACAGGCAGGCATGTATGGGACATTCCTTGGGTGCCTCCCCCAGAATGAGGGAATGCAGGCCCTGTTCTCTGCACCAGCCCTCTTGCCCATTTGCTGCTGTATCCTGATCAATATGGGTCCAGCAGCAGATAGACAGATAGACAGATAGACAGATAGATAGATAGACAGATAGATAGATAAGAGCTAGATAGATACAGAGATATAGTAGGTTACAGAATAGCAAAAATCACTCTGTTTCAAAAAGACAGAAGGAATCGGTTAACCCTATAAAATGTTCAACAGTCGGGACCTGTGTTCACTTAACATCACCTTTCTGCATCCAAACATTTCTCAGAGCAGATGTGGTCCCCACTTGGCTTGGTAAGTAGATGGTCCCTTTGTGATAGGAAAAAGACACACCTTGTCATGCAGGGAGGCCTGCAGGGTCTCTGGTCCCGCTCCCCACATAACGCAGGATATGGTGAGGCCAAAAAGGAACACCCACGGAGCCATAGGTAGGGGAGTCATACCACTACGGTCTCACTGGAGGCTGGGTTCACTGGACGTGCGACCTGCTGTCCGTTTTGTCTGCAACCCACCGACGACTCTCTTTCACTCTCCTCCACTCTCCTCCGTAGCCACAGCAGTTATATTAGTGGCTAATTGGCTAACTGGCTACAGCTGACGGCCAATCAGCCACAGCTGACGGCCATCTACTACCCGAGCCGGCACTCCTCCACGTGAGGCCGAGAGCCTGTAAACTACTTTCTGGGGCTCTGTCCCCACACACCTCCCTTCAGTTTAGTAGAGGACTGGATTTCACACCCCATTCATGACCTTCCCCAGTTGCTTTTGTGCAGTGCCCAACCTGCACAACCTTATGCCTGGGGTCCTGGAGGCAGACAATTTATGCTCTTGTTCCGCCTAACAACTAACCTTGATGAAATAGTTTCTGTCCTCTGGGGCCTCAGCTTCCTCATTGGAAAAAAGAGGAGGGAAGTTGGATCTGAAAATCCCTAAGATCCTTTGCAGCAGCAAAATGCTTTGGTTTTTCAGATACATATTGGGCTTGTATAAGGTATGACTGGTGGGAATAACTGGCATCAATCAAGAAACAGTGTCTGCAACGTCCAGTTAGACTGTACTTTGCTTGCACCAATTCCTCAAGTCTGATTTAAATAGAAAAGAACCCATGTTGTTTCTATGGACCCAAATACAATTGCCCAGCCAAGTCACCAGAGGTATTCTTCCTGTTTTCTGCAGCCACTACCGACAATTACTTAAACTAAGAGATTCAATTTCCCAGTCTACAAAATGCTGCCTCTTGTGGCATGGTTTATGGCAATTAGTTAAGGGTTGTTGGCCAGTGTGTGCATTCCCTGCATTCCCTCACCCTGTATGGCACTGGGTTGGCTCAAAGAACTGTGTGGACATGCGTAGCTACAGGCGTCCCTGCTCCATGCAGAGCCTTTCAAAGGGCTCCTAGCTGCTCATCTTAAGGTTCTGAGCAGCTATGGGCTGCAGAGCCCCACTCCCAATCTGGACTCCACATCACTGTGTCAACTCAAGGTTGTACTGAGGTCACTCTCCAGAGCTGCGATTTTATTCCATAAGGATGATGGAAAATTTGTTCAACTAGCTGTGACAGGACCCTGGCTCGTAAATTTTAGAATGATTAATCATAACTAAATGCACAACAGGAAGCAATGAACTCTAAATTAGGAGATTTTTTTTTTTTCCCCTGTAACTTCAAGTTTGCAAATTACATCCAGATTTTTTTTTTCCTTTTTGGCTTGAGTGGTTATTATATAAATTTGGTCATTCTGATTCATAGTCATTTGTTCTACAGTTTGTTTGTTTGTTTAACAAATCAGGCCAGCCTGATCTCCTTTGGGGCTGCAATGTATCCATCGGAGTCAGCAGATCCCACGGGGGTCCAAGGTAGTGGTCTCCCCCTTGTAGCTCCTCACTGTTTCCCAGAGAAGATCCTGTCCCACAGAAGAGTGGGCATCGAGGGGCATCAAGTGCGAGGGCAGGGAGCATGTTGTGAGACAGCAGAGCCTCCGCGATGACACCCCCGCCCCTCCCACAGACACTCGCTGCCCTCTGCTCCCCGGCCACGCTGCTCACACACATATTTTGGCGATGGCCATGCTGCCTGCCACACACCTTCTGAGGCCTGACTCGCCTCCAGCCTATGGTCTCTTCCTCTTACATGTCTATCTTAGCTTCCTGTTTCCAGGATCTAGCAGAGCACTTGACTCTTCACACACATTCAAAGATTGTTAATGAATGAATGGAAGGATGGATGAACAATTTAAAAAAAAAGAGTGTTGGGTTCAGAGACAAAAGATCTTTAAACTAGTCCTGATTATGATGGTAAAAAATTAGTAGAGTTCGAATAGCAGCTTGCAGAGTGATTTCACACATATTATCTTAATAATCCTCACAGGAACCTGTGTGGTTGCTTTGATTATTCCATTTGCCTAATGAAAGAACTGGAGTTTAGAGAAGCAAAAGATGGAGCCAAAACGTGGGCCTGTTGTGTATAGTTCACCAACCTCCCTGAGATTCTGTTCCTTCATCGGCAAATGGTCAGAATACCTGACTCACCTACCTCGTGGGATTGTTGTGGACACTGAGCAAGTGCTTGGGACAGTGGCAGGGAGGAAATCAGAGGAGGCCAAAGATAACCGCCCTTGCCCTGGACACTGGTCTGGTTGGTTGGGAGGGTGAGGAGAGGTGGGCGGAACTATCCTCATCGCAGAGCCCAGCAACCTCCGTGCGATCAGCCCGCCTCAGCTTCCCACCCGCCTCAGCTTCCCACCCTGGTCTTCTCCAGGGTCCAGATACACGGATAAACCTCTTTTACAAGGTAGACCCAGCCCCATTCTTGAGCCAGTGGTGATGGGAGAAAGAGAACAGCAACAGCTTTACCCTCAGTGTCTGGTGGCACTTGGAATATATCCTGCAGCAAACAGACCCCAAAATGGGAGTGTCTGGGTGCCAGACAATTAAGGCCGGACAATTACATTCGCGAATGCCTTCTAGAAGAAATGCTACATCCCTCATTGCTGAATATCACTACGGTCACCTTTGAAGTACTCCCCTTGGGAAGCTATACACCCACTCCACTGCCTAGTCCACCCTTCAAAGCAAATTTGGAACTCTTTTTCTGGAATGGCCATCAAAGCGGCCATCATATTACCCTTGATGTCCTGAATGTCATCAAATACCTTCCCTTCAATATTTCCTTTATCTTCTGGTAAAGAAAGAAGTCATTGGGGGCCAGATCAGGTGAGTAGGGAGGGTGTTCCAATACAGGTATTTGTTTACTGGCTAAAAACTCCCTCACAGACAGTGCCATGTGAGCTGGTGAATTGTCGTGATGCAAGAGCCATGAATTGTTGGCAAAAAGTTCAGGTCATTTAACTTTTTCATACAACGTTTTTAGCACTTTCAAATAGTAAACTTGGTTAACTGTTTGTCCAGTTGGTACAAATTCATAATCAATAATCCCTCTGATATCAAAAAAGGTTAGCAACATCGTTGCAACAAGCTCGCAAACTTAATTGTCAGAGCTCGCATGTACACTCAATATAGTATTAATAGAAACTTAAATATAGTTCCCCTCTGTCTTCCCAAGTGCTCCATCCACCCAAGAACGTAGGACTTGAGCTTCTGCCTTGTCCCCAGTGCATGTCTTCCTAACTTCATGTCCTCGCCTGCTCTGGCTCCCTTAAGGGTGAGGGCCCGGTCTGTTTAGCTGGAGCTCTCAGCTTTGGCCAGAGCCCTTCCTGGCCAGAGACCATGCCTGACATGTCTCCTCCCCTAGCCACTGGCTGGACTAACACTTGGGTAATCAGAAGCCTACCAGGACCCGTCCCTACCCCAAGTTATCACCAACCATTTGGAACCCCCAGTATAGTGGAGCTGGGGTCGATCCCCAAAACATCGGCTGCAGGCAGATGCTTTTGTGGGCTTGTCCTGGAGGACGGGGATTCAGAAAGGAGCAATACTAGACAAGAGTGGTTGAAATCAGTGGGGATATAGAAGGTGACAAAGCTTCCCACAGGCTCAAGGATTCAGAAAATCATGCCAGGTTCCACTCTCACTCACTAGTTCTACATGGAACAGGCAGCAAGTGTCTCCCACCCCAGGAATTGCACCCGCAGTCCTTCTGTGTAAACATGCTTTCCCCCTTAGCACGCTGGCCTCTCCTCATCTCTCAGGTCTCCGCTTCAATGCGCTCTTGGCAGAGAACAGTCCTCCTTCCAGGCTGTGCTATTCCAGTTTAAAAACAGGCTCTGGGAGAGGAAAAGAGCCCTGATTTGTAGCGTTTGCTGATGTCTGTGGTGTAAAGATGTCCACCATGGACAATTTTGACTCCCTCCATGATGTCACTCTCAGCAGGATTGGGAGGACAGAACCAGCGCCTGGCGCCAGGCAGGCCGCTGCCACCACCCAGTCGAAAGAAAACGCCTCATTCGTCTCATGCTTCTTTCTAAGTGCTTTCACAATTTTAACTCTTCTTGGACGCTGTTTGTTCGTGTGCTTTGCTGTGCGTCTTCTCTGTGAGACTGTAGGCTTCATGACAGCAAGGATCTCGTGTGTCCCATTCACCAGGGCCTCGCCAGCGCCTGGCACAGGGCCAGGAGAGTGGCACAATAATGCGTGATAGACGAGTGCATGAAACCCAGTCCTAAGATGGTTAACGGGCTGCCTAATGAGCAGCCAGGGAAGGAAGTAACCACCGCGGGAGTTACCTACCAGTCCAGGTTCATTAAAAACAATTACAGCTGACTCATCTCATTTCTTCTTTTGACAGCGTTATTAGTCAAGTTTATAAATGAAATAATAATAACAATAGTTAACATTTATTGGCTGCATACCGCCCACCAGTTACTGTTGTATTTTAGGTGCGCTAATGGGTACTTAAGAACTTGCTCTCCAGGAAAGAAGCCCCGTTTTCGCATTTGGTGATTTATGTGGTGTAAATACTCCCACTGTGACCAATTTCAAGCCACCAAAGTGACTTCGTCCATTCCACAAATCTACCGAAAATTAAACAGTCAGCTCTCAGGAGCCTGTAGAGCCTGCTCCAATACCCCATGGTTTTCCACACAATGACTTTGTCATCCTCACAGTGACCCTATGCGGTATGTGCCACTATAATTCCCATTTCACAGATGAGGAAACTGAGACACAGAAAGTGAGTTTGACAAGGCCCCCGCCTCCTCATGGAGAAGGTGACAAATTATTGTGTGGATTCACAGCTGGCTGCCTGGGCCCAACGTGCTGATTAAGGCTGAATGTGGACCAGCCTGAAAGCTTTGCACTCGCTCCAGGGCACCTATCACATACTGCAGGTAACACCACGTAGAGAACAACAACCCCAGGAGAGCGATGTTCTCTTCGTCAGGAAGGACCAAATCTAACAACATGAAGCTTAATATGAATAAAAAGTGTGACTCAGTCTGTGTTCAAAACATCCGCTGAGCAGATGCAGGTTGGGAATGACAGCTTGGCAGTCACGCAGGCAATTGTGGTTGATTCCGGCTCAGTACCAGTATGACATGGCCTTCCCACAACTGCTATGGAAACTGGAGCTGCACTGTTACAAGTACAGCACCTGGGCCCCTCCTGTTGCCCAGCTGTGTTTATTTCTCAGTGTGACTCTCTAGGGGTGAGAGAGGCTCTGAGACATGGCCAGAAAAAAGGGGACTCAAACCAACACACAGGGTGAAGCAACTGGGGGCGGGGGCTGTAGCCTGGGGATGTGGGAGGAGATGTGAAAGAGTCTGCTCACTGTCAGTGGGGAAAGGTATAGAGCGCTGGGCAGGTCTCGGGGAGGCAGAATCTACCTCAGCGGAAGGCGGTGCTTTCTAACAATCACAGCTCTCAGATGGCTGGTGGTGACATCCCTGTCAGAGGAATCATCTCAGGACTGGATGACTGCCGAGCACAGAGGAATGCTGCAGGAGCAGAGAATTCCAGCACCATCTATAAAAGGCTTGGAGTGTGTAGCAAAGAAGGAGCAAAGCTTGCAAAGTCATTAAGCTTGAAAGGACCTGTAGTTCATCTTGTTAAAGCTCCTACTACACATGAGACCCCATAGTAGGCACTTAACATACATTATCTCTAAGCTCCCAACAATCCTGCCAGCTGTGCATCCACATAGCCCCTCTACGGGGAGCAAGCAGTGCTCAGAAAGGTGAGGTGACTTGGCAAAGCCTTCCCTATGTCACTGCTGTCGTGCTACGCTCAGGCCTCTTCCATCCATCACATATACGCCTGAGGACGCCTACCCGTCGAAGAAGAGAAAGGAGGAATACACGTTTTCTCTTTAGTTTTCTGAGAAGTAAAAAGATTATACTTTTTTTGTTTCTAGAAGTATAAAAATTGTATCACTCCTTGAGCTCCCATGTCAACTCACAAATGAATCTACATTTGCAAGCATCTCGGCAGCCCACTGGTTTCCTCGGCAGGGAGAGAGGAAATAATAGTTGTCGGTGCCGAAGTCAAAGGAGGCTGTGAGCATGTGTGGGGGCCAGGCGCGTGGAAGCAGCCGTGTGAAGGTTGCTCGTCCGCGGCAGCTGGCTTTCTGGAGCTGCGTGTCTACATGTGAATAATCCATCCGAGGAGCGGTGTGGAGGTGGAGAAGCAGAGAGATTGATTGATTCTGGGTGGCAGGTATTTTATGTCCTGTGTTGTTATTTATGTCTGTACACCTACACTCCTGAGACCCACACAAATGCTGGCTGAAGCCTCGTTTCAAAAGCATTGCCATGGAAGCCTTCACACAGCCAAGCTGTCCTCTTTCTAGCACACATGCCGAGGCTGGTGAGCTGGACAGCAGACAGGGCCCTGGGTGGTCCCACCCGCTGCACCCACCGCTGCTGCCCACGGGGAGGAAGAGATAAAGGCACTCTGCCTTATAAAGGCCCCAGGGCCCGTGGTTCCCTCCTCCTTCCTATAGTGTGAGGAGCAGGAACAGGTACCAGGAAGGGGTGGGGGTGGGTATTCACTTGGGGACAGTCTTTGTCCTTCTTGGGCCTTCGCCTCAGTATCAGAATCAAGTAGGAGCCATCAACGTACAGAGCATGGAATAATTCCATCCTAAAGCCATCAGGTGGGGCTGAGCGAACGCCATCCGTGCTGCCCAGGGAGGGTGGGGGATGGGTACCACCACAGTGCAGCGTGGTGTGTTGAAGCCTGAGTGGGTGAGGGCAGCCCAGCAGAGCGCAGCAGAGCCAGAGCGGGGTGAGCAGGGCACCCAGGTGTGGGAGGGGGATGTTGGGGGCTCCGGGGGCATCTGCGCAGGAGGGCAGCCTGGCTCAGCCAACCGGTGCCTGAGCAGGGTGGGGAGAGGCTGCCTGGAACAGGGCGATGGAGCCCAGCACTGGGTGACAGAAGCATCTGCAAGGGGCAGGAGGTGCTGACAATGGGCAATTGTTTACACACAAAGGGATTGATCCAATACGTAAACATATTCAGAATAATAGGAGCCAGATTTTTCACAAAGAAAGGAGTCACGCATGGAAAGGGACATAAAGGCTCCAGTAAAAACACTGTGGTGCTGGTTTAGAAGTGGACGTGTCACATGAACTTGACAATAGGTATAGACAGATGTAGAAATACATGTTGGATAAGTGTGTATGTACACAAACACACACGTGCGCGTGCACACACGCACACACACGGTCTCTAGTCCTTCCCGCTGAGACAGCCTGGGAGCACCAGCACCTACAATCCATGAGCACACGTAACCCCATCCTCATTTCTCAACGCCATTGTCCACTGAATGGAATGAAGACTTGTTAGAAAAATGGCTGATTCTAGAACAGAGGCGTGGAAACTACAAGATGAGCCTGAAACATCTGTGCCAGAAAATGAGAACGCTCACAAAAAGTGCAGGAGGCATGCGATAAGGACTTAGAAACCAGCTTGAAGACGCATCCAGTAACCAAATCAGGGACAATCTGAGTATAAAAGTAAGTATGGATAATAATAGACACAACCTATTGAATAAAATGGGAAATTAATGATGAGGAATAAAATATTTACATGGTTTCAAAGTACCGCACCCAGAAAATCTTACTAATTCCAAAGGGGGAAAGAGCAGCGTTACCGTGGAGAAGCCTGGCCTACGTCGCCTGAACCATGTGGTCGGAGTCAATGGCACCTGGAACGGGACAAATCAAAGCCACCGCCACCCCCCACACCCCCGAGAGTGAGAATACCATGTGTGTCTCTGCTGTTCTTGCACAATGCGTCACCTAAACCCAAATGAAGAGTCACACAACCCAAACTGAGGGACGGCCACAGGACACTGGCCTGTGATCTTCACGTGTCAAAGACCACGAAAGTTGAGGAAAGCCTGCGCCAGCTTGAAAGAAACTAGACACATGACGACTCAATGCAGCGTGTGATCTGGAACTGAAACTTTTTGCTGTGAAGGATGCGATGGCAACAACTGGCCCAACACGACAAGGATGTGAGCACCAGACAATGAAAATGGATTCATGTTAACCTCCTGATTTATGGCTGAGCTGTGGCTATGTAGGAAAACGCCCTTGTTTGTAGGAAATGTACATTAATGTATTCAGAGAAAATGGGCATCTTGTCAACAACTTACTCTCAAATGGCTCAAAGAAAAGGAAAAACCCAGCTGGATCTGCACCTGTTTTTGTAAATTGGAACGTTTCGAAGGTTAAAAGAAAGAAGAGAAAAAGGGAAGGGAAGGGCAATTTATAAAGTTATAGGGGTCTGGAGCAGGAGAAGGGAGGGGAGGCCACGAGGTGTGAACCAGAAGGGGCAACTAGAAGCTGTGCAATTGTTGTTCCTGGCAAGCTTTCAGAGCCAAACTGCCCTGCTGCCGAAGGTCAGGGATCTCTCAGCGGCTGTCAGCCTCCTCCCTCCGGGCCCATCCCATGCTCTGCTACCAGTGGTTGGGGCCATAGCCCTCTGCAAGCTAGGAGGGAGGTGAGTCTGGGAGGCTGCATTCTGGACCTCAGGAGCCAGAGCAATAGAGATAGATGAAGAGTGAGGGGATGGGCAGACCCTTCAAGGGCAGGAATTGCTGTGCAAGTGAAACCTGTGCAGAGGCAAGGGGATGGTCTAAATGTTCTTTCAAGTCACCTCAGGTCTCAAGGCTGAGATTCAACTACCCTGAGCGGAAATCTGACTCTGCATCTATTTGCACCTCCCCTCCCCTCTAAGGATTTGAATTTTCATTTTGGGGGTTGGCAGGTACTCACTGACCTTCCACATCAACATAAACACAGCCTAGGAGCGAGTGCACCAACAAGAGCCCAAACCAAAGCTCCACCCCACGTCAACGATCCTCAGTTTGCACAGCTGTTAAATGGGAAAACCACTTGCCCCTGTTTCGCAGTTGGGGAAAGGGAAACCGGTTGAAAATACATGGATGCCAGGCTGTGTCACCCTTGTAGAGGACGAATTGGCCGTTTTCTTTTTTCATCTTTAGTAGGCAAGTAGAGAGGTCTCCTCTCTGTCCCTTCTGCCCAGGTCAAGTACAGAAGAGATCTTGGCCCCCCTGAGTGAACCAGGAGAGGCTGAATGCCAAGCCAGAGGTTGGAGGTATCTGAGCGACATTTCCCCTAATCGGGCTGGAAAGAGGCCTGTGGATCTTGGCTCTGCTCATGGCCCCCAAGGATGTTGCTCCCCATTCACCCCGAGCCTCTTTCAGCATCACTCATCACCTCCAGCCCTTCACTTCCTCACTTCCTCACCGAGCTTAGAGTCCATAGTCCATTACTGTCATAACTCAGTCTCCCCCTCCCTCTGTCGTGTCCTCCCAGCAAAGCCTGGCCCAGGCGGCCCTCCCCCCCACTCATACCCAAGCTGCTGAGCACGGGAAGAGAAAAATCAGACACAGGGAGAACGGCGTTCACTGCATATCTGTGTCCACACATCTCTAACAGGTGCTGCCCACCCTCCAGCCATCCTCACTAGCCCAGCGTTTCCCTCCCACCTCCCTCTAAAAAAACATTCTGTTCCTTCTCATCTCTCTCCAAAGCATACCCCTCACCACCCTGTGTTTCCCATCAATGGCTGTCTCATTCTTCACTGAAAAAATGGCAGCAACAAAGCAGGAGCTTTCCACCACCAGCCCACCTCCATCTGAACCCACACTCCCCGCCTTCCCTCTGTTACTGTGGTTAAACTGTCCCCACTCCAAGAAAGAGGCCAATCTGCCCCCTGCGCTTTGCACCCTGGGCCCTCTTTCTTTCTCAAGGTCCTGGCTCCTGAATTTACTTTTTCCTGTATCTGCAATTTTGCTCTTGCTCTCTAGTGGACCATCGAACCGTACATGCTTGTTTTTATATTTCCTATCCTTAAAAACATATCTCACTTCCTTGACGCCATGCCGCCCTATAGCTACTGTTCCATTTTTCTGTTCCTCATTACAGCAAGATGACTTCCTGCATAGTCCTCGCTTCACAGTCTCTCCCTAACCTGCTCTAACTGGGCTTCGGGCCCCACCCCGACACTTAGTCTGTTCTTGTTAAGAACGCTAGTAATCTGGAGCTGAGCTGCGCCCTCCACAACTAAGACTGAAAGGATAACAACTTGAAGCTGAGCTGCACCCTCCACAACTAAAATTGAAAGGACAACAACTTGACTTGGAAAAAAGTCCTGGAAGTATACACTGTTCCCCAATACAGTCCTGTTCCCCTTCCCCAATAAAATCTTTTTTAAAAACAAGAATGCTAGTAACCTCCATATGGCCGAATTCAATGGCTAACCCTCTGTTCTCATCTTGCTTGGTCACTTAGCATGCCCTAGAGCAGACCACTTCCTCCTTCCTTTGTCTGTATGGTAGGTCTCTCCTGAATGTAAATTCTCTGCCTCTCTGCTGGCCCCTTCACCTTAGTTTGACCTCCAAATGTTCAAATGCCCTACAGCCCTATCTGTGGCCCTTTTCTTTCCTCTGGGTAGGTATGCTTGATCCCTAAGTGGCCTCATCCTGTGGCTTTAAATAACATCTGTAGGCTGAACACCCCCCAGGTGTTTATTCCATGCTCTCACTCTCCCTGGAACTCTAGACTCATATAGCCAAGTCTTACTCAACATGTCTACCTGGATGTCCAACGGGTGTCTCAAACCCTACGTGTGGAAGTGAGGACTCTTGACTTCTTTCTCCCTGCCTTCTTCCCGTAAGTGCTCTATCTCTTCTCCCACCATCCACCCAGTACTCAAGGCAAGAAAAAGTTAGTCCTCGCGCCTGTCTTTCTTCCCATTCCCACATGTGGTCCAACAGCAGGACTTCTTGCCTCTATTTCCAAACATAGCTGCAGCAGTCACCTCTCCACACCTCCACTGCCACCACCCTGGTCCAGGCCTCTCCCTGGAGCACTAAAATAGCCTCTTAATGTCTATACTCTTTATGCCTGCAACCCATTCCAATCCATTCTCCAAAAGGCCTTCATCATCCTTAGAAACTTGTTTTCGTAGTTTACAAACCCTACATCATCTGGCCCCACTCAACAGTCGGCCTGTGGGCTAAATCTCATCCCGCTGACTGACAAAAGATACAAGGAGGTCTTTTGATCAGGGACATCTGTGGGCATGAGTGAGTTCAAGATGGGCTCCAGGGGGAGGGGCCTGGGAAACGCTGCAATGCATGGGAAAGGAGTGAAGAGAGGACAGGAAAGGAATACATTTCTATAATCAGACTCTAGCTTGAAGAAGGTGCTGCTGCCAAGGACAACCCACCTGCTCACACAGCCCCATTAGCAGCAGAGCCTGTGGACAGTAGAGGACCACATTTCTAAACATAGCTGCAGTGGCAACCTGGGTGAGTGATGGGGAGAGATAGGCCTGGGGGTTGTGGAGAAGGAAGAGGAGAAGGAGGAATAGCTGCCATTTTGCAAAACCTGGGGTCAAGCAGAGGGCATGGTGACTAAGAATTTAGCCTCAGGCTGGGCTCATAGGAATCTGAGCTGGGACAAATGTGCCCTTGGCTGACATGGCAGGCATTGGGAACCTCAGAACCCCATGGCCAAAGTCCTGCTACTAGGACCTCAGCTGGGCTCCAGCTCCCCCAGGCCAAGTGCTCTATACCACTTATGCCAGTCTATACCACCCAAACAAGAAAGTGCCAGCACCCTCACCCCCTCCACCCATGGGAAAACATGCAGAGATGTGTCTTACTGTTGTCCAAGTGGTTGGCCTTAATGATCTTCTCTGAGTAGTCAGAAATACTGGAGCATTCAATCTAGAAAGGGCACAGAACAAAGGAGCAAGGTGTCAAAAGATGTCCAACACCAATTTAATGCATGGAGAAGCCGAGGCCTAGAGGGGTGCAGTAACTTACCCACAGCCATCACTGCTAATTTGTGGCAGATTTAAAACTACAATGCAGCCCTCCTGACTTGCGGGCCAGTGGCTCATCCACTAAATCGGGCTGCGTTTCCTGTGAGACTGAAACCCATCCTGCGCTTTGCGATGGAGGACCCAGTACCTAAGGTGGGAGATTTGGAAGGAGCGGGCAGGCCTCACGCTTCTGACCAGGGGAGCACGGGATGAAGAGGCACCGCCACTGTCTTCCCAGGAGAGGGTGTAGGACTGGCCAGAGGTGCTGTGAGCCCCCCTCGACATTATCTTCCCACCCCCCAGCCCTCAATGGTTAAACTAGGAACGTTCCAGAATAGGGACCCTCTGGAAAAAGCCAGGTCAGGGCCCCAGGGCCAGTCTTAAGCTCCACCCCCCCCTTCCACGTACACTCAAGTTAACTCGTATCTTCTTCAGTCTCCACCTTTCAAAGAATGTTTGCTTTAATTTCTTTACTTTAATAATTGTTTTATTTTTCAATTACAGCTGACATCCATTATATTAGTTTCAGGTATACAACATAATGACTAAAAATTTATGTAACTTAAGAAGTGATCACCCCTATAAATCTATGAGTAGTATCCATGTGACACCGTATATACTGACTACGTTCCTTACGCTGTACTTCACATCCTCATGATGGTTTTGCAACCACCAATTGTACATCTGAATCCTTTCTCCTTTTTCATCCACCAACCAACAACCCTCTCAGCTGGCAACGATCAGAATGTTCTCGGCATCCATGAGTTTGCTTCTGTTCTGCGGGTTTGTTCTGTTCTCTAGATTCCACATACAAGTGAAATTGTATAGCACTTGTCCTCCCAGCCCGATACCCTCCAGGTCCATCCATGTTGCTGTAGATGGCAAGACTTCATTCTTTTTTATGGTTTAGTAATATTCCATTACACACATGTACCACCTCTTCTTTATTCATTCATTCCACCCAGGTTGTCTCCATATCTTGGCTATTGTAATAGTGCTGCAGTGAACATACGGATGCACATCTCCCCTCGAAGTAGTGTTTTGAGGTTTCTTTGGATAAATACACAGAAGTGGGATTACTGGGTCCTTCTTTGTTTCTTATTATAGCCTTCGTTTTAAAGTCTATTTTGTCTTGTATAAGTATTGCTACCCAAGCTTTTTATTTTTCATTTCCATTTTCATGAAATATATTTTTCCATCCCTTTATTTTCTGTCTCTGTGTGTCTTTCAATCTGAAGTGAGTCTTTTATAGGCAGCATATGTAAAGGTCTTATTTTCTTATCCATTCAGCCACTCTATCTTTTGATTGGAGCATTTAATCCATTTATATTTGAAGTAATTGTTGATAGATAAGTACTTATTGCCATTTTATTATTCATATTTTTTGTCTTTTTATTTTTTTCCGTCTTAAAGAGGTCCCTCTAACATTTCTTGTAATACTGGTTTGGTGGTGATGAATGCTTTAGCTTTCTCTTGTCTTGGAAGCTCTTTGTCTGTCTTTTGATTTTAAATGATAGCTTGCTAGGTAGAGTATTCTCGGTTAGGTCCTTGCTGTTCACCACTTTGAATATTTTGTGCCAATCCCTTCTGGCCTGTAATGTTTCTGTTGAGAAATCGGCTGACAGTCTTACGGGAGGTCCCTTATAGGTAACTAACTGCTCTTCTCTTGCTGCTTTCAAGATTCTTTGTCTTTAACCTTTGGCATTTTAATTATGATGTGTCTTGGTGTGGCCCTCTTTGGGTTCATCTTGTTTGGGACCCTCTGTACTACCTGGGCTTGTATGTCTATTTCCTTTGCCAGATTAGGGAAGTTTTCCATCATTATTTCTTAGAATAAGTTTTCAATTCCTTGCTCTCTCTCTTCTCCTTCTGGTACCCCTATGATACGAATGTTGGTAGGCTTGATGCTATTCCAGAAGCCTCTTAAACTATCCTCATTTTTAAAATTCTTTTTTCTTTCTTTTTTTTTTAAATTAAAGTTTATTGGGGTGGCAATTGAGAGTAAAGTTGCATAGATCTCAGGTGTACAATTCTGTAATACATTATCTATATCTCACATTGTGTGTTCACCACTCAGATCTTTTTTCTTTTTGCTATTCTGATTGGGTGTTTTATGCTATCCTTAACTTCTAAATTGCTAATTCAGTGTTCTACTTCATCTGATCTACTGTAGATTCCCTCAATGTATTCTCTATTTCAGTTATTGTATTCTTCGTTTCTGTTTCTTTTTTATATTTTCCATCTCTGTTTTTATGTTTCCTATCTCTTTGTTGAAGTACTCCCTGAGATCACTGAGCATCCTTATAACCAGTGTTTTGGACTCTGCATCTATTAGATCGCTTGTCTCCATTTTGTTTGGTTCTTTTTCTAGAGCTTTGTTCTGTTCTTTCATTTGGGACATGTTTCTTTGTCTCTCCATAGTGGCTGGCTCTCTGTGTTTGTTTCTATGTATCAGGTCTCTGCTATGTCTCCTAGTCTTCATAGAGTGGCCTTAGGTAGTAGGTGTCCTGTGAGGCCCAGTGGCACAGTTTCCCTGGTCACCTGAGCCAGGTGTTCCAGATGTGTCCCTTATGTGGGTTGTCTGTGCCCTCATGTTGTAATTGAGCCTGATCCTCAGGCTGATTGGTTGTGAGGATTGGCTGTGACTACAGTGGAGAAGCCATTGTGCAGGGGCTGACCCCACAGAGCAGGATTCACTTTAGCAGGGCTCTGGTGCCTGCCCTGTCTGCCCTTTGGGTGTGTCCCACTTGGAGGCAGTTGGGTGGTGCTCCTGTTTCATTCAAAGCCAGCCACCTGGTGTGAAAGACCTGGGGCCTTCTGGAAAGGGCTCCACCATAGGCCAAGTTCAGCTACAGCCTGTGCCCTATGCAGGGCCACCTGGCATGAGCCACAAAGCAATCCACAGATGGCTGCCACCCACTCTGGGCTTTGAGATGCCTCAAGAGGCCAAGCTGTGAACTGAGGCCGACTGCCACCAGTGCCAGGCTTAGGGCTGCTCGGCACAAGGTATGGGCCATGCTGAGGCCAGATGCTTCTTGTGTGGGTTTTGTGAAATTTGAGAGATTTTAGGAAAGTCCACAGCATGAGCCAAGATAGGCAATTTGTATAAAAAAGCCACTGGAAGTGGCTTTGGGGAAAGGGACAGTATCTCAGGGAATTACCAGGGCAGGCAAAAGGTGTTAGCAAGGTTTATAAAGACTGAGATACAGCGGCCACATGCCTCTGCATACTGGGAGAAGGGAGCGCTCAACAAAGAAATAATGGATTCTACCAGTACTTTTGTCAGGGAGAAAGCTGCTCCTCCAGCCTTCACTCTGAAACCAGACAATTCAGTTCCTCACCGTGTATCCCTGGCACCTTTTGAGCTGCTGCCCCAGTGCTGGAGCTCAGAGTGAGTGAGTCCGTTAGTGAGTAAATCCATGCATGGGCCCTTTAAGAGGAGGGCCTGGGACTCCAGACACTCACTCTCTGTCATGCTCAGCTGTAATCTGCTGGGTTTCACAGCCAGAAGTTATGGGGCCAGGGGGTGCTGGAAACAGAGAGGCAGCTGCCAAGAGCTATTCTCATCTCCGTAAGTGGACTCCTACTAAGGTTGGCCTGAGCTAAGGCCCTGGGGCTCCCCTCACTTCCACACTCAGACCCCACCTCAGACTACACGCAGGGCCTTGGCAATTTGCATAGGGGCACTAAAGTGGTTGCCGACAGCCTCCATCAAAGCCTTGGAGAAGTTGAGGAAACCTACAGGGTCAAGAAGGGGTCACTGTGATAGAGGAGGCAGACCCTAGCCAGGGCTCACATCCCAGAGGACTACTAGCCCTTTCCAGAGCCACCAGATGCTGTGGTCTTCGATCCTGCTGTCCATAGGACTGTGTTTCTCTCCTCTTTTTTCCCCCTCCTCACCACATTTTTCTTTGGTCTGGAAAAATGTACTGAATTTAGTAGTGAAAAACATGGGCTCTGGAGCCAAACAGCCTGGATTCACATCTGGCCTCCATCACTTTCTAACTTTGCCTCAGTTTCCTCATAAATAAAATCACAGCTCCTATTTCACATGGTCATTGTGAGGATAAATGAGCCAAAGCATGTTAAGTACTCGGAGCATTGACAGGCCCTCTGAAAGCACACGGGGTGTGTGAGGCTGCATCAGTAGTCTCCTTCCTTTTTCTTTCATCTACCATCTGCCTTTCCTTCTCCCTCTCCTTCTTTACTCTCTCTCTCTCTTCTTTTTCCCTGCTGTTCTTTTGTACTTTCTAATTTCTTTTCTTTCTCTGTCTCTTTTTGATCCCTCTCCCATTCCTCTAGCTTTTCTTTGAGTCTTTCCATCCTTCTTTCTGTTTCTCTCCATTTCTCTCTTCATGTCTGTTTCCTTCTCTCTTGGTTTCACCATCGCCCTTTGCTGTCTCTGCTAAGCCCCCCACCCCCACCTCCTGCCATCCCATCTCCCCCACTGCAGAAGAGCAGTGGTGGAAAGGGGAGCCTGGAAAGAAGGAACTGTGAAATGAGCCATCCAGAAAGAAACCCAGCTAACTGTGGCAGAGCTGTTTACAAAAGAGCTGTTATAGCAAAAGAACAGGAGACAGACAGATGGGGACGAATCACCACAGCTGGAAGGCGCCATGCGGGAGCCTTCTGACAGCTCCTTGGCTGGAGCTCCCGCTGACTTGGAAGCCAGTAATAGGCAGCCCTGCATCTCCCTGCTCAGCTCTTGGCTCCCTGTGTGCCCAGCCGAGACTGGAGTTGAGACGGTACCGGGAGGTGAAGGCATTCAGGGATCACCAGGAGGTCTCAAGTCCAGCTCCGAGGCTCTGTGAACTCATTGGAAGTAGAGTCTGTTCTTTGACAAGAGGCCTGTGTTCTGGTGAGGAGGGTCTTACAAAGCAATGCTGGAAGGTGGGAGGGGTAGCAGCCATGATGATGACTGCACTTGACCTTGGGCATCTGGATTGGCCCTGTACCCTCCGCATGTGCCCCAGCTGAAAGCATCATAACTTTCCAGTCAAGGCTACATCAGAGGTGCCTTGAGGACAGCCCAGGTTTCCAGAAGAGCCTTATTGCTATGGCCCAGGAGGAAGACTACTGTTCCTGCTGGAGACTTAGGAGCAGGTCCCTGAGGCGGGGTGGCCAAGGGGACTTGGAGGGCTGGGAGCCTGGGGTTCTCAGATACTTGTACAGACAATGAATCCCCACTGAGAGCTGCCCAGTACCCCATGGACCTCTGCAAATGGCCTGGCTGGCTGGTGCATATGCTGTGAGTTCGACTGTAGTGTGCTTCTAATTTGAATCAAAATTAATTCCCATTTTCCAGCCCTAGACCCACTGCATTTTTCAAATGTCAGCCAGCAGCTCAGTGCTTTCTTTTTCACAATTTCTTCCTAGCTCTGGACCCTCCCAGCCCCACTGAAAGGTTGTGTACAGCTGGACTGTGGGAGCCAGAAGACGGCTGGGAGGTTTCCCAGAGGGTCAGACTCCACCTGTAGCCAGAGAGGCTGCAGCAGCCGGAGCAGCAGAATTTAGATCTACCAACTTGCCCTTTAAAGACAAAGGAAGAGAGTTTTCTTGTTGTTATCTGCTAGGACCCCATCCTGACCATACATTAACACTGAGTATTTGTCCTATGCCAGGCACAGTTCTGAGCACTTTACATATGTATAAAACTCATTTACCCCTCACAATCACCTCATGAGCAAGGTACTGTTATCATACCCATTTTAGAGATGGGGACGCTGAGGTACAAAGAAGGGAATTGCCCACAACATCTCGTGAGTAGAAGAGCAGAGATGCAAGCTAGAGCGCACATGTGTAACCATGCTGCACTGCCCCCCAAGCTGACAGGGGACTAAGCACTATAAGGTAATGATGACACTGAAGTGGTTTCTGAAAAGTCAAAAACCCTCTGCACATGTCAGCAGTCATCAGGGCGAGGAGCCAGGAGCAGTGCCTGGGTGACTGGGAGCCAAGAGAGGTTGCCCTGCCTCCTGAGAGTCACACTTGACTTTCTCCTTGAGAGTGTGACCTCAGCAAAGAGATGGACCAGGCTTTGTACTTCTAGAAGGGGCCAGAAAAGGCAGAGGGCAGGACTGGCTCTGAGGAAGCCAGTGTCAGGGAGGGAGTGGCATGCTCACCCCAAACACCTTCTTGGCCCCCGCTTTCGCAGCAAACATGGACAGGATCCCGGTGCCACTCCCCACGTCCAGCACCACCTTATCTTTGAAAACGTGCTTGTTGTGGTACATGGAGTTCCGGTAAGTGAGCGTCCGCACCTCGTCCTTCAGCATTTCCTGTGTGGAAAGAAGGGAAAGTCAATGGCAAGGTATTCAAGGCACGTGGCAGTGCACCAGGGTCATGGGCCCCAGGACTGTGCCACCAAATTCTTCAAGGAGCTTGATGAGGTCGCTAGGCAAGCCACAGAAGAGCACTGTGGGGCAGGCAGGCCCGTGGCTATCGGCATCATTACAAACATCGCCAGACCTAAAACTCTACGCAAGAGAGACAGCATCGTACTAGCAAAGGAGAAACTCATATCCAGGCCTGGGAAAGCTCCAATTTACCAAAATCAAAAGAAAGCATCAGTACAATGCAGCATGAGAGATTTCAAGTTATACCTGCGGCAAAACTCTGCCATGGTGAGAAAATTGTCACTGAACACGTTACTAAAGGAGACCTTTTTTGTGTGTACTGTTTTTGTTTGTATGCTTTCAAGAATAAAAGACATGTTCCTTTCCCTGCCATTATTTATTTTGTGGTAAGAAAGAAACGACATTGTCCATTACAACGGTCTCCAGCCCAAGGAGAACATGATTAATCTGTGTCTGGTGCTGAGGCAGGGGCCTTCGTCCATTCGACGTATCAACAAACACTCAGACTCATGGCCAACTGTACCACGATTTTTGGGGTGTAATGTTAGTATAATTTTCTTAGTATAACTTGCATGCAATAAAAAGCATAGATTTTACATGTATGGCTAGGTGTAAGAGTTTTAATAAATGTACTCCTATGTAGCCAGCACCGTAATCAAGATACAGAACACTTCCGTCGCCCCAGAAAGCCTTCCATGTCTGTTTGCAGTTAACCCTCACCCCCACTCCAGGTATCCAGTGACCTAGTTTCTATCACCAAAACTTCCTTCTGCCAGTCTCCAGACTTCATATAAATTGAATCACACAATATATACACGTTTGTGTCTGGTTTCTTTTGCTCAGAGTTTTTGAGATTCGTTCCTTTTCTTGCACATATCCAGGGTTTGTTCCTTTTTCCTTGTTGCTGCTGCTGTAGTTCTTATTCTTGCTCTTGTTCATGTTGTTGACTAGTATTCCATCCCATGGACATACCACAATGCATTTATCCCTTCACTTGTTGATGGGTATTTGGGTTGTTATGAATAAAGGTATTACAAACATGCTTGCATAAGTCTTTTTGAGGATATAGGTTTTTATTTCCCTTGAGTAAATACCTAGAAGTAAGTCTTAGGGTAGGTGTTTAATTTCATTAGAAATTGCCTAACAGTTTTTCAAAATTGTGCTATTTATAACCCCACCAGCAATGTATGAGAGTTAAAGTTGCTTCACATGCTGGCCAGTTAGTCTTATCAGTCTTTAATTTTCGTTATTCTAGTGGATATGAACTGGTATCTCATTGTAGTTTTAATTGTATTCCCCTGGTGGCTATTAATATAACTTCTTCATGTGTTTATTGATTATTCATATATATCTTCTTTTGCGAAGTGTCTGCTTTATGCATTTTTTTCTTGAGCTATTTGTCTTTTCCTTATTGAATTATAGGAGTTTACATATTCTGGAAACAAATCTTTTGTTTCAGATACACATATTATGACTATCTTCTCCTAATCTGCCATTTGCCTTTTCATTTTTTTAATGTGTCTTGTGAAAAGCAGGTTTCTAAAATTTTGATAAAGACCAATTTTTCATGTTTTTTTTATGATTAGAATTTTTTGTGTCCTTCCTAATCTTTGCCTACCCCAAGTTCACAAAGATACTCTCTGATGTTTTCTTCCAGAAGTTTTATAGTTATGGTTTTTACTTTTAGGTCTATGATTTGTGTCAAATTAATTTTTGTACATGGTACAATTTAAGGATGCGAGTTCATTTTTCCCCCGCACACAAATAGATGGCTCAGGCACCAGGGTTCATTTCCCCACTGAATTATATAGGAGAGATCCTTTGGAACAATCCGTCCTTTGTTCCAATTATCTTGCCACCTTTGTCAAAAATCAATTGACTATACATGTGTGTCCTGTCTGATCTATTCCATTAACGTACCAGTTCAACACTGACTTGATTATCTTAGTTTTGTATTAAATTTGAAATAAAGTAGTGTGAGTCCTCCAACTTAGTTCTTCTTTTACACAATTATTTTGGTTTATCTAGATCCTTTGCATTTTCATATGCATTTTAGAAGCTGTTTGTTAATTCATACAGAACAGCCTTCTGGAGTTGATTGGAATTGCATTGTACCTGTAGGTAAATTTGGGAAGAATTGATTTCTTAGCAATTTTGAGTCTTACAATCCAAGATACAGTTCTTTATTTATTTAAGTCTGCAATGTTTTCTAGATTTCAGTATAGAGGTCTTCTATTTTTTTCATTAAACTTATTCTTAACTATGTTATTTTATGGTACTGTATATGATATTTTTAAATTTTTATTTTCCAATAGTTTATGTTAGTATATATATTGACCTTGTATTTTGCAGCCTTGTTCACTTTACATATTGATTCTGGTAGGATTATTTTGTAGATTCCTTTGTCTTTCTGTATAAAAAAAATCTTGTCACTTGTAAATGAATACAATTTTACTTCTTTTTTCCTATCTGTATGCCTTTTATTTATTTATTTATTTTTTTCCTCTCGTGGTATTGTACTGGCAAAGATGGTCAATCAATAAAATGTTAAATAGAATTGGAGAAGACAGGCATCTTTCCTTTGTTCCAGTGATATATAAACATGAACTTTGAGTATAATTTTAGCTGTGAGCTCTCCATAAATGTCTTTTATTAGACTGAAAAAGTTATCTTCTATTTCTAGTTTGCTGAGAGTTTTTATCATGAGTTGGGTTGAATTTTGTCACATGTTTTTTCTACATATATTGAGATGATTATGACTTCTCTCCTTCTCTCCTCTGTTAATGTATTGAACTCCATAGATTGGTTTCAAATGTTGAACCAACACTTTGTCATGACGTATTATCATTTTAAGTATTGCTGAGTTTTATTTACCTATATTTTGTTGCAGATTTTTGTATTTGTATTTATGAGGGATGTTGATCTGTAACTTTCTCTTATCTTGTCTGATAATTAGCTATGCTTAGCTCATCACACAAGTTAGGAAGCATTATCTCCTCATACATTTTTCTGACAAGGTTTGTGTGAGATTGATATTTTTCTTCCTTAAATGTTTGATATAATTCACTAGTAAAACTATCTGGGCCTGGAGTCCTTTATATGGGAAGATTTTAAATTATGAATTCAATTTCTTTAATAGACAGAAGGCTATTTTAGTTTTCTATACATTCTTACATAAGTTTTGACAAGGTATTTTCCCAAGGAACTTATCCATTTCAGCTTAGATGTCAAATTTATGGGTATAATATTGTTACAATATTCTCTAATTACCTGTTGGATGTCTACATGACCTGTAATGATGTCTTTGCCTTCATTTATTTATAATTTGTGTTTTTTATGATTTTTTTTTCTTGATCAGTCTAGCAAGGTGTTGTCAGTTTAATTAGTCTTTTCAAAAATCAACTTTTGGCTTTGTTGGTTTTTTTCAATGTTTGATTTCTAATTCATTGATTTCTGCTCTCATTTTTATTATTTCCTTCCTTTGATTTTATTTGCTCTTCTTTCCCTATTTCGTAAGGTAGAAGTTGATTTTATACCTTTGTTTTTCTCAGTAAGAGCATTAAAGCTATAAATTTCCCTCTAAAGATTGCTTTAGCTTCACCACACACATTTTCATATGTTGTGTGTCTCAGTTTAGGCTGCTATAACAGAATACCATAGACTGGGTAGCTTTAAAAACAAATATTTATTTCTCACAGTTCTAGAAGCTTAGAAGTCCAAGATTAAGGTGCCAGCAGATCCAATATCTGGTGAGGACCTGCTTCTTGGTTTGCAGATGGTTGTCTTCTTGTATCCTCACATGACATAGAGCAGAGTGAAAAAGCATGCCCTCCTGTCTCCCCTGAGAAGGGCACTAATCCCATTCATGAGGGTTGACTCTCATGACTGAGTTAACTCCCAAAGGTCACACCTCCTAATACCATCACATTGGGGGGGTAGGATTTCAACCTAAAAAATTTGTGGGGATACCTTCAGTCCATGGTATTGTGTTTTTACTATCATTCAATTTGGAATATTTTCTAATTTCTCATTATTTCTTCCTGACTCTCTTCTCAGTGCTGCTTAATTTCCAAATATTTGGAGATTTTCTAAATAATTTCTTTCTTTTGATTTCCAATTTAATTCCATTATGATAAAAAAAAAATACTCTGCATGATTTCAATCTTTTGAAATTCATTGAGATTTGTTTATGGCCCCGTATATGATCTATCTTAGTGAATGTTTCAATGTGCACTCAAAATGAATGTGCATTCTATAGATTGGGGATGCAATGTTCTATAAATGTCAATTAGGTCAGATTGTTTATGTCAGAAAATTGTTCAAATTTTCTATAGCTGTACTGATTTTTTTTGGACATTTGTTCTATCAATTGCCAAGAGAGAAGTGTTAAAACAAATCTTTAACTGTGGTTGAGGATTTATATTTTTCTCCCTCTAGTTCTGTAGATTTTGCTTCATGTCTCTGAAGCTCTGTACACACATGTGGAATGGCTTTGTAGCATGTCACTTTGTCCACCTGAGACACATTTCACAGAATTCTCTTTCTATTCTGTTTTTAGTTAGGATGAGTCACAAGGAAGACCCTTGTGAGATTTGGAAGGTATAAACGAGGCAGGAATCATTTTATAGTGCACCCATATCATTGCTAATGTGTTGAAGCAACAGCTAGGCCTGCAATTGTTCTGCCTTCTCCTTCAGCTTCTCTGATTCCTAGGGCAGCTGTGTGTGTTTAGCTCCATGGTGAAACACCCAAGGCTCTATAGGATACGCTTTACCAAGGTCAAAGGCAATAGAATGAACACACGTTTCAGCTTGTTCTCATAAGGTTCACGCTTGTGCTTATGGTGGTCAGTGTTCCTGATCTCCCCTTGTTTTACATCCATATTCTTTTTCTGACTACCTGTCCTGTGGACTTCATATATATATCCTACTGGATCTGCTTTAGAGTTTGGTACCAAGACTAGCTCCTGAGAAACAGAATCGAAGGAGGTGTTCTCTGAATTGGTTCTGAGTTTTAAAGGCACTAATAAGTCTATTGCCATTGGTAAAGAGGGCATTGGTAGTCAATAGCATGAAATGGCAAAGGAGTTACTAAAATTTTAGCTTTACCTACTATACTAAAGTACCCACAGAAGATAAGACTGGATAACCAATATTTGCTACCTTAGCACATTTTAGTAAAAATAAGAAGTATAATGGGGTGGGTGGGTTGGTTGGTTACTACTAACTATGTTAGAAAACTTGGAGAAAGAAGATCATGAGCACAGGCATTTAAAATTTTCAGCTCAGGGTCTGTATGTTAGCTCCTAAAATCTTCTATGACTTCTCTGAAAAACAAAACAAAACTTATTTCCTATAGGTGCAGGGTCAAGATTTCTGAAAACCAAATCCAAAGTCTAATCCTGCAAATACCTGAATTACAACACAAATTGAATTTGCTTCCTTGCAGGGCCTCTTTTGTTGAAGTTGAGGCATCTACTGGGAAGAAACAGGATCCTGAAAATTGGAATGGGAGCATAGGGGCAAATTCTGATGAAGCTGTGACTTCAGGTCCCTAAATTACACAGTCTTCTCTGTCAGTAGAAGCACCCTCTACCCCTGCCTGAGGGAGTTTTCCTTTTCCTGAGGAACCGTACTGGCCCACTTGGGGTATTTCCTTGCAAGGCACTGCTGATTCTCCTCTGGACCTAACCCCACTAACCTTTTCTGCTGCTATCCCTATTACTAGATTGAACTCCAAGCAGGCCCTGCAGGATATAAAGTGTGACTCATGGGGCAGTGTGATATACACCAAAAGAAATATATGCTGTTTCTGATTTATGCAGATTGAAAGCTAGGGGACATATATGGAAATGTATGTTAAAGGTGTAGGATCAACATGAAAGAAATATAAAGTTAGATTGAGCCAAGTTTATTGATCTAGGACCACTGAGCAGAGATTCTGGATGCACCATTGTGGTTCCAGGAGCTTGAAATGCTTCTAACTGTTGGTTTGGTAGGTTGACTGAAACAAGGACCCAAAGTTAGCCTATACTAAATGAAACGTCAGAACTTTCTCTGCATGTTGAAGAGGAATGCTTAAGGAGATTGGAATGTAAGAGTGCATTTGTCATGTGAAGCCTATCCACCAACAACACAGAACAGACCTTTCACCACAGCTGTGAGAAATAAATTTGCGAGGGGGGTACAGCATCCTTGAAGAACTCCGTGGTTGTTGTTCTCTACAGTTCAGCTATTATAGGAGGAATTTCTACCATTGAACTGAGATCCCTAAATGCAATGGGAATAAGATCAAACTGGGATCCTGAGGTAGCAGGGGTTAAATTGCAGGAGTTAATCACCAAAGATAAGGAGGGCGTCATTACTATAAAGGACATGGGAGCCAAAGATTATTCAGAATAGTCTGAGTTGCAAAGACCTCTAGCACTGGCTAGTTGATCATAGTCTCTCTAGGAAAGAAATAGATGGAAGCACACTAAATTCTTGGTTAGTATGTTTAAACAGAAAAATTAGCGGTCTAGTGAACAGAAGTGTGGCTTGACTCACCAAGATAGGGAGTCATAGCCCATGGGTTGATTCCTAGTTTACAGACCTAGAACCACTTGAATGAAGGAAAAGTCATGACTCTTGGGGGAAAATCCTGTTACATTACCAAAAATGTGTGCTGTTAATCATTCTCCCAGCCTTCCCCAAAACGGCCTACCGCCAGTTACCAGGATGATAACAAAAGAGAAAAAAAAGATTTCTGAGGATTACTGGACACTGGCTCTGACCTGACACTAATTCCATGAGATCCATTAGTCCAGGAGACTAATTCCAGGAGACCCACATCCCCATTCAGTTTGCCTGTTTGCCCTATGCAGAAGTAGACATAGATCTGGGAGAATGACCGCAGTGCAGAAGACAGAGATGGATCTGGGAGAATGACCGCAGTGCAGAAGACAGAGATGGATCTGGGAGAATGACCAGGGACTATCCTAAATATAATCAGGTGATTCCAATTGAAGCCACTGTTTCAGATGTGGTTTCATTGCTTGATCTAATACAGAGAGTTACTCTTTTTTTTTTTTTTTATCAGTTTTAGACATTTATCCACCTATATTTCTTCAAATATTTTTTTCTGTCTCATTCTTTCTCTGCTCTGGAACTCGAATTACTCACATATTTTATCACTTGATTCTGTCCCACAAGTCACTGAGGCTCTCTTCTCTTGTTGTCATTTTTTTTTCTCTTTATGGATAATTTCTATTGACCTGTCCTCAAGTTCATAGATCTTTTCTTTCTATTTGTCCTATCTGCTATTAATCCCACCCAGTAAATATTTGGTTTAGAGCTTCTATTTTTGCTGTAGGATTTCACATATCCATCTTCTACTGGAGATTTTTTTTTAAATGACATTTATTATAGTTATTTTAACGTCTTTGATAATTCCAAGATCTGGGCTATTTATGGATCTGTTTCTACTGACTAATTTTTCTCTTGACTGTGGATCAAATTCTCCTGTTTCATCATGTCTTATAATTTTTATTTTATGCCATAGATGATGTCTAAGGAACAATACTAGCTGAAGTTAGTGTTTGTTGTTGTTGTTTTCCAAAAAGTAATGTCTTTTCCTTTGTTAGGCAGCTAGAGTTATGGGTTGGTCAGTTCAATCCAATCATAAGTTGAGCAGGTTTAGGATGAGTTTGTGGCTTTAATCCCTGTCAGGTACCTGGAATTCAACCACAGGGCTAAAGGATCTTGTATTTGTTTTTAAGCCTAGCCACTACTTCCTATGCTGCCCAGTGTTCATATCTTTGATCACAGAAGAAGCTGAATAAACTAAGAGTTTTATTAGATTGAGTTCACTTTTGGCTCTAAATTATTTGAAAGTGAGCTCAAGTCTATTCCTCCAGAAGATGTCTGGAACCAAACACTACAAGACTGGTAGGCATCAAAACTGCATGACCTCAAATCTGTCAGACCACAAGACTGAGGACGGTTTCTCCAGAACCAGGCGTAGGGCATGGCGCATAATCCAGTCTCTACAAATAGGAAGATAGTATAGTGGTTATGCACACCAATTCTGGAGCCACAATTCCTGCATTCAACTCATAGCTCCAATGCTTTTGAGCTCTCTGACCCAGAACATATTTAGCCTTCTGTGTCTCAATTTCCCCATCTGGAAAATGGGGTAATAAGAGCACCTACTTCGTAGGGTTTTGTGATGGTTAAATAAATATAGTAAGTGTTACATAAGTGTTAGCTCTGGCTTTTTGTGACAACTATGATCCTTTTCATCCATGAAAGGAAATTGTTGAGGGTGAACAGAGAATAGAGGCAAAACAATAGCAAAGCTTTCAGAAACCTCTCAATCACAGCCATAGTTATAAGTCCTCCCTGCCTTTTCTGATGCAATTAGATTGGCCCAGAATGTCTGCATATCCTAGCTGCTGAAAAAGATTTGCCCAAGTGCTCCCCCTCCCACCTTTAATTCATTGTCTTTTGTCAATTCTTTGGCCCCTTCGTCCCTTCCTTAAGGCCGCAGACTGCAGGAGTCAGGTCCAAAGGTAGAAGCTCTGGGAGAAGAGAAGTTGTGACTTAGCAAATCTTCCCTGACTTGGCCTGCCAACAGTCAAGTTTCTCTCCGTTTCTACCCCTGCTTTAATCATGCCTGGCTCCAGGCTCCCAAGAACAGCCCAAAAAATACCAGACATTTCGGACAGAGCTTGCCACTCTTTGTTGGGAACAATTCCCAGCCCCATCTGTGGATGACTTTGTCTCCCAGCTTTCCTGCCTATTAAACACATGACAACACAGTGACTAATTGCTGGAAAATGAAGCCCTGAAGAATCTATTTCAAAAGAAGCTGCAGCAAGATTGTCAAAAGAAGAGAGCTGACCAGGAGTGGGATGGGCGCCCAAGGCTTGGGGGCTGGGAACACAGCCCTACTGGCAGGTGGCTGAGGCACCAAGCCCAGGGCCTGTCAAAGACGCTGAGAATTCAGAGCTGGGATCTGGGAGGTCACGGATCTGGCCCTCTCCACTTTGAGCGGAGATCTCAGTAGACACACATCTGTCACTTCTGTTCCTGTTCCAGATTCCGTTCTTCTTAGATGCCCTGGGATGGAAGGCCACAGTCCTCTCCCTCGTCCCTGCCCCCTGAAGGCTGAGTACGACATCCTCTCTGGATGGAGCGATGGGATAGAAGAACAGAAGTGTCTAGAATTACCTCCTGCTGTGCTCTCCAGCCCCAAACAGTGCCCTTCGCCAAACTCAGCACTTCTTGTTTGTATTTGCAGGCTAATCAAACCCAAGCCATCCCGCACCATGTTTCCTAAACACTCACTGATCACTATTAATCAGCAAGCTGGCCGTGCTGCTGCTGCCCTGTGAGCATCTTGTTAATAATGGCAGAAGACTGCCAAACAGCCAGCTCGGCTCCGGATGGTGAGCTATGGGTCTTGCCCAGACTGAGGAGGCAAAAGCGTCACTGTGAGCCGTCTGGCACAGCATGGAGATCCCTAGTGCAAGATACTGAGAAATGAGCAGGCCCTCTCTCTTCCAACAAGAACGTTAGGAGTCCATCCCCTCGTCCTTCTCCTCTTTTCCTACCAGATGATCTTAGCAACCTAAAACAGGGTGGAGGGAGAACTTGGAGTGAAGGAAGGCCAGCTAGACACCCCTACATGAGAGACCTAAGCCAGGATCTAGAGTTGGCTGGCAGCAGCAGGAGCGATTTAAGCTAGGTGATCAGAAGTACTTCCCGATGTGAAGGATTGTTAAAAGTATTCTAGGACAGGTTACTAAGGAAAGAAATGTTATCTGTGACTTACAGATCTTGTACTAGTTAGCTCAGTCTACATTATGTTTATACATGTTCATGTACAGATTTGACTTTTCTATCAATACACAAAATTGAGGGAGCTGGTGCAATATTTATCTGATGACCTTTGGTGTCCTCTCCCGGCGGAGGTCTTACCCTGCTGGATGCCTGGTCATGGTCCTGACCATGCATCATCTGAGCGACGAGATTAGCAGCCATGTCAATAAACCTTTGCGAATCAAATGATGTGCCAAGCCTTGAGTTATAGGCTGGAGAACCAAGTCCTGAGGAATTACGGAGATTAATAATAGCACAGGAGAGCACACCTCAGGTGCCAAAGTGTGGCCCAGCAAGAACGTCGCAATTCAGAGGGAGGAGTGAGAGAAGGCCCCGTGGGGAGTGGAGCCTGGAGACTGGGGAAGGGTAGGCATGAGGTGCACATTGTGATTGGTTGTTTCCTTTCGGGGGGTGGGATTTCCGGCAGCCCCAAGGGGCAGCATCTGGGGGGCCCTGGAACTGCTGCTGCTTCTTAGGAATCTGCCCTGAAATAGGTGTCCAGAGCCACAGGCCTATTAGAATTTGTTGCAACATATTGTTTAATTAGGGGCAGGGTCTTGAGGAGGGAAGCCCTTGAAAGAGTCCGTTCTGCCTCCCAGAACCTCTCAGTCCTTGGCAGTGCTCTGTGCACGTCCCCACCCCCACCCCCATGGGGAGCAACAAACAGCTCACTCATCTGCCCTGAGAGCGGCGTTGGAGCCCAAGAGCTGAAGCTTAGCTGCCCAGGCCCTCTGGCGCCAGGACCCCCAGAACTAAACACCATGACCAATCTCCCCACACCCACCCCACTGCAGGCCCCAGGCCTGAGCTTTTATATGGAGAGCAGTTCTCAGGGGGCCAGGCTGAACCCCTGAGTCTAGAAGTAACTGAGAGACTCTGCCTCCACTCTCTACCTCCACATGGAATTACAAAGGAACCAGCGGGAACAAAGTCAACATTTCAAGAAAGAAAGAGCTATTTTAGAAGCTGGATGGCATTGTAGTTAGGAATGAAGCCCCTGAGCCCCAAATGGGAAGGTTTTATTTCTAGCGTTGCCATTTATTATCTCATGACCTTATGCACAAAGGAACCAGCAAAGATGAACGAAGGTTGACTGATGCCTAAGGTCTTACGTCCTCACCTGTAAAATGGGGACAGATAATAACACCAACCTCAGAGGAATAAATGAACCCATAATATCAAACGCTTGGAACAACACCCAGCATGTTGTAAGCATTCAAAAAAAAAAAAAAAAAAAAACACACCAAAAAAAACCCCAAATGCTGGCTATTATTATTAAACAGCTCATTTCAATACAGAAAGGGCTTACAGAAGCATCTAATTGGAAGGGAGAACTTCAAGACTTATTTTGAAAACATATTTGCATAGCAAGCAAACCTTTGTTCCCTTTTCAGTATTTCTTCATAGCATAAGGGGATAATAGAAATATTTTCTTCCTGGGGTTCTTAGGAGGACTAAATAAATGATACATGTACTGTGCTGGGAACAGTCAACACCCAGTTAATGTGAGCTGTTTATTGGGGGAGTGTGGGTGGTGATAAGGGCAGGGCAGGGGTAAAAATACCATTTGGCCCCCACTACAGCCCAGAAGCCTCTTGTTAGGAAGCTCGTTCTGTGCTACAGCTCACATAAATCTTCCCCGCTTTGGTATAAGACAAGCATTTAAACATAAGAATTTCCTGAGAATCAATCAGGGTGCCAGACCCGGGCCAGATTTCCAAGGAAGCTTCCTGCATTTTTTTTCTCCTACAGGCATTCATTGGTCTAGGATGAACCTAAGGGTTCATGTTCATCCCTGCCTGAAGACCGGACATCATGAACTGCAGAATGACCTTTTGGCCTCAGGACACTAGCTGCAAAACATCTGAGCTGCTAGAGCAAGGACCAAGGACATCCAGTCCACCTGGAGCACCTGGACTGAGGGTCAGGAAGAGACACAGGTGCCGGACCATAAAACAGAGAAACCCTGAGCACTCCTTTCACCTACTCACCTGCTCCAGGCCTGGCCCGGACCCCCTCCCAGGGGCCCCAGAGGAGAGGGGATCAGGGGCCTCGGGACACGGGAGAACTCACTTCATGACAGTACAGACTTGAACACACTATGATCTCCCAGAGAACAGCGATGACAAGGTAGGGCCCAGCTGGCCCCGTTCAGACACCGGCTCAGGTCGGTTTACCTCGTGGATCCCAAAGTGGGCATAGGAGTCGAAGTAATAATCTCTCGAGGTCATCTCCTCTGGGTTCAGCAGCTTGGCCATCTTGCCCCGTCCTGGACAGCTAGGTTGAGTGGATACATGGTGGACACATTGCACAGGCTTGGGTGGGATGACAGGCTGAGGGGGCTGAGAGGGGGGGCTGCTCACCTGAGGGGAAAGAAAGGGGGCCTGGTGTTAACCGTGGCAGCGAGGGCCTGCCCTCTGAGAGGCTGACTTGCCTTCCCGCTCCCTGAGCCCGGCTCCCATCAGCCCCAGCAGCCACTCCTGAGAGGTGGACGGTGCCTTCAAGCGTTCCGGCAGTCCCACCGATGGCTGAGTGGCATACTACTCAGGAACCAAACAGACCTGCAATGAACCCAGTTCCATTTTTTACTAGTCAGGTGACCTGAGCCCATCTAGGCCCCAGTTTCCATATCTGTCCAGTGGGAACAATAATACCTTCCATTAGAGGTGAATAATAAAGATTCAATAAAGGGAAAGATGTATAGCATTGTGTCACATAGCATGGTGGCTGGAGAATAGAGTCAAAGCTGGTCTACCGACATTCAAATCCCAGCTCTGCCATTTACTAGCTATACAACCTTGAGCCAAATCATTAACCTTGTAGTGCCTCAGTTTCCCCATATCTAAAATGGGGATACAACGGTCCCCATCTCCGAGAGTTGTCCTGAGGATTAGACAAGCTGGAGTTTGTAAAGTATTTGGAAAAGGGCCGAGCACATACTAAGTGTTTGTTAAACTAAAGTGAGTCCCATGTGCACACTTAGGAAGATCACACCCACGGGCTTCTCTCCACCCAACAGGCTGCACGTGGCCCCCAAAATGCAGGTCTCTTGGGTTCGGTATCTCACACCTGTTGTCCTGCCCTCTGGTTTCTGATTCACAGTTCTGCTCTGAACTTCAGCAGAGATTTTCTCTGAACTGTGAAGACCTCACTGAGGGCGACCTGCCTGGGCACTACAGTTACTGCCCTTTCTGGGTCCCTCACTCCTGACACCCAGCCCGGATCCACACCCGCTGCTGCTGCCTGGAAAAGAAACCCCTCTCCCTGCACACACAGCAGGGAAGCGTTTTTTTAAAAACACACAGGCAGTAGTATCCAGTAGGTGGTCACCTGGGGCTGGGAATCAGAGCTCCTGGATCCTATCCTGGCTCTAGTAAAATTAAAAATAGATATTGAAAAGCAGACAGCACAGACAGCAAGAATGCAAACCCTGGGACTACACAGCCTCACTTTGAAACACAGTCCTGCTGCTTGTTGGCTGACAAATGACCTTGGGAAGTCATTTGTCATCACCATGCCTCAATTTCCTCCTCTGTAAAGCAGAGAGCATAATGAAAGCTACCTGAGGGAATTGTCAAAAAGTTTGGATGAGTCAATATATGTAAAGAAATTAGAACACTGCCTGTCATACAGTAAGTGCCTTATTATTATTATTATTATTATTATTAGTCAGATTATATAAACCTGTCCCTGTTCTCTGCCTCAGTTGTCTCATCTGTGAGCTGGGTCAGCTCAGAGTTTCTATGTCCTTTCCTGCAAAAGAAACAGGGAGGTCCTAGGATAGAGCAAGATCAAGAAATCCCAGTGACTCTGTCCCTTCCTCATGCTATGGGCACAGCCCCAAGACTGCCCTGTGTCCAGGGCCAACAGGGAGCCAGCTGGGGGTTGCGATGGTCCCATTTTCCTAGTGTATCTAGGCTGCAACCTCTGGGAAATAAGCAGACTTCCCAGTTTAGCAACATCACATTTCAGGTCGGCGAGCTCCCTGGCTGGCTGGCAGAGGCAATCGGGGCTGCCTCATTAGAATGCAGCAGGTGTGCCCACCCTCAGCTTGGGATGTTGGTCACGGTCTCCGGGAGGCTAAAAATAGACTATGTCAATTGCACACTCCCGTGCTGGCTACAGAGTCACCTCTAAAGCTGAAAAAGGCTCTGCGCTTGAAGCGGACCCCAATCCTCTCTCTATTTAAATATATTAAGGAGACAGAAAGTCCTAGCTGGTCCAGGTAGCGTCTGCGGTCAAGGTCACTCCTGTACCCCTTAGCTGTCATTCAACTCTGATTCCAAGGTCCCCTTTTCCACAGGGCTCCCTGAGACTCTTCCCCCAGCAACCAACTTACAAATTGTCTACCGTGCACCCTACACGGTATTTATGAGGCAAAGGGGTGAATAGATATGGGGGGCGGAGATGGGACATTCAGCTCAATAACCACAAGTCACGTGGTCCAGTCCCTGGGGTCACAGATTGCCAGCCCAGCTCAGCCTCCTGCAGAGGGGTCTGCATTCTGCCCATCAGGTGATAGGTGTGCCCTGCCCCAGGAGACAGGGAGTGGGTAGGGACAGAGCAGTGGCCGGTGATCCCTGGGCATTCAGGTACCTGGGTGGTGGTGCTTATCATTTCAGAAATACCTCCTGAGCACCTGATGCAGCGAGGCTCTCTGCAGGTCCTGTGGGAGAAACAGATGTACAGGGCAGAGTCCTCAAAGGACACTGCTTTCTAGTAGGAGTATTATACCTGTGATGGCCCCACTAGCTGCTGGAATAAGTTTGTTTTACAAGACAAGCTCAAGCAAATTGTTCTGGGGGCTCAAAAGAGAGAGAATTCACTTCAATTTAAAGAGTCAGAAAAGCCTGGGGTAGCAGCAGTAGGGTAGGTGGGGAGTTTTCTGAATGGAATTCGGTAGGTGGAGATGGTAGGAGGGAATTCTAGGAGCGGGGCATGGCTTGAACAGAAAGGTAATGGGGTGGGAAAGCAGTGAACTTGTTTGGGGAGCAACTCGGTGGAGATAGTGGGAGATTCGGCTGGAAGAAAATGATGGCCAGATGAAGGTGTAATTAAACACAAGGCAATGGGGCGCTATTGGCAGCTTGCTCTGTGTTTGAGCTCTACCTTAGGAAGACCAGTGTGATGGCGGTGTACCAGCAGGGCGAGGGGGAGGAGGAAAGAGTGGAGGGAGTGGCACTGGGAGACAAGGTATGAACTTCTGAGGCTGTTTGCAAAGTCCAGTCAAGAAATAATGGGAACCTGAAACACTGTGTGTAGAATCTATGGGATTTGGCCATGGCCAGCACATCAGGAATCAAAGGGGACTCCAACAGTTCAAGCCTGAGGACTAGGAAAATGGTGGTGACACTAACAGAAATAAGCAAGTCAGCAAAAGAGCAGTTTGGGGTGGGGGAAATGATGCATTTCAATTCGGGTATGCGAAGTGTGAAATGTCGTTGTGTCATAAAGGAGATGTCTGGCAAACAGACAGAAATGCAGCACCAGTCAATGAACATCATAAACCAAATGAAAAGGAAGTGATAAACTGAATGCATTTCTAATGTATGTGGCAGTCAAACGTTAATATCCTTAATACGGAGAGAGCACTTACAAACAAGTAAGAAAAAGATGAAAATCCCCAATTTAACATTGGATAAAGGATCTTATAGCCAATTTACATGGGAATAAACACAAATAGCAAATGAACATCCAGCAAAAATATTTAACCCATCTAGAAAGCACATAACGTTAAATTAAAACAAAATAGTTATAATTTTTAAATACTCTATAAGCTCAACTCCCCCCCAAATCTACTTAAACTGCATTTTTAATGGCTGCACAAAAACAGGTACTTCCATATACTTCTAGTGAGGTATATGGACGGTAGTCTGATAAATTCCATTAAAAGCGTTAAAAAAGCACAAATCTTTTAGCGCACTAATTCCATTTTTTAAATTTTATCCTAAGAAAAGAATCATGGACAATCATAAACGTGTAGCTATAAGAATTCTGTGATAACACTATTCATAACGGCAAAAACCAGGAGTCAACCTGGAGGTCCCCCAAAGCAAACTTGATTATAGAAACTATGGTGCATTCACACAATATAATACTATACAGCCTTTTAAAATATTGTGGGAGAGTGTTTTAATAATACAGAAATGTAATCGTGATAAACTGTGGGTTGAGGAGAACAAGTGGGAGAAGAATAGACAGTGTGATTGGTTTTGAAAATTAAAACCTATTCATGCCCGTGTGAGAGGAGGGGTGAGTTGGAGGTTGTCACAGGGTGTTGGATTGTGAACAGTTAATTCTTTCCTTTCTTGTGCTTGTTTATATATTCTAAAATGCATGCCCCTAACACATATTGCTTTTGTAAATAGCAAAAATTAATATTGGAAAAGAAAAGGAAATGTGATCCCAGAGCTCTGGAGGGAAGCTGACGCTGGCACTGCAGAGTAGAAAACCATCCGCACAGAGTGGGGCTGAGGGGTTCACTTGGGAAAGACCCTCCCCAGGCAAGGAGGTAGAGGGGGTGAGGCTGGGCTGGGGAGAGGAGCTGGAAACATGGTCCTCTGAAGACGTTTCTATTGGACATTGAATCTCTCTGCACCAGCGCATGAGACTGGTTTCCAGGTCTTCCCTAGACTTCCAGCTCTGCCTGTTCTGTCCTGGTGTCTGGTTCTGGTAATGATTTTTGCATAATTGCCTCCAGCCTTGACCTGGTGGGATGCCTGGTGCCCTAATGTGTAGAACAAGACTCCTTATTGGCACCAGGAGACCCAGGGAGACAAACATGTCCTGACTCCTTCAGTTCTGTGACTGCCCCTCCTCTGAGGACATGTGACCCCCCCCCCACACACACACACACACACACATTGCTCTCTAGTGACCGGGCAAAGGCACGGAAGCAAAGACAGCTGCTGTCCAGCCTTGCATAGCCAGACAATGCTGTCCTCAGTCACCTCTAAAGCTGAAAAAGGCTCCGTGCTTGAAGCGGACCCCAATCTTGTCTCTATTTGAATATATTGAGGAGACAGAAAGTCCTAGCTGGTCCAGGCAGTGTCTGCGGTCAAGGTCACTCCTGCACCCCTTAGCTGCCATTCAACTCTGATTCCAAGGTCCCCTTTTCCATGGGACTCCCTGAGACTCTTTCCCCAGCAGCCAACTTACAAAGTGTCTACCATGCACCATACGTTGCATTTATGAGGCAAAGCGGTGAATAGATATGGGGGGCGGGGATGGGACATTCAGCTCAATAGCCACAGGTCATAGGGACAGAACGGTGACCGTGGTCCCTGGTGCTTCAGACTGTCAGCCCAGCTCAGTGTGCTGCAGAGGAGACTGCACTCTGCCCATCAGGTGATAGATAGGTGTGCCCTGCCCCAGGAAGCTGGGAGTGGGGAGGGACAGAGCAGTGGCCCGTGATCCCTGGGCATTCTGGTAACTATTTGTGCATAATCACCTCCAGCCTTGACCTGGTGGGATGCCTGGTGCCCCAGTGTATAGATCGAGCCCTGCCTTGCACTCTCCCCACCTCTCCCGAGGGCCCCAGGCTCAGGGCACTGCCACTTGTGAAAGGTCTCCCGATGCTCTCTGCTTTCCTGATTTGTCACCTCCCACTGTTAGGATGTGTGACTTTTTCTTGTACTATCAGTGCCAACTGCTGCTCGGGACACTCACCTGCCTCCATGCCTGGCCTTCTCCAGAACATATTCAGCAGTTTTTCTTCCCAATAAACCACCTGTGATTGTCTTAGTCTACCCCATTGCAATGGGGTAAACAGGCCCAGGCTCTGCTAAATGGTGAGATAAGGTAAAGGTCTGTGGAAGCACCAAAGCTGGAGACCACGAAGAGGACGGCTTCCTAAAGAAGTGTTTGAGCTGGTCCTCGAGGTTGGGTAGGATTTCCCCAGGTAGGGTGGGGATTCAGGGCAAGTTTTTTTACCTAACCCCACATCTACCTGGAAATGAGGAGAGATAATTGATGGTGATGGTGACCCCTGATATTGACTGAGGACCCACTGTGTGCCAGGCACTGTGCTAAGCACTTTACAAATATCATCTAATGAAATCGTCACAGTAACTCGAGAGGGCACTGAAATTTACAGACAAGGAAACTGAAGCTCAAAAAATTCAGTCAAATGCTTGAACCCAGAGCTGGCAAGTAACAGAGCCAGGATGTAAACCAATATCTGACACCAAAGCCATGCTCTTGGCTTGGGTTCTCTAGTTAGCTCAAGCTCAGTCCCACCAAGCTCAACTGAGCCACTGCTGGGAGCCAGGCCCTGTGCTCAGAAACGGACAGCAAAGCTGGCTGGGGCAGGAAGCCCAGGCCTGGGGTAAGAAGGAGGGTCAACAGGCAATAACTAAACAGAGGAAAGGGCCTTGATGGAAGTAGGTACATGTAGGCACCTCCCCAATGTGACCAAGCCCAAAAGGGTGAAGACAGTCAGCCCCAGTTGGTAGAAGGAGAAGCTGAGGCCACCCAAGGAAAGGAATGCGTCTAGGGTCACACAGGCTAATCTAGAACTGGGACCTCCAAGAAAATAAGAAAGGAGTGGTGGGGAGAGCAGAAAGAGCCTTTAAGAAGAGTGGAGGTGACGGAGACACGAGGGGGGAAATGGCCGGGGCAGAGAGAAGCCAGCTCTTTCTGCACCAGGCAGCTGAAGCTAACCCAAGCCCATGGGGCTATAAATGGCTCTTACTGGCACCAGCTCAAGCTGTGAAAATGGTTTTCCTGAGAACAAGAGGCTCCGCATGAGGAGCCAGATCCTGCCCTATTCTCCAAATGTCAAGAGAACTTTTCCTAACCTGAGTTGTTTGTCTTCAGCAGCAGCCTGCCTGGCCTGAGGCCCCATGGAGGGACAGAAAGGGGACTGCAGGGGTGGGGGCACCAAAGGGGGAGCAGAGGAGGGCGTGGGAAGAGAGGGGCCTCCCAGCCCAGGTCTCACTGCATCTTTCTCCCCAGCTGCCTTCCCCTTCCTCTCACCTCTCCCATTGTCACCTCTAGCCCCGCCACAGGGCCACCCTCAGACACATCACCGCCTGTCTTCCTCCTCATACTTATTCACCAGATGTGATCTAAACTGTGGTCCATGTAGTTGATAATCACATAGAGTCAGCCTTCACACACCGTCTGCCTTGCATTACGGACCACAGCTTTATCCGAAAGGAGAACATTCCAGTGGTGGAATGTCAGGCAGAGTGAGGCAAGCAAGGGGTCTGCTGGGCACCTGGACCTCTCCTACTGCCCACAAATAGAGAGCTTTCCTGTCTGCTTTGGACAAAGACAGCCCTGCTTCCACCCTCATATCTACTCTCCTGCTCCCATGTTTCCTATCGTCTGGACTAAAGGCAAAGCGGTACTGAAGTCACCCTCCCCAGAAGGAAGTGCTGTGCTAGAGTAGATAGCCCTGGTTCACTGCTTCTCGACTGCGGGTCAGAAGTCAGTGAGTGTGGGGGCCGGGGAGAAGGGTCTGCATGCTGCTTGTCCTGCAAGATGGTGCTGTCTCCCGGTACATGGCCTCCAGGGCCCCGGGCTTGTGGGCTTGTCAGCGGGCTGCCACATGCACCTCACTAGAGAGCTGGCTTGTTAAAGGCGTAGAGAGTTTTGATGGCCCTGGTGCAAGGCCAGACATGGATGCATGTGCAGTGTGGGCTCCTGTCACCCACTGGGACCTTCCCGGATCACAGTGTCCCTGACTAACTCTGACTTCTCAGCAGAGCCCATCCTCACGTGCTTTCTAATTACCCTAACACTCGAGCCCCTTCCAAGGTGATGCTCCTGGAATCCTCTTCACTCAGGTCCTGCCACTCGCCGTGCTCAGTCCCCATCCTCGCACTGCCAGGAGGTCTGCAGGGACCCTTGGCTGAGCCAGGGCTTGCTAGGAATCCAGGGCAGTGGTTCTGACAGTGTGATCCCCAGACCACGGGCATCAGCGTCAGCATCAGCATCAGATGGGAACGTGTAAGAAACACAGATAAGTTCTCAGGCCTTACCAGGCACGACTGAATCAATCTCCAGGGTGGGCCCAGCGATCCCCTCCAATAAGGCCTCCAGGTGACTCTGATGCGCCACAGAGCTGGGAACCGCTGGGCTAGAGCTGCACTTTTCTACAGTGTATTCCACAGACTAGGTACTCCTAGAAAAGGGATTCTGTGGTAAAGGGAGTTGGGGCGAATACGCTAAACGGATATCTTCTTTTTGCTTTATTGGGGTATAATTGACATATAATATTGTGTAAGTTTAAGGTGTACAATGTAATGATCTGAAATACACACACACACACACACACACACACACACACACACACACACACACATAGCAAAATGTAAAGAGATTTGTTATTTGTAATCCTTTTAAGCCTTTCATTTGCTAAAATGAATTGTGGTTCTCCAAGAGAGAATTAGGGTGTCTAGTGCTGCCAAATTTATGGTTATAGCACCCTTTTCTCCTGGGAGCTCTATAAACATCTCTAGAAATTAATGGGAACTGTCTGAGAAGCTCTGATTTAGGACAGTATTTCTCTACCACAACCTGTATCAGTCACCCTGGGGTGGGTCTCAGGCCCTAGCTCAGACCAATGGAGTCAGAGCCTGTGGGATGGGACCCAACATGCTGCACGTTGAACCAGCTCCCCAGTGTAGCCTCTGAAACCCTGGTCTAGGCAGCCTGGGGACAGCTACCTGCCTTCTCGGCTGCTCTCTGACCCCTGCAACACCCCTCAGAGGCCAGCCTGGCACTGCCTTGGTGCTACTGTAATTCCCAATGTCCAAGCCAGGCCAAGGACACCTGGAAGAGAGGCAGCCACAGATTACAAAGAGTGCCTTAGCTGTCACGGCAAAGGAGCCGGGATTGGGTGTGGGCTCTGCCACCTTCAGGCTGGATGACCTTGGGCCAGTTCCTAGGGCCATTATGCCGCTCAGCCAGAAGGACAGGCCTCGGCACAGTGTCCCAGTGCTCCTGTCAGCCCCTGACTGTCTCTTAGTGGTACAACAGCAGTGCCTGCTGCAAAGCAAAATGGCATTGCACCCACGCGGCACTCCCTCTGTCTCCTGGATCAGGAACTGCTAGGAGGGAATCTACTGGATTTGTTGGCCCTGACCTATTTTTCAAATAAACTGGGGCTGTTTTCCAGCTATTAGTCACTTTTCTCCCAAGCCTCCACATATTAAATTCTCTTATATCCTCAGATATTTTGGCTGCAAGAGATGTCAGTTTAATTAGATGCTTAGCTCGTGGCTCTTTCTCCTTAATGGGCTTAAAAAGCAGACTTCCCCTTTTTTCCCTCCCCCTTCCCTCCCGAAGGCAACAGGAGCCTTTTTCTCTCCTTTAACTTGCAGGAGGTCACCAAGCACTTGGCTTCCCTCCCTGCTTTCCTTTACAGACAGATGTGCAGAAAGACACGGCCAATCCCCTCACACCCGCACTGCGCCTGCAGTTGGACTAAACTCTAGGCCCACATTTGGGTGAAATCATCCCTGTGGGAGCTGAGCTGAGGCTCGTGACTCTCTCCCCTAGGCTCGGGTCATCGGTGGAGGTAGAGAATGCCAGGTAGCGTTCGCACAGGTAGAACACCTGTGGATTCTGGTCTTGGTTCTCTCTTCCCCTATTCAGATCACTATGTAAAAGCCATGTAAACTTTCCTACCCTCAGTTTCCTCTTCTGTCAAATGACAACAGTTATGTGTCCTGCCTCTTTTATGAGCCTACTGTGATGATGGAAAGATGCTGAGTGTGTATTTGGAGGAGATTTTAAAGTGTGGTAGGGCAGGATGAGACGTGCATCTCTGGCAATCTGACTCTGGGCCCTGATGCCGTTTTTGGATGCTCTCTGGACCCTTCATGGCAGTAGACACAGTGACTTTGGCTGCGCCTCTCACTGCGTGCTGCCGACTGCCTCACCCTGTCCTCACCCTCCTCATTGTCTACTCTCTACATGCTGTTCTGCTCCCCTTCCTCAGAGCTGTCTGTGTATTGTGTAACTGCTATCTGCAAGGCCATGGCCATCACGGAAAGCCAGTTTTTTTCTCCAGCCTCTTGCTCCTACTCTGAACTCCTAGGGCATCTCCTGGTTATATTCTGTGTTGTTGGCAAATGCTCTCATTCAAATTGTGTCACAATTAATTGTAGGTATTTCTTCTAAAACCAAGAAACAAATTCTTTCAGACCAGTTTCCAGACCGTAGGTGTCATGGTTTCCCCCCTTAATACTTGGCCCGGACCTGGGGTTCAACACAGATGTGCTGATTACGGTACCCTTACTCTTCAGCTGGGTCAGCGTTGCCCCTCATAAATAGATTATGAAAGTGGAATGATGGAGGCTGCTTCCACCACACATTCAGAGACCTTTCCTTCCCCTTGAGAGGGTGGGGAGGTGGCAGGAAGAAAGACAAAACTGAGAAGAATAATCAACAGAATACTAATAATATCCAACTCTCTGGAGGGTTCAATGCTACTCCAAATGTCTTTACCAAGAATTGTCTTATGTCCTGGGATTTCAGGAGAAGAAAACATTTTGCAAATATAGAATGCATTTATTAAGCACTCGTAATCCCTTCCATATAGTCTACAAGTGGCTTCAAATACAGATTCAAGTGTATTTATTAGACATTTTTCCAGCCATCTCTTTGCACCCAACTAGAGCAAGGCCAGCATTGCCAGTAATGATGTCATGACTGACTGATGCAACCCACACAGCAGAGCTGGTTGGGACCCAGGAGCTGACCCCTCACAGAGTCTCTGGCCCCATGATTTGTCCATTAAGTCAATGGCTGGAGAAAAACAAGCTACAAAGTCGTGTTATAAGTCAGAAAGAAAATCACAAGTTGTTGGCCAAGACCATGGCCACACCAGCTTAATCTAGATTCTTATCTGATTTCCATGGGCTCCCTAAGACACTTTTCTTGTAGCTCTAGCACACCTATTTACTGCAAATAAATATATTTCCACCTGAGATTTTTAGCAGAAGTGACTGACTCTTTTAATCAGAGATTCCAATATAAGTATTCACTGAAAATATTGACATTCTAACTTGAAAGGGAACAATGTCATCCACCTGGTAATATTCAGGTCTACTTCAAGGGTGCCCTCAAATTAACCAATGACATATTCCAGGCAACTGGATTTTTAAAAGCACTCCCAGGGAATTCCAAAGATCAGTTTAAAAACTGAACAAAATGTAAGAAATAATAATTTTGAAGACATTGAACATCAGGCAATGAAAACCTGTATCGCTGAGGGATGACAAACAAACCAGATGAATGCCATGATGGCCTGATTTATTGCCTGGTGTGATATCTGAGCCATGTTGTAGGGAGCGGGAACCCAGGCAGGGCTGGGAAAATCTCCTAGTGGCAGAGATGGAGGCGGGAATCAGGACAGCAAAGCAGCTAGAGTTTGCAAGGTGGAATACCGGCGAGTAGAAGACTATACAGTGAGGGGCCTTAGGATAGCTGGATAGAGTGCCCCTCAAGTCTTCAGCTGAGACTGACCAAATCATGCATGTGAAGAAACTACCTGAGGCCAGGAAAGTAGCTACTGGAAAGCTGGAGGGACTAACCTATGGTACTCACAGAGAGCCAGAAATGGTTTTTGTGCCCCCAAGCCAGAGTAGAAAACCTCATATTTCATGAATACTCAGAAGAGGTTTCTTTCCCCACTCAGTGATGGAAATTAGCCCTAGACTAAAGACTTCTCTGATTCTACCAAACAAAGCTTGAAAACAACATTTGAAAGGGTTAAACTCTCCAAGTAATTCAACTGCATCCCAAATACAAAATATCCAAAAATATCCAGCACCCGATAAGGTCTGGATTCCACAATGTCTGGCATTTAGTCAACAATTATCAAGCTTGCCAAAGAAGTGGGAAAGTAACAGCCACTCTACATCAATCCAGAAAGGAGACAGATAATGGAATTAGTAGATAAGGTCATTAAAATTGTTACTGTGACTTTATTTCACATGTCTAAGAAACTAGAGGAAAGATTAACCATGTTAAGTAGAGACATCGAAGATATAAAATGACCCAAACTGAACTTCTACAGATAAAAACTACATGTTATGTAAAATACACTTGATTAGGTTAACAGCAGATTAGACATTACAGAAGAAAAGATTAGTGAACTTAACACAAGGCAATAAAAACTATCCAAAATAAGACATAAAGAGAAAAAAAGACCCAAAAAAGCTAAACAGAGCACCAGTGAGCTGTGGAACAACTTCAAGTGGCTTAGTACTCACGTAATTGCAGTACTCAAAGGAAGGGGAAACAGAAAAATATCTGAAGAAATATTGGAACAATGGCTGAAATTTTCCAAATGGATAAAAACCATAAACTTACAGATCCAAAAAGCTCAACAAACCCTGAAGAAAAGAAATAAGAGAGGAAAGAACGTACACCAAGTTATATCGTAATCAAATTGCTTAAAACCACCGATAAATAGAAAATCTTAAAAGCATCCAGAAGTGGGACAAAGACATGTTACCTACAAAGAAACTAATACAAGAATGACAGCCAACTTCATATAAGAAAATTAATTTGGGGAACGTACAGAGGGATAGTGGATGGGGGGAGGGGGGTTCACACAGTGTGAGGGATATAAATGATAAACGTCTAAGTTTTGCTTTGTCTTGTGCACCTGAAACTTATTAAAAATTAATTAATTAATTAAAAAAATTAAATGAGAAAAAAAAACATATATATATATATATATATATATATATATATATATATACTTTTTTAAGACACCAAGTAGCTGAATGGATAAGAAAACAAGACCCTTACATATGTTGCCTACAAGAGACTCACTTCAAATCGAAAGACACACACAGACTGAAAGTAAAAGGATGGAAAAAGACATTTCCTAAAAATGGAAACAAACAGAAAAGCTGGGGTAGCCTTTCAGTCCTTGCACACAGGGCAACTAGGTCATAAAAAAAGGAGGACTCGATGTGGAACCGCCATTTCCCCCGTTTTTGGTCTCTGCACGTTTCACAGGCCTCCCAACAGAGCTATGTTGGGACAGAGTACATGGAGGTTCACAACCTCTTTGATCCGTCCGAGCCACTATGAGAAGGGCCCAGGGAAGAATTGGCCATTTTCAGTGGGAAACAAATGGCGATTGCTAGTTACGATGACTCTGTACTTTGGATCTGGATTTGCGTACCTTTTTCTGTAGTTAAGACACCAACTGCTAAAGAAATAAGGATGCTTTACTTAATCCATGAAACAGATATGAAGAGAAGCATTTTAAGAGGTGCAGTCACTTTGAAAAATGGGTCAAACTGTTGAATTCCACATACTAGATATGTTTGTGTATAAACTTATGGCATGAATATTTAACTAAAAGCTGGCAAAGCAGTACTTATACCAGATAAAACGACTTTAAAACAAAGGTTATACCAAGAGAAAGAGAAGGACCCAGGAATCCCACTTCTGGGTATTTATACAAAGAAACCCAAAACACTACTTTGAAGGGACATATGCATCCATATGTTAATTGCAACCTGGGTGTCCATCAGTAGATGAATGGATAAAAAGGAGGTGGTACACATATACAATGAAATGTTACTCAGCCATAAAAAGGAATAAAATCTTTCCATCTGCAACAACATGGATGAACCTAGAGGGTATTTTGTCGAGTGGAGAAAGCCAGACAGAGAAAGACAAATGCAGTATGATTCACTTATATGTGGGATCTAAAGAACAAAATAAACAAACAAAACATAAATAAACTCATAGATACAGAGAACATTTTGATGACTGCCAGCTGGGAGGAGGATTGGGGGAATGGGTGTAAAAAGGGAAGGGATTAAGAAATACAAATTGATAGTTAAAAAAACAGTCATGGAGCTGTAAAGTACAGCATAAGGAACACAGTCATAATATTATAACTGTGTGGTGTCAGATGGGTACTGGATTTATTGGGGTGATCACTTCGTGAGTTGTATGGATGTCTAATCACTGTGTTCTACACCCGAAACTAATATAATATTGTATGTCAACTGTAATAAAAAAAATTTAAAAAATATTTAAAAAAAAAAAGAAACAATATAGGCCAGAAGAAAGGGCAGCCATACCTTTAAAGTACTGAAAGGAAAAAAGAAAAACTGTCAATTTCGAATTCTATACACAGTGTAAATCTCTTTCCAAAATTAAGGCAAAGTATTTTTTGAGGCATACCAAAGCTGAAAGTTTTCATTATCTACAGGCCTACACTATAAAAATGCTAAAGAACATCCTATGGGCAGAAGGAAAATGATACTAGATAGAAATCTGGATCCATGCCAAGAATAGAGTGCTCTGGAAATGGTAACTACATGGGTAAATATAAAAAACGCCTTTCTTATTGTTTAAGTGACCATTAGCTGTATAAATAGAAATTTTATAACAATGTCTTGTGGGTTTATAACATATGTAGGAATAAACTATATAATAGCAATAAACACAAAGGCCAAAGGGGGAGAAATTGAAGTATATTTGTCTAAAGATTTTTATAATATATGTCAGGTGCTGTAATATTACTTGAAGGTAGATTGTGATAAATTCAATATATATTCTACAAACTGTAAAGAAGCCACTTTATAAAAGCATGTAAAGTTATAGGTAATAAGTCAGCAAGGGAAATAAAATAGAATCATAAGAAATACTCAGGTATTGTCCCCCACCTAGAGGGCTTTAAAAAAGTGTAAGGGTAACAAAGAACCGATAAAGTGATATAGAAAGAAATAGAAAGATGGCAGCTTTAAACCAAACAGCACAGATACAATATTTATATTTAGTTACATCAAATATAAATGGTCTAAACACCTCAATTAAAAAGAGGTTGTCATGTTATATTTTAAAAACAAACACATGCCATCTTGTTTGAAACTTACTCTAAGTTAAAAAAAAGGTTGAAAGTAAAAGGATTTTTAAAATGCCATGTTAACTCTAATGAAAAAGCTATAAAATATAACTAAATATAGCTATATTAATATCAGACAAAGTAGATTTTAGAGCAAATAGTATCAGGAAAAAGAACTTTTCATAATGATAAAGGGGTCACGTTATCAAGAGGACATAATTCCAACTGTTTATTGATCTAATTAAAAACATGCAAAACATGAAGCAAAAACTGATAAAACCAATTTTTAGGGAAATGCAAATTGAAACTATAAGGAGATAGATACCACCTCACACCTATTAGGATGCCTAGTATTAAAAATAGAAAAAGAGAAAATAGGTCTTGGCAAGGATGTTGGAGAAATTGAAACCCTATGCACTGTTGATGGGAATGGAAAATAATACAACCACTATAGAAAACAGTATTATGTGTCCTCAAAAAATTAAAAATAGAATTATCGTATGATCCATCAATTTCACTTCTAGGTATGTACTCAAGAGAATTGAAAGCAGGGTCTCGAAGAGATGTCTGTAGACCCATTTTCATAGCAGTATTATTCACTAACCATTTATTAGCCAAAACATGGAAGAAACCCAATTGTTTATCAATGGATGAATGGATAAGCCAAATGTGATATATAGAGATATATAGGTATAGATATATAAAACAAATATTATTCAACCTTTAAAAAGGAGGGAAATTCTGACACCTGCTACAACGCAGGTGAACACTGAGGGCGTCACACTAAGTGAAACACACCAGTCACAAAAGGACAAATACTGTAGGATTCCACCTACATGAGGCATTTGGAGTCGTCATATCCATAGAACCAGAAAGAATGGTGGTTGTTAGGGGCTCGGGGAGGGAGAATGGGGAGTTGGTGTTAAATGGGTATAGAACTTCAGTTTTGCAAGATGAAAAGAGTTTTGGAGATGGATGGTGGTGATGGCTGTGCAACAAAGTGAATGTATTTAATACCATTGAGCTGTACACTTAAAAATGGTTAAGATTGTAAATTTTAAGTTATGCTTATTTGGCCACAAGGAAAAAAACTGGAGGCAAAAAATGGATAGAACCGCAAGGAGAGATAGACAAATCTGATTAATTTGGTGATTTGAAAACCACTGAAATAAGCAATCCGAGGACTTAAAGCCTAAGAAATCTAGATGGAGCACATTTCCCATTCTATCTTTCCTATCACTTCCAAAATTCCCAAGTCTGGGGGGCGGGGGCGGTAAACACAACACATTAAGCATTTGCTTGTTAAATTAACACCTTAGTGTGAACTAACTCATAAGGTGCCTTCACTCCTGAAAGGAGGAAGAAGATACGCCTTTCATTTTAATAATGATGGGAAAGAGGGAGAAGGCAAATCCAAGAGGCCATTTTCCCAGGGAATTCCTGTGGGCCTGGGAGCCTGGGAAAGGTCTCAACTAGAAGTCCAGGAAGGCCTTGTGCTAAAGAGAGAAGTAGGAATGTTAGATCCAACTGCTGCCCCTCGGTGTTCTGGGGTTCTAAACTTGTATTCCTGAGCTCCTGCCCCCATAAGCCTATAAGGCCCTGCATTCTCTCAACCCCCTCCTGCTATTCAGTCTCTGTCACCCTGGTCTTCATTCTGCTCCTTGTACACCCCAAAATTTGTTCCCACCTAGGGACTTTGCACCAGCCGTTTCCCCACATATTTAAATGGTTTACTCTTTCACCTCTATCAGGTCTTTATTCAAATGTCACCTTGGCAGAGTGGCAGCTCCAGACTACCCCATCTCCTCTATCATATTCTATCTCCTTACCTGCTTTATTCTTCTTCAGAATTGTTATCGGTACCTGATCTCGGTTCATTCATTTCTTTCTGTCTTCCCCATAAAATGAAAACTCTATAAATGTAGGCAACATCAGGCTCTGCTCTAATCCCAGCTTACTGGACAATACCTGATTCTGAGTGGGTGTTCAATAACTATTTGTTGAAGGCATGAATAAATGAGCAAATGAATGAATGAATGAGGGGGAACCACGCAAAGAACAGGGCTGAAAAGCACAGTGAGAGAGCAGCTGGAAGTCAATCCTGGAAGCTCACTCTCAGTCTCACACCAGGCATCTCCATCCCCGAGAGCCCCAAGGGCGTTGCCCCACCTCTCCCGCCTGACTCTGGCCCCCTCTGTGCTGGCTGTTAGATGCCCCCCCACATAAATGGCCTGCCCTGCCCTGCCCTGCTTTCTCTGAGAAGGAGGCTGAGCACTCCAGAGCCCAGGAAATCGGGGTTACCTTTGTCCATCAGGCCAAAGTGTAAGCTGGAGCTACCAGAATCCTTACAGATTAGGTCCAAATTCATTCGCAAAGCCTACCATGCCCACTCCCCACCATGATCTGACCCCTGCCTACTCCTCAGGTTCCATCTTCAAATGCTGCTCCAGCCCTACTGTCCCCTGTGTCCCCTTATTGCGCTGGGCCTGTGCCTCCTGGCCTCCGACCTGCTGGTCCTCTACTTAGGATAGCCACGTCCTCCATCTCTATTGCCACCTACCTGCCCAAGTCCACACGTGGACAACTCCAGTATGTCTTCAAGGAGGCGCAGAAGTCATTCTTTACAGCAATGCCACTTTGATCACCTTCCCCCACCAAGTTAAATGCCCTGGTGGAGAGATCAGTCACAGAGCATGTAATCTGCCCCTTGGAGAAAGACAGCTCTCAACAGAATGACAGGTCCTCAGTGCTTCATTTTGAAGTTACTAATCAGAGGGTCCCTAGGTCTCTTACTAGGTATCATGGGGTTTCCCCGCAAGGAGTGTCACTGTCCCTTCCCACCTGAATGTCATGAAATTACCTGTCCTCTGCAACCACCACACAATTCTCAGAGGAGGTCTTAGGTTTCATCTCTGTATAAAAGAGCCTGTGGTTTTGATGTGCTAAGAAATGTTAAGGACCTGAGGGGATTGAAGCCTGCAGGCTTCAGGGCGCCTGCCTTCGCCTCTCTTCTTCCTGCATTACGGTTCTTGGTACATGGTCTTATTTTGAATTACGAGTCTCGTCTTTTCTCCTCCACAGCTCACTTCATAGGTGCTTCCTTGGCACCCCACCTCTCATGTTCATCATGCCACGGAACTGCTGGTCTCCTCTCCGACTCCCTACCAAAGCATACGCTCCTCAAAAACAAAGACTATTTCTTCCTCGGGTGCATCCCCAGGGCTTATCATAATGCATGGGGTTGACACACCGTACATCATTCTCTAAACGGTTAGTGAAGGGTTGACAGGTTGAATGGATAGACAGATGGACAAAAAGCCCTGAAGAGGAGACTGAGACTGACGGATTTTAAGTGGTTCCCTTCGGGGCCGTGATGGCAGCAAATGACAGACTCAGGGCTCCCACGCTGCCAGAGCTGGCCCTACGCAGGATTGCTGAGCAGTTGGAATGTCTCTTCAGAGTCCATTCCCCCAGCATCATCCCAGATGACTGGGACCCGCATGTCTTCTCAGCTCCTAGGTTAGGCCTGACTTTGACATGCAAACCAGGTCTGCTTGTTTGCTTTGATCCAAGACAGGTGAGCATCCCGCAGTCCTAACCAGCACTCACAACCGCAAGTGTAACAACAGCCATTTGTTGACCAGGCCGTATGCTAAGTGCATTTTCACTATTATTTCATTTGATCTTCATACCAGTCTTTTGAAGAAAGAATATATGATTCCCATTTTATATATAAGGAAAATGAGGCTCAGAAAATATAAGTAGCTGCTTAAGAGCACAGAGTTAGAAATTGGAAGAACATGGACTCAATATGGGAGGAAGCTGCCTCCCATATTGTAACACAAATTCATGAGTGCTGCTCCAAGGTCAAAATCTTGAGGTGTAGATGGTCAGTACTGACAGCCCCTGTCCATTTCCCCATCAAAGTCATCCCTTTTAGGCCCCATGGTGTAGCATTCTGGACTTTCTCTTAGGTACCTCACTATTTTCCCAACTGGACACAACTATTTATCTCTCTCCTGAATCACACACCCCCCCCCTCTCCAGCAAACTGCTGAAGGCCTTCCTTTATCCAGGCTTATAAAAAGATCTTGAAGAGTGTCTAATTGGGCAGTTTCTGAAGGCTCAGGAGTACACAGAGGTCCTCAGCCTCAGCGCCAGGACCATGTGATGAGAAAAGGCCCCCACCTGAATCCTGGAGCTCGTACTTCTGGTCCCAGCTTTGCCACTCCCTCATTGTGCATCCTTGAGTCAACTTTATTCTCTCTGGTTTAGCTTCCCACTTCAGAAAGAGAAGGGACTGGATTTGATACTTTGGATCAAACAGGCATGTGTAAGGGGACCAAGCTGGTGACGTGAACTAGCAGAGTGAGTGTGTGTAGGTGATGACCTCACTGTGGGTGGCAGGGGAACTGTGGCAGGTGGAGGACAGGCATCTCCTCTAAGAGGTGGCCAAGGTCTCACGCTGTTATCTTCTAATCCTACCATGCCAAATACCAGCACATTTAGAAAAGGACCTCCAGACATCATTTGGTCCACACCCCACCTAGGGGCACCCCTAATCCAACTTATATTGGCGATCGCCAATGAAAGAACTGGTGCATTCAGAAAGGCTCCAAGAGTCTGGGTGAGCCACTCTTCTCCAAACCACACCCTGCAGCCTGAAAAGCCCAGTCACACCCCAGCACCAATCTGGTCACTGGTTCCAGACCCAGCCAGAGTTCTGACATTGAGCCAACCGGGCACCAAGCTTAGAGGAAAGTGAACTCTTTGGCTTTCGGTAGGAGACAAGAGACCACCTTGCAGGGAAAAGAAAAGACAAGATGAATTTAGCAGAGACTAGAAAATAAACCCAGCAACCTGACTCATGGGGCTGTAAGGCTGAGAGACCTGGCTTTGGCCTTGACAAAGTACCTCTCCTCAGAGCTTCCTCCTGCAAAGGACAGCCATGGTCACTTCTGCCCCCTTCCTCCACCCAGCTCCTCCTTAGGCTTCAGGATTTGGGACCTGGAAAAAAATTCCAAGATGTATTAAGGCACACTAGGCTCCTTGGAGGAAATCATTGGAGCAATACCCGACATAATTGTGATTATTCATTATCTAAAATTGGACAAAATGAAATACTGTAAAATAATATACTATAGGGAATGGATCTGCTGAGGCAACAAACTGAATTAAAATCATTGCTATTAAACATTTCCCCAAGACTGGTAATTTTTGATGCCTTCTTTGCTCATGTGCTAGCTCTTATCTCCAGTTGAAAGGGACTCATGCTCAGCATTGCCCTGGCACTGACAGGGAAAGTGACATGGAAGAGGAAAGTTTACTAGGAAAGAGAAGATATTATGTACACAGAGTACAATGATCAATTCTAGTCACTAAAAGCTGCAATGAGAAGAGTAGAATTAATAGCTACAAATCAGAAAAGGGCCTCAATGAGTCATCAGATTAGACGTTATTAACCAGGCCCAAGGAGCCTAAGGGACTTACTGGGGGCCCCTCAGCCAGCTACTCAACTTAAATATAAAACCGCTGCTCAAGCCAAGACATAGGGGACAATAAAGAGGAGCTGCTGTTCAACAGCACGCAATTGCATTTGGTTTAGGAGCCCGAGCTCTGCAGAGAGACTCCTAGAATCCACAAGACCAAGCTCACTGTGTCACAGGGGAAAGAGGAAGAAAGAGGGCATGGAAGCCACATTAGACCATCCCGAGAGGACCGGGTGATGCTGGGGATTGAACAACGTGTCACATAAGGAGCTACCAGGACACCTCCTTATGGATTCAGCCACTTGACTCTTTATCATAATCTTTGTCCTTTCTCCTGAAAGATAAAGCTGTATGGAAAGTGCAGGGCAACTGAGAATCTCAGTCTCCTTGATTCTTGGTTTTGTGGTGCTCTCAGTGTCAAATACAGCCTCATAAAAGACTTGTCCCATAGTAAGCAAGTTGCAGAGTTTGGACTATATCACCCAGGTTTCCTGAATCCCATGAACTTTGTCCTAAATGTACATAATACCCAAGCATCTCCACTAAGGCCAAATGAGGTGGAGAATGGTGGTCCCTGCTGTTAACTCACAATGACAACCAGCTGCCAGATAACTACCCTGCATTGCTCCTCTGAGCAAGCAATCACTACCCATAACTCATTCATCATTCATTCATTCATTCATTCATTCATTCAACCAACATCTACTGAGGCCTCTGTAGCCCGGGCAATATACTGCGGCGTAGAGAATGGATTGGCAAGGAGTAAGAGCAGAAGCTGGGAAGCCAGCTGCAGGGGCCCACACAAGACATAATGAGGGTCTGATCTAAGGCAGTGGGGAAAAGGAGGAGATGGAGTTAACTGATGTTAAGAAAGTAGAATTCACAGGATTTTGATATAAATTATCTGGGATTGGAGTAGGAGATGTGAGAGTAATGAGAGGCCTGAAATGTGCTTCCTGATTTCTGGCTAGCGTGAAGGAGAGAAAGGCAGTGCCCTTCACGGAGACAGGCAGACAAGGTGAGGAGCCGACGAGCAAGTTCGGAAGAATGGAAGGGAACTCAGTTTCGGTCATGCTGAATGTGAAGTGCCTGCAGAGCACCAAGGAAGAGAAATCCAGCCAGAGGTGTAGGTCTGGTTGTCACACGTTGTGGAAAAGGGTGAGATTATCCAGGAACAGCAAGCTGGAGACAGCATCACTAAGAGGTGGGCAAGGAAGAAGGATCCACATGAAAGCTTGAGAGAGAACAGTCATCAGAGATGTGAAAGGCAAGAGAACAAAGGGCTTAAGATCCCAAAGAGGAGAAGATATCAAGAAAAATGCAATGACTGACAGTAACTAATACCTTTGGCTGGTCAGGTGAGATGATAATCCATTGCAGTGGGTAACAAAAGGGTCTCCAAAACTGGTGGCAAGGGCATGTCAGAGGAGGGTAATTGCAGGGATGGCCATAGAATCACCCCACTCTCACGTCCCCAGTATGGAGCTTGGCTGCTGCACCAGGCATGGTACCCAAAGGAATATAACATCTTGGCTGGAGCCTGTATCCTGGGAGATAAGCCAGGTCCTGGCACTTTAGAAAGAATGGCCCAGCAGGCATACTGGGAAAGACAAAGAAGCGTGGCTATAACACATTTGAAACTCAATCTTCCCTTTCTTTTTGCTTCACCCCTGTATATGTTTGGAACAGGCTAGACCTGTGACAGTTGAGTAAGGTTATGCATCAATACCTGGTCAAACAGGTACTGAAGGAGTGGGTTCTCTCCAACATCTAGGCCCACAGAGCCCAGAGCCAAGAATCTGGGGCTGCTTCCCCTGGCAGCTGAATACAAAGCCCTTCACAGTCTCTCCCACCTGAAAAAGAAACAAGCACAGAAGTCCATGCCAGGGAAAGTGGGAGAGAAAGGAGCAGACTGAGCCAGCAGGTGGAGAGCAGAAATGAAGGCAGAGGTTTCTGGAGGAAGGTTCTGTCTTCCCCAGATAAATATTTGCCTACCCTTATGTCCTTTTTTCAAGGCAAGGCCTAGGAGTGGTCAACTCCCCACCAAACCAAAATCCAAACTGATGGCACCTTCTTGCTTTTCCCCAAACCTGCACCTTCTATGCCATTTGCCACCTGGAGGGAAAACTTCTCACATCTTCAGTGGTACACATTCAGCAGCACACATGTGGGCATGTCTGGAAGGCTAAACCGCGTGGAGAATGGCGACCAGCTCGTTTCCAACTCTATTGACAACTCACTGAGGGCGAGTACGCACAGTTACACTGGGAGGCACTTGGGGAAGGAAGGGATTGACAATAAAGTTTAAGACCTGCACATACTCTTCCTTGCGCAAATGTCCTCATGCCCAGACTCCATTTACTTCAGGCACCCCCGTCAAGTTTGATAGATTAGGACCACCTCATCCATTTTCACACGGGTCACTGCGAATTAGAAGGCAAATGGGCTCTGCCTTGGGTTCTGTGCTCTCTCTATGCTCCCGGGGATCAGCTGAGAGCCTGAGGCGCTGGAGTGAATCATCGAGGAAAGCTGAGGCAGTCCTTCGGTGGGGCTCAGCAGAAAGGCCGGCTGTGTGACTAGATCACGTGGGGTACCCTCCTGAGGTAGGGGGATGGACCTGACAAGCTTGAGACTGGTTGCTAAAGCTAAAGCAGAGCTGGAAGAAGAAAGGGAGGTGGGCACAGGCTGGACAGCACTTCAATTAACCTCCCAGGGACTGCCACCAGCTCTGGCCCTGTGGACAAAGCCCTAGCGCCCTGCAGTGCTGGTGGCCCAAGCCCTTGGTTTGGTTTTCTTCAGTCCTGGAATGTGGAGCATTTTATTTTTAACCTTATAAACAGAAGAGTGAATGGCAGTGCTGACTGAAGATAACCGGGAATAAAGGCGGCCTGGGCAAAGCTGGGGGCAGAGCTTCCACCCCAGCACAGGAGCCGGGGCCCAGAGAGCCTGTGGGTTGGAGCCAGAGCCTCATGGCCGCTCAGCTTCCTGTCTGGGGACATCACCCAGATGCATCTCGCTCAGATCAGCCAATGATGACGCCTCAGACCAAGTGGGAAAAAATCTATTGGCTGATCCGGACCCCAGAACTCCGTTGCCTCAGGCGAGGGTTTTCAGGGGAGACTCGTGGTCTTCTGCTGCCTCTTGCCACTGCGGAAGTGCAGGGACTTCCCATGCCCCAGGCAAAGCCCTGACTCCCAGCCCTTTGTGAGATTTCTGTTGTGCCTGTTCAAATGGGCATTAAACTTACACTGCTGTTTATCCAAAAATCTCTTCTTACTAGGTTTGCACAACTATAAACCCTCTCTCTGCAGTCTGGCTTTGTCCCTCAGCTGTGAGCATCTAACTGGGGCAGCTTGACTACAGCCTTGCTTTGGATCAGGAGGAGGATGGCTATGATCACAGATTTCCTCTTACAGTGGGATCAGTGGCGTTCATAGAGCATTTTCCATATGGAAAGGTACATGCAACCTCACTCATTGAACAAATGGTGTTAAACCTCTAATAGGTGCCTGGTCCTGTGGTAGGTGCTGGGAGTCAATCGTGAACTGCACAGAGCCCCAGCTCTCACAGAGTTTATGGTGGACTTATACACAAGGACATCAGCAAAGGACAGTGTGGTATGTGCTATGACGGAGGATGCACAGGTACTAAAGGATCACATAGGAGGGAGAACAAAGCCAGACTGGGATAAGGGGGTGGTGTCAGGGAAGCCTCCCTGGTATAGGTGACATCTAAGCTGAGACCTGAAGGAAGAGTAGAGGTACCCAGGTGATGAAGGGAGGGAAGCAGATGAGTATAGCTGGAGCAGAAAGGGAGGACTTACAAGAAATGAGGTTGGAACACGGCTCAGGGGTGTGATAAGGGGGCCTTCCTCCCAAGGATAATGGAAAAGCCACTGAGGGCTTTAAGGGGGAGGGGGAATATAATCAAATTTCCACTTTAGAACATGCCTTCGTGCCGCTATGGGAATAGATCAAAGCAAGGAAAGGAAGGGTGTGTGGAAAGCATCCAGGAGCTTGCTACAGAGATCCAGGCAAAAGATGGGGGGACAGGAACTAGGAAAACACAGTGGGACCAGATAAAGGAAGATAAATTCAGGACAAAGGGGACAAACCCTTGCGATGTAGCATCATCAGGCCTCACTGTGGGGAAAGGAGAGAGGAGAGTCGGGACTTGTGACTTTGGTGACTTAATAGTAAGCAAAGTGAGGATCGTAGGAGAGAGACAGACTCATGGCAAGAGATGACATTCCGGAGGGGACCCTGAAGAGGCATCTGAGTGGAGATGTCCTGGAGGCAGTCAGATATATGGTTCCAAGTCAGGAGAGAGGTCTAGGGTGTAGGAAAAAGATTCTAACAAAAAAGGAAGTTGGTATAATATGTGTTTGATATACAGGCTTGCTTCCTTTATTCATTCAATAAGTACTCATCAGTTTCCCACTAGATACCTGGAGGCAAGAGTTGAACTAATGCACATTAATAGAGAACATTCCCTAATTGGGATCCTATCTACACCTCTGATGGGCTGTAATCATTTGTGTGGGCCTCGCCGATTGAGGCTCCTTAGAGAAGTGCTGTCATAACTGCTTGTTAGGGGAGATGAAGTCCTTGAGTTTAACTGTCTGTGGGAATTGCAGTCTTTCATTTTCTGCCAGGCCCAGGCTTAAAAGGCCACCACTTTGCTTTCCTTCAGCTAACAAGAGATTATCTTTCACAATAGAGCTACAAATGGGTCCCTAATTGATGAATGTGTGCCTCGCCATTCCCTTTATAGTGGCAGGAGCCCAGTTTGCTCTTAGCTGTGCCACTCGGGTCAGGCCTCACACACTGGACGTGTTCTACTGGATGTACGGCCAAAGGCCAGGGACTTAACACAGTCATTAAACATCTGTTTTGCCACCCGAGCCTGGGCAATACCTTGTTCTCTCTCTCCCCTCCCCCCAGGTCTCAGTTTCCTCAGTGGGAACGCTGGAAATGGTCAGCAATCAGGCTAATGGTGAACAGACAGGAATTGCGCCTTTTCTAGCAGCAGGGTTTGTGAGGAGCACAGAGAAGCCTGAGACGTTGGTCTGTCCCTCGGGAGGGCTGCAGTCTAGCCTGATGGGTACTCTCCGCTCCCCCATTTCTCTCACATTGGCAGGTACTCAGTGAGGCTTCAGTTTCATGCTCTAGATGCTGAGTTCTAGATCCCAGAGCTGAATGTGAGCTAGGAGAGGTATGCCAGGCTGTGGGTCACAGAGAACCCTATTCCTCCTGTGACTGGGTCACTTCACATGGGACTGGGGACCCCCGGGTAGGGCGTACTAGAGCGCCCTGTCTTCAGCTGTCTTTGTGGCTCTGGCTGGCTGACCTGAGAATGGTTGAATCGATGATTCAATGCTTCAATGACCTGAATCAAAGAGGCTGTTCTGCTCCAGCCTCTGCTGGCACTGACTTGATAATGTCACCAGTAAGTATCAGTTAGTATCTGCTCCCACTTTGGGACACCACTGGATAAGCCCAGATTATAAATAACAGTTGATTTTTCTTCAGCATTTACCTCGTGCCAAATATGTGGTTTACGTGAAATAACTCGTTTAATCCTCACAATATCTCAGAGGCATAAAGTGCTATTACCATGTCCTAGATGACGAAAGCAAGGCACAGATGATGACTGTATAACTTGTGCAGACCAGTAAGCAGCAGAGCTGAGATCTGAACCCAGGCGTACTGCCCCAGAGCCTGTGCATTTAACCTCCACACAAAACTGCCTTAGGCTGAGAAGTCAGTGGCCCACACGGTTTAGTGGGCCATACTGGAAGGTGCTGAGAAAGTTCTTGTGCCTCCTGCCCTCCAGAATAGCCCTTCAAATGAGCTGGTAATGGGCTCATAATTCTACCTCTAAAATAATTTCTCTGGCAGCAACAAAGCAAATCCCCTGGGAGGCTGAGGAGGTGGAAAATGGGGAAACTGGTCCAGACTGACAAGCTCCAATCAGCCATAGTCCCTTTCCAATGCATGGAAGTTACTCAGTTCCTTCCCAAATCTCCCAGCGGTGGGAGCTGGGGTGGGGCAAAGGCGGTGAGCAGCTTGAGGTTGGGAATGTGGAGACAAGTGGGGAGTAAGGCCTGAGTCTACAGCAGAACACATTCTAACTCTGAGAGCGCTCGAACTCTACTTACTAGTGCTATAATCTTGGTCAAGATAATTAAGCACTGCAGGGTTCCATTTCTCCAACTGCAAAATGGGAATAATCAGAGTTGTTCTGTAATGTTGCTGTATAAGCTAAGTAAGGCAATGCTTACAAAGCACTCAACACTGTGCCCACACATAATGAGGACACTAACATGTAGCTCTTGTATAATTATTGCTGCTGCTCAAGGAAAGAAGGCCTGATAAAGATGCTGGGAAGCCAGAGGGCAAGGTGGGTAGCTGAGGAGCAGCAGGAAAGGGACTTGAAGGGGACAGACCACCTTCATTGACTTTGTGACTATTCTGAGGCATACCATGCATTCATTCAGTCATTTGTCAGCCATTTTTCTATGCAGACCTACTATGTGTGGGCACTGTGTTGAGTGATGTTGAGGGTTGAATTAAGTCCTCAAAAAAGATGTGTCAAAGTCCTAACCCCTGTTACCTAAAGATATGACCTCACTTGGAAATAAGGTCTTTGCAGATGTAATTGAGTTAAGATGAGGTCATACTGGATAGGATGGTCTCTAATCCAACATGACTTGTGTCTTTATAGGAAGAAGAGATAGGACCCACACATAGGGGAGAAGGCCACGTGAAGACAGAGGCAGCGACTAGAGGGAGGTGTCGTAAGCCAAAGAACCCCGAGCACAGCTGGCAAACACTAGAAGCTAGGAAAGGGGCAAGGAGCAAATTCCTCCTAAAAACTTCCGGAAGGAACCAACCCTGCTGACACCTGGATTTCAGACTTCTGGCTTCCAAAACTGTGAGAAAATAGATTTCTGTTGTTTTAAGCCACCCAGCTTATGGTACTCTGTTACAGCAGTTCTAGAAAAAAGACTACAGGTGATAAGACGACAAAGATAAATTCAAAAAGCAAAGTTCGTGCCTTGCTATTCATTTCATCCTAAGAAAAAAGCTGGATGAGAGTCCAGGCTTATTACGGATGGCCTTGGGTCTAGTTTCCAGCGAGGTGCGTTTTGTTAGACAAGAGTTTTCTCCTGGTCCACCAGCTAGGACTACAGACATGGGTACATCTTAGATGAGTAGGTGGCATGGAATAAAGGTTGTCCTGGCCACAAATTATACCAGGTACCTGTCACCCACAGGGAATAGCGTGGAGGACAGTGAGCGTGAGATGGCAGGGTAGTGGTGGGGGCAGGAAAAGAAGACCTGGGGGAAAAGCTGGGAAAAAAACCTCTTCTAGGTTTCTTTCAAATCCACCATTCCTTATGTCTCCTATTAATTTATCCATATTTTGCATTTCTACTCTGGTCCTTCTGATGACTTCCCAGCTTGGTAGGCTGGAGAAAGCATGGGTCTTGGTGGCCAGAAAACCAGAGTTTGAGTCCCAGCTCCATCACTTACCAGCTGTGGGATGTTGGGCAACTAACACCAACTTTCTATGCTTTGGTTTCTTCATCTGCACAGTGGGGATAATATGTAACTCATAGTGGTATGTGTCTGTGCATGGTGTGCAGTGTGTAACGTGTGTGTATGTAGGTAATATGTGATGGCATGCATTGAACAAGATGATATGTACCAAAGCATTTTAAGTTTCTCAGGAAAAAGAGAGAGAGCTCATTATGCACAATTCCTAGATCTATGTGGAGAAACTGGTATTAGATATTACATATCCGGACACGCTAGAAAATTAGCACAAAAAATAAAATAATGAATCAGATAGGTGCTGCATTTAAAGGAGGTAGAAGTAGCATTGACTTAGGCGTACACAAGGCCTCGAGGCTGAAAAGCTCTGTGATATTGGGCAAGTTTTACGATATTTTAGTTGAAAAATGATTTCAGTTTCCATGCAGCTCTAAGATTCCATGACTTTATGAAAATGTGCACATCAAACTGTTTGCTTTTATCAAATTACACTTAAAAAGACATCTTAACTTACAGGTCACCCATTACAAATCTGAGGAAAGCTGTGATGCTTGAAGGAATTCTAATAACAAGTGAGACAGAAAAGCCATTTGATGTTTGAAATGCTCCATGGGCTGGCTAACGTTGGAGAGGCAAGTCTTCTCGAATACTCCTCTCCTGGCTATTCCCATTAGAGGGCTAGTACCAGAATACCATAGAAAGGGCTTGGAATCACTTGGAACAAAAACTAGTCCAGAGGGTAACACAGCCCTCATACAGGCCAAAATGCAAAGGCAACTGGCCAGGTTTCATCTCCGTTTAGAATAACATACACAAAGGTGACTCGGATTGTAAAAGAAGAGACTGAGCTCTGACTTAAGGAAGAATTTCCTGATTACTGAGATGCACAAGGAGTCTGGGCAGATCGCCTTCTCCCAAGCTTTTTACCCAGCGGCCAGCTGTGCGTCCTGGGTTGAGTGTGCTCTGCAGCAGAAGCATGGATGGAGTGACCTTTCGGGGGTCTCTTCTCGCCTGCGCTCTCCCTGTCCTTCCACTAGTCTGTTCACAACAGAACAACAATGCCTGCTTTTCATGCAACGCCATCCCGCTTCCAGTTACCTTGGCACTTCACACATTGTCGTGCTGCCCATTTTTTTCCTGTTGGCACAGCAGACTCCAAGGTATAAGTACTGTTTCTACAAATTTTTGCATGTTCCACACTGGTATGTGATAATCATTTCACAGCACAGTTAGCAAAGAGTTGGAAATGAGACCCACTCCTGAATTGGAGACAGGAGTGTTGTGTTTCACCCTATTGACAGCCAAAAGCCAATTTTGGGCTCTCTGAAAAGCCAAATTTCCCAGGAAAAAAGTATGGGTATCGTCTTCATTCTCCTGAGCTCACTTAGGGACTGAAATCAGTGTTTGCTGAGGCAAGGGACATGTGTGTGGACTATGGTTGATGGGTTATTTCAGCAGAGAAGCAAGGAAGTGGGAGAGGTCATCCAGTCTGCTACTTTTCGGCAGGACTCCCAAAAGCTAGAAGGATAAGAATCAAACACTACTGAGCACGCACCATGTCCTAAATCCTTTGCCTGAATTAATTCATTTAATCCTCACAACAACCTTGCATGGCCCAGAGAGGTTAAGTTACATTTAACATAACAACACATCTACTAAATTCAGAGCTGGATTTTTAAACCAGGCAAGCTGGTTCCAGAGCCCCCATGGTGAGTCAGCCCACCCCCCACCCCGCCCCACCCTGCACTCTTCAGAGACGCGGGTGCAGACCATTCTCAGAGCAGCAGGCCTGAGTCCTGCCTCCTCTTGCCCTCTTCCTCCCCAATCCCCTGACCCACTCGCTGAAAGGAACTGCCTAAGCAGAGGCATCCGTTAGCCAGAACCAGCAACACACACCAGGTCAGAAGTCAGCTCAGCTCTCCCCGTAACGCCTAGAGCAACGCTCAGCCCTGATCCCGCTGTCCTGTTGTAGGATTTTTCCCAACCCATAACCATTCTCTCTCCCCGGGTGAGCAAGGCAATAGAACTTTCAAAAAACAGTCTCCAAAATGCTAAAACTGTTTTCTCACCCCTGGGGGCTCTCCTTTGAGGTGCTAAAACCCCAATCAGGGGGTCACCACCATCAATAATGCATTAGGCTTTCTCCCAGAATCAGTAAAGCAAGGAGCTCACAAGGGGCCATTAAACCCCAGGGTTCCTAACTGGGCATTGTGATTAGTCCTTTTATCTTCCACTGGGAAGAACACCACATGAGAAGAGTCAGTAATTACTGAGTATTGAATGGGTACAAGAATAACCAAAATGTACCCATGCTTTGAGTTGCTACAGCACCTTGATTCCCACAACCTTTACTTACTTTGAGTTTTAAAGGTCCACAGTAACCTAAGTGCAGCAGAGGAATGGGAGCTAGGAAGCCCAATTTTCCGAAAGCCGTGAGTGGCTAAAACCTAGAAGGCTCATGAGCTGGTTCACAATTACATGAATCAATTCAGTCAACACCTATTAACATTCATTATTTACTGTGTGTCAGGCACTGTGTTAAGAACAAAAATGTTCATTACCTAACTGGAGAAATGGACAACAAAAAGCCAATTATCTTTAACAAGAAAAGTGAGTCAGGGGTTAAGAACACGTATGAGGGAGAAGGAACACTCACGCTACATGGGGGTGGAAGACAAATGACAGATCTGGGAAGGCAGCCCAGAGGAAGTGACCTTTGAGTTGGGTCTTGCAGGCTGAGGAAGATTTTTTTTTTTTTTTCCAGAGAGAAGAAGTGGGTAAAGGGCAGCCCAGGCCTTGCACACTCTGCTAAGGGAACTGGGCTCTACCTTGTATTCTAATGCAATAGGGCAACATGGTAAGCTTTCAAAGAGACGTCTGTCCATGAGCAGATGTCTGTTTCTGAAAGCCCATCAAGCAGTGACAATGAGGCTGGATTAGGGAAGAGGACCTGCAATGAGAGGCCTGCGTGAGGGCAGAGGTGAGGCCGACCTGCCTCAGACACTTTGAGGGCACTGAAAAGGAGGGTGGGACTGAAGCCTTTGAGGAGCAGAGGCCTATCTGAGGGAGCCTGAGAAAGCAGAAATGGAACTGACATCGCTATGTATTTACCACGTGCTGTCCCCGCATTTCCTTACATCCCATCCTACTCTAAACCATAAGGGGACTCAGCTCAAGTTAACACATAAAGGCACTGAGGTCAAAGTGGTTAAAGAGTGCACTCAGGACCCCCCAGTGCCAATGGTGTCCACCAACCTGTGCCCCCCATGTCCACACTGCCTCAGCTCTGGACTTTACGTGTCCCGAGAGGTTCAGCTCACAATATAAGCAGTCTTACTCATTTTCTCCCTGCCTAAGGATTAGAATACCTTTCCCCATCTTTACCTTTTCAAGAACACCTTCTTTCCATCATCGTTGCCTACCCCCAACATTTTATCTCTCCCTTCCAAAGTAATGTCCTCTTCCCCACTCCTCACCTACTCTGATTCACATGTGGCATCTTTTTAAAATTACAAATGTAGGGCACAGGGCAAAGAATCGGAAGTGGGATCAAGCTGTGCTCCAAGGCTTTTGAAGCTGACCAGGTGACTTTCAGACAGGATAGACTTCTCAGCCTCAGTGTCCTCACCTGGAGAATGGGGATAACAAATGAATACTAACCTATGCTTATCTCACAGGACTATTGTGAGGATTAAAGGAGATACAAGCACTTGCAACACCAACAAAAGGCAAGAAAAGGTGCCACAGGACTATTTGCATTATCAGGCACCACTGTCCACCAGACCGTGAGTCCCTGGAGAGCAGGGGGCCTGGTGGTCTTCACCTTTGGGTGGGTGCGTGGGGTACCTAATGATTCCTGGTATAGAGGCCGTGTTTGGTAAAGACGTGCTCAATTAAGAACTAGAACTACTACCACTACGCGTGCGCACGTACACACACACACACACACACACACACACACACACACACACACACCCCACAGAGGCGTCCTTGCCTCTCCCACCATACATGCAGGCAAACCCACAATTCCTCACTTTTGGAAGTACTGCTCTAGTCCTGACTTACTCCAAAAACAGCCAGTTCCTGGAGAAAAATCAAGTGATTGTCACGCTGCCTGAATGCCTCCATCGGGCACATGTGAACAAGTCTGAATTCCTCCCCTTGTCAGGGAAGTTGCTAAGAACTGAACCCCCAGACTCACTCTCCTCCAAAGAGCCCCCACTGGGTCTGCTCCACCCACCGCCGCGGTGTGCAACGTGTTTTTTTTTTTTTTCCTTTTTGCTCGCAGGAGCTCAGCGCCTCTACTGCTGTTTTCATTGATGCCTTGAGCCGAGCTGGCATGTGCAACTGCTGAGAAGGGGGAGCGCGCAGCCGCGGGGGAAGCAAGTAAAAATAGCCTGCCGCGCGTCGCTCTGCCTGCTGGACGCCTTTAACCCTGGCCGAGGTGGGGAGCTTAGCAGCCTGCACCCCGCGGAACTCAGCAGGGGTCTGCACCCAGACCCCGTGCAACGGGCGGGGGGCAGGGGCTAGAGACCCGAAAAAACTTTTTTTTTTTTTTTAGAAACCGAGCGGCGAGGTGGGGGGCTGCGGAGGGGAAGCTGTTTCTGGCTTCCAGCGCTCCAGCCACCTGACTGCAGGGACTGTTTGTTACGTGCCCGCTAGTTCAACACTTTACAGAAGTGCAACCTTGACTTTGAGCTATTTTTAGAAGCCTCTTCCGCTGGTGGGCGATCAGAGAGAGGAGGGCGAGCAGGGTGGTAAGCCTAGCTCTCCGCTGTGAGGCGAGGCGCCTTGCACTACACATCGTTCTGAATGTCTACTCTCTGGTGGAGGGTGGGGAAGAGCAAGTGACCGGGGAACGTTCGCTAGCGTTGCCCTAACTCAGAGACCGCATTAGCTACTGAATACCTGACTGTTTCCAAGCCCCAGAGCCTGTTTGTTTGGAAATCGACAGTTGCCAGATGCATGCTGCTTCTAGCCTCTCAGAGAATGGAGTTTTTTAAAGCTTTGCTGCCTACGCTGTGGGGTAGGGGTTAGCTGCAGTTCATACCTCGAGGGAAGAAGATCTCAAAGGGTCTCCGCACCTTTCTGCGTTCCAGCAAGACAGAGGGACAATTCCCGCGACACACCTCCATCCCTGCCCCACGATGCATATGGGTAACCATATGTGAAATGTACGGCAGCCCCACCAGACACCTGGCTATTAATAGAGCCCGGGAGTTTGCGCTCTGCTTTTCTCCTGCCACCGAGTAAGGGATGATCTTCACACACTTACCCCACTCCGCCCCCACTTCGGCTCACCGTTCCTCCTGGAAGGTAAGGGGACTGCCCACGCTGATCCCCTTCGTAACTACAGGTGCCCAGAACCTACGGACTAGTCCAGTTGTAATGACAGCAGAGTCAGTGCCAGGCCAGAGAACACAGCCTTCAGTATTGGGACCCAAAAACCCAGCAGGGCTCTTTGCGGCTCAGGGCCAACTCGAGAGTAGAGAAAGGGCAGCTATTGGGCTGCCGAAGGCGCGCGGGGCGGGGAGGGGGGGTGCAGAGCGCAATTTGAGGAGCCAGAGCGACATTCAAAAGCTGCTGCGGGACGAGTGGCTGCAGACCCATTTATCGTTGCAGCCCGCGGCGCGCAGCCCCCACCGCCGGCGCGGGCTCGGCTGCGGCAGGAGCGGACGCTGTCCCTGGTTCTGAAGGTGGCCGCATCCAGCGCTCCCTCCCCGGGTTTAGCGTCCCAGAGGCAGCTCTGTCATTAGAGGATTGTAGACCTCTCCCCGCCCCGGATCTGGGCGGGAGGGTCTGTTGGTGGTACCCAAGTCCTACCGCCGGCTTAGCTTGGCCACCCCCCATCCCCCCAACGGCCAGGAGCTCTCCGCGGTGCTGCGGGGACCCAGAGCTCAGGGACTCAAGCTTGAAGGGTAAATCTGGGGCAGCGGCTGGAGATAGTCAAGGGACTGCAGGGAGCAGACCTGGACCCAGGATCACCCATCCCAGCTCTGCACAAAGCCGGGACTCTGGAGCCCTAACGGAGCCCAGAGGAGAGGGCAAGGGAGCGAAGCTGCCCAGGAATTGGGACTTGGGGAAAAGAGAAGCGAGCAGCGGGTGGTAGGAGAGGAAATGGGGTGAGAGAGACTCTTTTTGCATTTTCAAGAGGGAGGGGACCTGAGACATGCACTGTCTTCCCCCCACCCCAACACACACACACACACACACACACACACGCACACGGCCGGCAGAAGCAAACGGGATGGAGCGGGGGAAAGTTTGGCACTAGGTGCTGAGCGGCGGCGGCGGCAGCCACAGCGGCGGCGGGGCGGTGGTCGGGGTGGGCTGCCGGGGTCGCCGAGAGCCCCGGCCCTCTCGCCTCCTTACCTCGGTGTTCTCGGCAGCGTTCTCCGCCATTTTCCTCCTTAGGAGCAGGCAGCGGGAGGAGTGTTTCATGCCCATAAGAGCCAGCAAGGGTTTGGTGGTACAGAGATAGTAGAGAAAGAGAGAGCTGGTGTAGCTTTAAAAGAGAGAGAGAAAGAGAGAGAATGGGAGGAAGAAAAAAAAAAAAAAGCCAACCCAACCCCTCTGCCGGAGCGTCAGCAGATACAATCAACCCCGGCTGAGTCTTTCCTGCAGTCTCCACTTTGTTTTATTTTCCTCCCTTCTCATCTGCTCCGGATTCCTTCACACAGTTTCAAGTTCTTCTCGCGCACCCGACCCCTCCCCGCCCCTCTCCACCCGCGCGGCGGGCTGAGCTAGAGGGAGGCAGCCCGGAAGGCTCCGCGGCGGCGGCGGCGGCTCTCTCCCCGCTGCTCGCAAAGTCCGGCGGGCCGGAGGCAGCCACCAACTCCTCTCAACTTCTGCGGATCCGCTGGGCGAAGCAACACGCTTCCTGCACGTCTCTCTTAGGGGCTGAGCCGGGTGAGTGGGGGCGGGGTAGGAGGTTCGGTGGAGCATGCGGCGGCTGGGCGCAGACCGAGGGCCCCCACCGCCCCCGGGCCCGCCCCCTCCACGCCGCTGCAAGGGTCTCTTGGCCGCCTCCACTCCCCGGCGCTGCGGACGACTTGCGCGGGGGCAAAGGTTGCGCGGACGCTGCAGGCCCACGAGGGAGGCTCCGAGGAAGCAAGCTCCGGAGCTGGGCTCTTGCAGGTTCTTAGACCCGAGTGTGCATCCTCCCACCCAGGACAAGCTCTGGGCAAGATTGGGCCCCCTTTACTTCTCTCCCGCCCCACCCCCAACTCTCCCGCTTCTCTGCCAATTCCTGGATCCTTCCTTGGTGAATTAAGGTTTAGAGTTTGGGGAGTGAAGGGATAGGTGTCTGGATGAGGGAGGGTCCTTAACTCCTTCAACTCTAGGACTGAGTGTGAATCACAGTCTCTCCTTTTCTCACACACTCCTCATCCGCGGCGCGTGGGGCTGCAAGCCTCTCCCAGGCTGAGAGGCCGGGGCGAAGGTTCAGCCAGCGGCGGCTTGGTAACGAGGGTGGGAGAAAGTCAATTGGATGAGTCTGCAGTCGAGTTCCCCTTATCCTAGTTTTCCCTGGCAGACCCCTGCAGACACATTTCTCCCTCCTCGCTCCTCCCCCATCGTCACCAGATTTTGAAGTCCCTTTTATGGAGAGAGGGAGGATGTCACGTACCCATTAGGATTTTCTTGATCCTTTTTTAAGAGAGTTTGGGCGGCAGCAGGGGGTGTGAATTTTTATACAATGCATTCTTGTCTTCTCTTTGAGAGCTTCCCCCCCCCTTACTGGCCATCTGTCAAGCTGGTGGGAGATAGAACAAGGGGGAGGGGAGCCCCACTCTGTCTCTCCCATTACAACAGGCCACTCAAACCGAATCCTTCAAAGGCAGATGCACTTTCAAGCTTTCAGCCCACAAGTCAAGGACAGGGACGGAAAAGATGCTCCCTGAGCCTCCTGGCTCTCTTCACTTCATCCCTGTACTTACAGGAATAGACCCGTCCTGCAGGCACTCTGTATTTGTTGTTTTAACCTCACCTCTGAGAGCAGGAAGTGTGATCCTGATTGTCCTCAGCCCACCCCAGAGTCCACTGAAGAAAAAGGCCAGAATCCAAGGATGCCTCCATCAACTGGTCCTAGGGGGAAGAGAGGACACATTGCAGTAAGTGGAGGAGGGAGAGGACAGAAGGGGATGGAGAGTAAGAAGAGTGAAAAGAGAAAGGGCAACAGGCTGGAGTTAATGGGAGTGTGTGTGTGTGTGTGTGTGTGTGTGTGTGTGTGTGTGTGTATTCAAACCCATTCAACCCAGAGCCAGCCTGGGGTTGTGTGTTAGGAAGGAGCACCTTTAAATGAGAGAATGGCCTTAACCTCCTTAACCTTTTCCTTTCTCAGATCACAGACCTGGATCAGTGTCGGGGGTGAGTGAGCAGTCTTTGACAATGCCTGGTTATTCTCCTTCCCTTTCGCATCCTGCCAACATGCAGAAAGTGGTAGGGGGATAAATGAGGTGAATCTAAAGAATGACTTTACCCTCTTGAACACTGTTTTCTCTAATCAACTTTCTCAGAGACAAAAGTTCCTGACACATCTGATCCCCTACCAAGAAAGTCTCAGTACTTGTACAAGCAAAGAAAATCAAAAAGGAAAGTATTTTCGCAGCTCTTTAGTCCAGTCCTCTCCTTTTATAAATAAGGACCCTGAAATCAGAGCTAGGAGGGCATTTGTCTGTGATCCCTCAGCTAGCCTCCTGACGTTCAGTCCAACCTTCTCCTCTGACCCCACCCCACACCACTTCTCCCTGAGCCATGCCTCCGTTCTGTGACTAACCAGGGAGGAGGGGAACTGAGACAAGCTCCCACCGAAATAGGCTGCTGCCTGTGCGTGATTATGTTGCTATGAGAACCTCAGTGGGTGTGTTTCCTCAGTTCTCTGTTGAAATCTTTCGCTTGGCTTGGCTTCTCCCCAAGCACAGACACGGCTCCCCTTGGAATGGGGAGTGGAGGGCTGAGATGGAGAGCTGTATTCTCATGGAAAGAGTGTTCTATTCCAACCCATTCAACCCAGAGCCAGCCTGGGGCTGTAAATGAGGAGTCTAGGTCACCAGGTTGTTCTATAATGGCTGAAGGGCATGAGTGAGCTGTCTTGAAAGTGGGTACCCCAATTCTCTGTTGGCCATTTTGGAGCAGAGCGTACTTGTCCCTGCTATGCTCCCATTTAATTATAAATTCACAAGCAAAATAATTGTTAGCTTAAGACACTAAGTTTTGTGGTGACTCACTGTTACACAGCAAAAGATTACCTGAATACCCATTTCCTAGGGTTTTCAAAATGTGTGATGCATAAAAAATGCCTAGCATATAGTAGGCATTTTATAGTATTATTTTCTCACCCTCCACACCATTCCCAGGAATTCGGTCTTCTTCAATTTTCTTACATAAGTATATTAGCATAGCCTTTTATAAGGTTAATTAATTGTGTTATTCTACGAAGAACTTCCTGGGCATCTCTTATATGCCTAGCTCATCAGTAGGCACAGTGGTTGGCAAAAGGCAACAAAGACATGGAACTGAATATTGGGGAGCCCTTAATTTAGTCACCTTGAATGCCTTGAAATGTACAGAATGTTTGTAGAAGAGCTTTGGAAGGGATTTTGATGAGAGGCAAGGAGAAATACGAGATGACAAGAGGTAAAGGGAACTCACCAGGACATGAGTTAATGGGCAGTCTGGGACAAGAGGTCCTACTAAGTAAAGAAGTCCTAATAACACATTTTGCTATATCACTTTTCTTACACTAGGTCTTCAATGCAACGCTATTGAATAGCACATGTGAAGTGTTTAGAACAATGCCTGGCTTGTAGAGAGCACATTGTGTTCATGTTTGCTAGGTCCTGTCCTAGGTTCTGAGTTTAACTTACAGAGCACTTATTACGTGCCAGAGACTTTCCTAGACTTAATGTGTTCTTATGCAGTTCTTTCAACAATCTTTTCAGTAGGTATTAGTATTATCTCCACATAACAGATGAGGACACAGAACACAGAGAATTACCCAAGTGGTAAAGTCAGGATTCGAATCTAAGATGCCTTATTCGATAGCATGACCTTCAAGAGTTTAACCAGTTTCTGGGAACAAGGCAGTTGTTCTTAACCTTGGCTGCAGAACAGAATCATCTAGGGAACTTGAAAAATACCAGCGCTTTTGTTCCACCCCCAAAGAGTATGATTTTATGAGGTCTGGGCATCAGGATTTTTTTCTTTTTTTTTTTAGGTCCCTGGGTGATCCTAATGGGCATTGATGGTTGATAATTGGATAAGGATATTTGGAGGAGACGAAAAGACCAGCAGAGAAAGGAGGTCCTTAAGTTATAGAAAGGGCCCCCAAAACCTACAAGGACACCCACATTATAGAAAAGTCCATTTCAAACACAAAGGTTCTTCAAAGCCGCAAGGTTCTTGGGAGAAGTTGAGCTGATGGTTGACTCAGCATGCAAAGATTGGAAGGAGTCTCTCAGGGAAGTTTCCAGCTTTATGAGATGCCACAGTGAAAGTGAATTTCCTGTCACTAGAAGGGTTCAGTTAGACTAATTATTGGGCATAGCTACTCCTGCAAACCCTAGAAGGCTGAGCAAGGCCCATAAGGTCCCACCTGCCCCACACTATGACCACTTAATTGTCTCCTTTCCTCTGTGAGCCCTCCAGAAGGTGGAAGACTACATGTAGTAGCTCAACTTCAGGAATCAATCAACACTTCCTTTGCTGCCTCCCAAAACCCAGGGCCCAGAGTATCAGGATACAGTTTCTCTAACCTGTAGACCATACTGTCTAGGAAAGCCAGGCTCTGGCTTGTTCAAGTGTGGTCTCTGCAGTAACAGGAGATGTGTAAGACATGTCATGTGGCTTCCCTCTCCTCCGCTAGGGGAACCTCACATGTGGCCAGGACTCACATATGGCTAAGACACGCTGCAGTGAATCCGTGGCTCCTCAAGAATCAGGCCACAGCCATTATCCATCACCACCTCCCGGCAGCTAACCCAGCCGTGTTTGTCATGTTTTCTGGGCCAGATGGGAGTCAGGCCCAGGCTGCAGCAGTCAGCTACCTGGCTGAGCCTCCAAGGAGCCCCACACCTGGGCAGTTCTCCTGCATAAAAGGCTCTACAGTCTTAATTCTCACTAACCCAAGACCCAGCTATTTCTTAAACTACGTTCCAAAGAACTTGCAAAGTGCCACCAGTGCCTGCCAAGTAATTTTTTTCTTTTTGGTCATTAAAACCAGAATGTTATTTCTTCCTTGCTCTGATAATATATGATTAAGTCAATTCAATGTGGTTTTGTGCTGGATATGATACTGTTTGGTTTGATTATTTATTCTAACAATATTTGGGAGACATTGTTCTTAGTAATTCTGCATTAATAACTTAATCCTTGGTATTTTATGCCCTTAAAAGCTGAATATGAAGGCTATTATTACCTACTTTTTTCTCAGAGTGAGAAGGACCCAAAAGACATGTGATAGTTTCTCAGTGACCTATGATGTAACCCAAATTTCTCTGGAGAAGGGGAAAGGGATACAGTAGCAGAGCCCTAAAGATACTAAAATATGTATTTTTAAATGCTGTCACAACAGAAATTAGCTGTTTCTTCTTGGTGGAGATTGTACATTTCACTCCTTTCCAAATCTTTCATTAAAGGATTACCGTTTTTTCTGGACAATCTCTCCTGAATCCCTCAAAGCCAGCTAGAAATCAATTTAATCTAGCCAGTGCAACAACTCAATACACATTTTCTTCCAATAGCCTATATATGAGCCACTACTATGAACCAAACACTGTGCTAGGCATTTTGGGTTAAAAGATGAAAAGTCATATCTCTACCCTAATGACATACCTTCCAGGAAGAGTTGGTTATAGGTTCAGGTACTGTCAGGGGTCATGTGGATTGGTTCTTATAGGTTAAATATAGCTATGTAATCAGTGGTCTGTAGTCAGGTAGGCCCTGCAAAAAGTACCTATTGATATGAACAGAGAAACCTTGGAGGCTATAGGGCCTGGGCCAGAAGTAAAATAGCCTCCAATCGAAGAAGGCTGGGGACACATTGTTTTATCAAAAATGTGCAACTCCAACATTTTATAGATAAGAACTTTTGCCACCTCGCCCCACCCCCCACCCCCCCAAGGGGATTACATACTGGTGTCACATACTGATCATACTGATCACAAATTGTGATCTGCCCTAGTGCAGGGCTGACTTCTGGTGATTCAGGGGTAGCCCTGCCTAAAAATACACAATGAGCAAAGGAGGCTAAACAAAGCTGTGTTTGATTTCATCTGTTTCCTTTCCGGACAGTTTAATCACCCTGATCTCTTTCTTCTCTTCCCAGAGGGGTGTTACTTTTTTTTTTTTTTTTAAGCTTTGTTAGATTTTTTTTTTAACTTAAAACTGTACACCTCTAGGGCAATATTAACATTTTGCTCTGTTTCCTCCATTTTTGGCTCATGCAAATGTATATATACGTATAAGTATCCACTATTGGCATATGTTGTTTGTAAGAATCATATTGCATACCGTACTCAGCATCCTTCTTTGTTCATTAAACAGTGTATTATAGACTTATTTTCATGTTATTACATATAAATCCAAGTTATTTTTTAAAAGCTATAGCATGTCTTACTGATAAAACATACCTTTTAAAACCAGCACCCTACTGATGGGCTTTCAGGTTGTTCCTAGTTTCCTGTCATGCAAAGCAATATCGCAATAAATGTTCTTTTACATATACCCTTATGAACAGGAGCTTTTATTTCCACATGGTAGTTTCCCCAAAGTGGAATCATTTTAATATATATTGCCACATCCTTAACAAAATTTGATTTCTCAGATTGTAACTCGAACCTTTGGAAGGCACAAATCCAGCATTCCTTCCCCTTCCCTCTTCTAATGTCAAGTGCAAAAACATCTACTGCATTCAGAGCCCTGGATCAGGCACTTGAGGAGGAAGATCTATGAAATAAAAGGCACAATCCTTGTTGTAAAGATATTTCTACACCAAGAGTTTGACAATGCCTGGGAAAGTTTTCGTGCAGATGCTGACATGAGCTATTTCTCCCTGGAGGGAAACCAGATTGCTCCCAAGTGCTGGGCATCAGGGCATGCATTTGATGTTACCAAGAGGTTCTGTGATCTGAAACACAATAAGGATTTAAAAAATTTGCATCAATTACCACTTATTCACATGGAACAGCCACAAAGAATACTCAGGCCTTTGGGGCCACCCTCAGTTCCCTTTTCTTCCAGGAGACTGTGCCTGGATTGATGGCAGTATCCACTGCTCCTTGTACATAATGCCTTATAGAAACCCTACCACCTGGAAAAACATACTCTCCACTTCCCAGAAGAGTATTTTTGGCTCCCTTTTAAAACAATATTTGCTGTATTCAGACTTCCCCACCCATTATCCCTTAACCCAGAGAAACCTTACCATTTAAAACCTTCATTTGATGGCTATCATCAATAAATTAAAAAAAAAACAACAAACAAACCAGCAAGCCCTGGCAAGGATGTGGAGAAAAGGGAACCTTCGTACACTGTTGGTGGGACTGCAAATTCGTGCAGCCACTATGGAAAACAATATGGAGGTTCCTCAAAAAAAATTGAAAATAGAACTACATTATGGCCCAACAATTCCACTTCTGGCTATTTATCTGAAGAAATCCAAAATATTAATTTGAAAAGATATATGCACCCCTATGTTCACTGCAGCACTATTTACTATAGCCAAGATATGGAAGCAACACAAATGCCCATTGATAGACGACTGGATAAAGAAGAAGTGGTACATATATACAATGTAACATTACTCAACCATAAAAAAGAATGAAATCTTACCATTTGTGACAACATGGATGGACCTAGAGGGTATTAGGCTAAATTAAATAAGTCAGACAGAGAGAGACAAATATCTTATGATCTCACTTATATGTGGAATCTAACAAAACAAACAAACAATAAATAAAACCTCCCATTTGAATCTATCAGAAGATGCTTCAAAGTGTGAGAGAGGCCAGGGTGGACAGAGGTGACAGGGAGACACTTGGCAGTAAGTTAACCTCTCCACTGTGGGAAAATGGCTTAATGGTCATCTCTCTTAAACAGAGGTAACCCCTCTGTTGAATAAAATGAGCCAATGTAGATGACCCACCTAGCACAGTTTGGGGGAAATAGTGTTCTAATAAAAGTGAGTCTCCGTCCCAACAGCTCTTTGTAGAAGGCCGTGTCTACCCACGTGAGAGAGAGGCCTCGTGTGATGTGGAGAAAGAACCTCACTGCAGGGGTCAGTGAACATGTACCCTAGTCCTAGATCTGTCATTAAACAGCAAGAGGCCTTGAAAAGTCACGTTACCCCTCTGAGCCCAGTATGTCTTCTTTAAAAGAAAGTTTGCATGAGATAAGCCTGATATGAATTATTATTCTAATCACAATAAAGGCTGGTTACATGCATCTCACACCAAAAGTCAACTCTGATGGTCAAAACGAAGGCTGAAGAGTAGAACGTCTTTTCCTCCCACGTGTAAGAGTGATTAAATGGAAAGTTACAGGTCAGAGATTCACAAAGGAGGCCTATTATAGGTAACGTTGATTATAACTTTCACTCCAGCACTGGGCTATGATTAAGGCTTTCCTGAGGCCAAAAGGAGTTTCATTTTTTAAAGAGTCCTGTTTGACTCTGGTAACCTCAGACAGTAACCAAGCAGCCATTGTAAATAGTCGTCATTCGATTTTCCCAGGGCTTGTCAGGGGCAGAGCTCCAGGGGAGGAACCAGTGCATTTCTGGATAACATAGGATATGTGGCTGTAGTCAGCATAACCCCATCAGCCAGCTCTCAGTGACCCATGTCAATGCATGAATCATGCAAATCAGCAGATTATCCCCAAATCACTTCCCTTTGGCTCCATTTATGTACCCAGATACATGCAAATAGAATTTCTACCTGTCTGATGATTCTTGGCCTCAAAACATCTTCAAATTAGTGTGTTGTCCCACAGTACACGGGCCACGCATGCGGCCTGGGAAGCAGCCAGCTGGGTGGCCGGAGAAGCCAGCCTCAGTCCTCCTCTTACCAGGAGCAGCCCACTCCGTGGCTGCTTCACCTGTGGGAAAGCAACACTTAATTATCACCCCAGCACACCTCTCAGGGGCGGGGATTGTTCAAGTTATTCCACAGGAAAAACTACGTAAAGGTTAGGTGACGTTTTAAAATCACACAGCAAGAGAAGAGTGGCTTTGATTTCTTGGACCACCCAGGTATCCATTTAATTAAAATGTACCTGTGGCTTGCAGAGGTCATGGCTTTCCTCTCCTGGGATGGAAATACTGCTGGCAAAGCTAAGAGCTGTCTCCTGTGGATGTGGTTCTTTTCTCCTAAGGCCCACGGAAGGAGAGGGAGCCTGGTGAACTCAGAATGGTGACTGCTGGCCAAGCGCCCACTGGGCCAGGTGCTGTGCCAAGTGCGTCACGCGTATTACCCCACTGAATCCTCGCTCCAGCCCCACAAGTCAGTTGAATTGCCATTCCCATTCCATAGGTCAGGAAAGGGTGGCTCAGAAAGGTTAGTGAACTTGCTCATATCACACACCTAGTAAGGGATTGAACCCTACCTGAAGCCATGTCTCCCTGACTACATTAGTGGGAGGAACAAAGACCTCAGAACCACACAGACCTGGTTTTAAATTCAGAGTTGGGTATTTTACTGTGAATTTGGGCACATCGCTTAACTTCTGAGTCCCAAATTTTCCCTCTGTGAAAAGGGTTGGGTCTGGCCAAACTGACACTCAGGGTTGCTGTAAACTGCCTACCCCAGAACCAGGCTCATTGTAGACCTCAATAAATGGGCGCTACGATAGCATGTGGCCTGTGGCTGGATTTGACCGACTTAGCTCAGCAAAACTGCACCTGTATTTATGTTAAACTCTCAGGCACAAGTACAGGTGTAAAAGGTACACCCACTCCCAGAGGCCAGAGTGTCTGTCAGCCTGGCAATGCCTCTAGACAGGGTAACTCCACCTAAATGGCACCTATGAAACTATACTCTTGCTGCAGCTCTTCCTGTCACGTCTGCTTAGTAACTGCTCTCAGTGGTGTCACTTAGGGTTGCATACCATATTTGCGCGTATGAAGAACATTGATTATTTTTTAACTCCTGGAAAACTCAGCTTCTGCAGTGGCCAAATCTGCCACACAACTACCTTAGGATTTAGTTAATGCATCCTGAGCCAGCGTGGCATTCATCACAGGAGGGAAGGAAAGATTCAGCACTTGGGCAGGTGGATCGTGGAAGAAGAAGGGGGCAATAATATCAGAACGACTTTGCATATATATATCCTGACTGTTTTCCAGTCTGCAAAGACAGCCTTTTCTTTTTTTTTATATACATTGTTGTTGTTTTTTTTCTTTTTTTTTTAATTTATTGGGTGACAATTGTTAGTAAAATTACATAGATTTCTGGTGTACAATTCTGTATTACATCATCTATAAATCCCATTGTGTGTTCACCACCCAGAGTCAGTTCTCCTTCCATCGCCATATATTTGATCCCCCTTACCCTCCTCTCCCACCCCCCACCCCCCTTACCCTCTGGTAACCACTAAACTATTGTCTGTGTCTATGAGTTTTTGTTTCTCATTTGTTTGTCTTGTTATTTTGTTGTTTTTGGTTTATATGCCACATATCAGTGAAATCATATGGTTCTCTGCTTTTTTCTGTCTGACTTAGTTTGCTTAGCATTATATTCTCAAGATCCATCCATGTTGTCACAAATGTTCCTATATCATCTTTTCTTACTGCCGAATAGTATTCCGTTGTGTATATATACCACAACTTCTTTATCCATTCATCTATCGAAGGACATTTTGGTTGTTTCCATGTCTTGGCCACCGTAAACAAAGCTGCAATGAACATTGGAGAACACGTGTCTTTATGTATAAATGTTTTCAGGTTTTTTTGGGTAGATACCCAGGAGAGGGGTTGCTGGGTCATATGGCAATTCTATTCGTAATTCTTTGAGGAACCTCCACACTGCCTTCCATAACGGCTGCACCAGTCTGCATTCCCACCAACAGTGTATGAGGGTTCCTTTTTCTCCACAGCCTCTCCAACACTTGTTACTATTTGTCTTGTTGATGATAGCCATTCTGACTGGGGTGAGGTGATATCTCATTGTGGTTTTTATTTGCATTTCTCTGATGATTAGTGATGTTGAGCATTTTTTTATATGTCTATTTGCCATTTGTATGTCCTCTTTGGAGAAATGTCTCTTCAGGTTGTCTGCCCATTTTTCAATTGGGTTGTTTGTTTTCTTGTTGTTGAGTTTCATGAGTTCCTTGTATATTTTGGATATTCGCCCCTTGTCGGAGGCACTGTTTGCAAAAATCTCCTCCCATTCAGTTGGTGGCCTCTTTATTTTGTCAATGGTTTCTTTTGCTGTGCAGAAGATTTTACGTTTCATATAGTCCCATTCATTTATTTTAGCTTTCACTTCCCTTGCCTTTGGAGTCAAATTCATAAAATGCTCTTTGAACCCAAGGTCCATAAGTTTAGAACCTACATTTTCTTCCATGCAGTTTATTGTGTCAGGTCTTATGCTTAAGTCTTTGATCCATTTTGAATCAATTTTGGTACATGGTGACAAATAGCAGTCCAGTTTCATTCTTTTGCACGTGGCTATCCAATTCTGCCAGCACCATTAATTGAAGAGGCTGTCTTTGCTCCATTGTATGTTTTTTGCTTCTTTGTCAAAAATTATCTGTCCATATTTATGTGGGTTTATTTCTTAATTCTCAATTCTGTTCCATTTGTCTGTGTGTCTGTTTTTCTGCCAATACCATGCTGTTTTGATTATTGTAGCCCTGTAGTACAAGCTAAAGTCAGGGAGTGTGATACCTGCAGTATTGTTCTTTTTTCTTAAGATTGCTTTGGCTATTCGGGGTCTTTTGTGGTTCCAAACAAATCTGATGGTTTTTTGTTCTATTTCTTTAAAAACTGCCATTGGGATTTTGATGGGGATTGCATTGAATCTGTATATTGCTTTGGGTAATATGGCCATTTTAACTATGTTGATTCTTCCAATCCATGAGCACGGAAAGTCTTTCCATTTCTTTGTGTCTGCAATTTCTTTCAAAAATGTCTTATAGTTTTCAGCATATAGGTCTTTCACATCCTTGGTTAAGTTTACTCCTAGGTATTTTATTCTTTTTGCTGCAATTGCAAAAGGAATTGTTTTTTGTATTTCTTTTTCTGAGATTTCATTGTTAGTATATAGGAATGCAATGGACTTTTGTACGTTGATTTTTGTAGCCAGCAACTTTACTGTATTCATTGATTGTTTCTAATAGCTTTTTGGTGGAGTCTATCGGGTTTTCTCTATATAGCATCCCGTCATCTGCAGAGTGACAATTTAACTTCTTCATTCCCAATTTGGATGCCTTTTATTTCTTTCTCTTGCCTGATTGCTCTGGCAAGGACTTCCAACACTATGTTGAAAAGCAGAGGTGATAGGGGACAGCCCTGTCATGTTCCTGAACATAGAGCAAAGGGCTTCAGTTTTTCACCATTAATTATGAGATTAGCTGAGAGTTTGTCATATATCACCTTTATTATGTTAAGGTAGTTTCCTTCTATACCTATTTTATTAAGTGTTTTAATCATAAATGGATGTTGTATCTTGTGAAATGCTTTTTCTGCATCAATTGATATAATCATATGATTTATGTCCTTTGTTTTGTTTATGTGATGTATCACATTGATGGATTTGTGGATTTGCGGCAGACTGGAGCTGCTGTACCCTGGTGGCGTGGGTGGCTCCCCGTGGCTTTGGGCCAGTCGGTGGGGCCGGCCAGGGCCAGGGCCAGGCCTGCATGTGTGTAGGGCCAGAGGGTTTTTGGCTGATTTTTTTTACAGAGCCAATGTCTATAGTTATTCCAAAATCTCCAGAAAAGTCCTGTTCTACTTGTATTACAAAGATTTCCTTGGGTGTGAACTTTGGTTTACTATAATCAGTACCTCTTTTCACAGTATTGGTTTTCCAAATATCTTTGGTGAATTCTGGATGCGTGCACCTTTTTATGTCAGATGGTCCATGTTAATTTAACCTGGTCAGCCAGAGGGAAAAAAGTGGGAGGTACTATGGGGAAGGTTTCATTTCAACCTATCTAATGTAAGTGAGGGAGGGTGTCTGGTAGAGAGTAGGGAATATACAGTGGAAATCTTTCTCCTGAGTTGTGTTGGCTACCTGAAGCATTGCTCTGCCTCTCTGACCCAAGTATTCATGCAGTCTCTAGCCTAGTGACTGCGCCAAGGGGGTCAGAAGAAGAGATGTTCAGGGATTCACCTGCCTTCCTGATCTTCCTAGTAACCCCAAATACTTGCCCTGTCCTGTACCCCAGGCTTCCTCCTGCCTCATATCTGCCACTTTCGGGTCTGGAACACATGTTTTTTCTTTTTCTTTCTTTTTTTCCCCCCAATCCTTCTATAGGGACATCTGGAGCTGTGGCTTTCTTCATCAATCTGATCTTGCCTACTTTCCATTCTTCAGGGATTTTTCAGTTTCTGCTGTACCAAAGACATCCTTTTTTGTTTTCTAACACTGCTTATATTTTTAAATTATATATTCTATCATTTCTGGGAATTTGAAATGGAACAGTGAGAATGCCAATTTTGCTTAATCCCTCATCTTGAAACAGAAGACATAATATGTTCTCAATAAAGAGTTGTTGGATGAGTGGACGGATTCTAACGTCTTGCTATAGGTTTTATTTAAAATTTTTCTACATTTGAAAAATAATTGTTGATTCATTGCCATAGTGACTGATTTCGACATACCCCCCTCCTCATTTTAAGAGGATGCAGAACTTGGGATCATTTGGTAGGATCTTAGGCCCAGTTGCATGGCTTTCCTTGCCTTTACCTAATTTCCAAGGATTGTTAAAAATTGGAAAAAGGGATCAAATATATGGTGATGGCAGGAGAACTGACTCTGGGTGGTGAACACACAATGTGACATATAGATAATGTGTTACAGAATTGTATACCTGAAACCTATATAATTTTACTACAAATTGTCACACCAATAAACTTTAATTTAAAAAAAAGAAAGAGAAAAGACCCTAATGTTTTTCATTAATAACAGATGCCCATTGGTGTCTCCTGATTTCCAGTGCAACTTTGTAACCCTTCTGAAGTATTAGGAAAATTTGGATTCTAGAGAAGGCGATGGTCCTTTGATAGTAGGAGGAAGATATGAAACCAATCTTCTTCATCCTCCCTCTGCCTTTGGACTACACGTAAAAGTTCAGTGACACTGTCTAATTTATGTCACCTGAGTGGAAGCCAGGGTACAAGTTTCTGTTCTGTACTTCACTCTCATACTCTGGGAAGCGCCCACAGCCAGCAAATGCACCATGGCTGCCTACAGAATGTGGGAGGCCCAGGCCTGCAGAGGACATCTCAGCATGGGCTGGTGGGGTGGATGATGGGACATCATATGTACCTCATCAAAAGTGACGTGAATCAATCATGAAGACTCTCTGGTCCCACTGGCGAGTTTAGTCTACCCTTCTCAGTAATGTGGCCACTTCCTCTCAACTCACCAAGGCCCTGTCCTGTCCAAGGTCTTGCTAACTTTCATTTCCATGAAACCTTTCCTGGGGCCTCCGAGTCCATGAGAATCTTTTTCTTTAAATTCTCACAGCATTATAGGCTGTGTCACTTACTTTGACACCTCATCTTACAGAGTTTTTGTCCTACTTTAGTCAAAAGTTACATCCAACGATTGTGATTATGCAGAATACACATTAAAGGAAGGAAAACACTCTCAGAAAAGAAGACTATTTACCACATTGTTCAAGGAACCACCAAGCCAAAGTTTATTACCCTTAAGTTGAAAACAAAGTTAAGCTTGCTCATTAAAAACAGTTCTGTCATTCCACCAGTCCCCCTTCAGTTCATTATGCTTATAGCCGAATGACGTACAGTAGCAGTGAGAACAGTTAGAACTTGACGTGGTAAGAAATGACTGCCAGTGCTTGGGAAGAAAGAAGCATCAACAACTAGAAAATGTTGGGAGATATTCAAGAAAAGGTCAAGTTAGGGCCAAACCATTAAAAAGACATGAAATTCAGTTTTGTAAGGCAGAGGAGGGTGTCCTTTTATAGGTCTCCATTAAAAGTGTTCAAATAAAATATCTCAGAACTTAAAGGCTATAAGAACATCCGTTGTAGGAAAACGCAGGTACATGGGACAAGCCTTGTATAAACATGATGAATAAAAAACTCAAGCCACCTCCCAGTTCCGTGCTGCACAGGGACTTAGCCATGTCCCAGCATGCATCTCGATTTCTCAATTATAAGCTCCCAGAAGGCAGGGCCCTACCTTCTATTTTGTTTCCCTCTCAATACGTAGCCCAGTACTGCGCACATAGACGGTATTTATATATACTAGTTACATGAATAAATGGGTGAATGAATGAATGAATGAATGAACACATCTCTGATCCCTTCCTCTAACTTTTATTTGTGAGCTCACTGTCTTGCTTTATTCTGGAGAAAGATTAGGAAGCAGACATGTAAAAACAACTTTTGAACACCTAGGAAGCCTAGTTAACAAGCACTGCAGCCCCCCGAGTCCCCACTAGCGCCCATACTGCAGCCTCCTCTTCACTTCCAGCACAACCAGAAGGAACAGTAGTTCTTCTCTATAGTCAGTCACACTCCAGGCCAACCCTACAAATATATGCATAAGTTCCGGACGAAAAAAGAGAAGAAAAACAACACAGGATGCTGATTCTCTTGAAAGTGTTGCCTGATTTCTCAAAGACCCAGGCCTTGTGGGCTCTGCCTCTGAGGGGCCCTCCTCCCTCCACTACCCACCAAATGGACAGACTCAAAGCCCGGGCCCTATTTAGCTCACGGCCCTGGCTTTATGCTTGGATGCTCCCATCCAGAACATCAAGCAGCTGCAGCCCCCTGGCCGGCAGGAAAGAGCGAGCAGAAGAGGCTGCCTCCGTGCTCTCAGGGAAGGGGCCCTACACCGACTATTCTCATCACCAGAGAGGACTCTGCCCAGGAAGGCTTGTGTGCAAAGACTCACCCAATCTGCCTTGTTTCATGACTTCCCTGCACAGCACTGAGTAAAACTCTTGCCCCAAGAGAGGTGAGAGAGGGAGAGAGAGGACATACGTGTACGAGTGAGACAGGGATGAGGCTCTTGTTTAAAAGCCTTGAGTACCTGTTCTCCTTTCATGTAACGCAAACCACCTCTCAGGCACTTCCCTGGTTCACTGTTTATATACCCACCGCCTCCACAGCTTGATTCAAAAGCAGAGAATCAAGCCTGAAAGAAATGATCTACCTGAGACCAGCCAGCTTAGTCTTCCATCGCCCAACAGGCCCAGCTTTCTGCCACTCTACGTGGATGAGAGCTTACCCTTTTTTAAAGCCCTTTGGAGGAGCAGCTAAACCTCTCTCATTCCCAAACACATTCACTCCTAGCAAGAAGTGATACGTGTTTAACCTAAACCATGCCTCTCTTACAGCTGAAACCCCCTTCAAGTTGGCTGGCTCCCAATAGGGCCAGAAAATATTGGGGCTTCTGCACTGGAAACTCACAATCTTCGGAGGAAAGAAAGGAATTTTCATTCAAGTCTGTCTTAGGACCAGTTATCCAAACGAGGTCTTCTCTCTAGAAAGATGCCTAGACTCTTGGTAGACAAATTATATGACTCCTAAAACTTTGCTGAGCACGGAGTCCAACCCCATTTCTTAGCAAACTATCAGAAATTCAACTTTAAAAGTTCCGACAGGGAAACGGGTATCTAAAAGGAGAAGCTGAGACACAAAATTCATCACCTTCAGCCCCTCGTCCTCCACACACGTCGTATACCCACAGGATGTGGAAGAGAGTGAGCTTAACAAACCAGAGTGTTCCGGAGCACCAGGCTCGCCCGGGGTGGTGGGGGGGGGGAGACAGAGTAGCTGCCTGCACCCACCCCTCTCCAGGGAATTAGCAGCGCCAGACCTCAGCTGCCGGGACCTGGGAGGGAGGCAAGTGTGTCTTACCAGTACGGCCCGAGAAAAGAGTCACTGTTCTTTTTTTTGCAGGACAACAAATGGAGGTGCGGTCTGTGGAATGCTTACAATCTCTCTCCACTTCTGTTAGAGTCCGAAAGCAATGAGTACCCCGGTAATGTCTAACTTAGGAGATGGCAGCATTCTATAGACATAAGGACTCAACAGGGCAGAGGGCTAGGGAGCAAGCTCAACCCAGGTCGTCAGGCAGAAGACGCCCCCAGGGACCCTTTTAACTGAAAGCAGGCAGGTTCACTTGTGAACTGATAGGAAGTGACAGTCAGAGACCTCTGACCTGCCTGAAAATTGATTTTAAAACAAAAGCTAAAACTAGTTCAGTGATAAAGGTCAGTCCTGTCCTGACAGTCCCCTGGGGAAAATGTCCACAGTTCTCCCAGCCAGCCAGAATAAGAAACCATGCGTTTCCTTCTGGACTTTGCTCTGCACCTCCCCTCTCACATTTCCTCTGCCCCTGCCCCTAACACCACCTTTCATCACCACCACTATCCCAGTACCTCAGTGACAGCCCAGGACCCTCCAGGGTCACCAGGCTTGATTTGCACAAAGGAAAATGAGGACCCAGTCTCCTCATATCAGAGTTACCTTCTGACAGAGACCAGGCAATTATCCATGTGTAATTCCACAGGGCACCACTCTGCCAGGGACCCTGCCCTCAGGGAGCTTACACTCTGATGGGGTGACAGCCCCTACTCCAGAGAGAAACAGAAAAATAAACAAGAAGAAGAGTATTGTGAACCAGTAAATAATGAGGGAAAGAATTTGAATACCACCTGGATAGAATTCCATGTTTAAATTTGTTCATTCAGCCAGTGGTTATTGACAGCCTGGCATTCCCAAGAGCCTGTGCCAGGTCCTAGGGATATAAAGAAAAATAAGACACGATCCTTATCTCAAGGAGATGACTGGCAAAGGGAAGAACACTTGAGAGAGAAGGTAATGGCAAGGTGGTGAAGAGAGAGCCTTGATGGGAGCGTGACAGGACTGCTGCAGAAGCATTTAGGGGCAGCAACTAGTCTTGGCGTGCTCGGGAGAAACTTCCAACACATCATGCCTGAGAAGAACCCTCAACAGTAATGAGGCGTCAGTCAGACAAAGAGGCGGCGGCGTGCGGGTGGGCACAGGGGCTGCAGACAGTGTAAACGGGTGGAGATACGGAAGTGTGGGTCTTCTGGGGAGGACAGCAGCTCAGGCCTAAGGAGCGGGGGCCATGCCTGGGGTGGGGGCGGGGGACGTGACAGCCGAGACACAGTGTGGAGTGCTGTAGGGAGGAGACTCGGTCCCACTGGCTGCGTGCCTGTACTGAGCAAGGCAATTTGCTAGGGATAAAGAGACAAATACAAAAACTAACACGTGTACATTACTTCATTTTATCCTCACAGCACCCTGTGAAGCAGGCATATTACCCTCATTCTATACATAAGAACGGGTTCATAGAGGGTAAGTAACTTACTCAAAGTCACACAGCAGAAATGCTGCCAGGATTTGAACACAAGTCTATCCGAGTCATGCTCATAATTACCACGGGACGTGAAGGACCTTGGACACCCCACTAAGGAGTTTGGACTTTACCCCAAAGGCATGCGGGAAGCCCTGAGAATTTTAGGCAGGAGGATGGCCTGAGAAAATTCGCATTTTTGGAAGCTCATTCTGGAGAACAGGTGAGAGGGGCCCACCAACAAGGCAGCTGCTGCGTAGGTCCCAGCATGAGATGATGGGGCCTGGAGGACAGTCGAGGCAGAGGAGTGGAGGAGAAGGATGAACTCCACAGGTGGGAAGAGTACAATCAGCGAGACTCGGTGACAGACTGGGGTGGGATCTAAAGGAGAACGAACCAGCAGAGATAAGTAGGAGCAGAGGAAGCACCCAGTTGGATTGAGTCAGAGTTGGGCCTCATGGAATGGTTCTATTAGCCAGTTGGGTGGCTGGAGACAATATTTCCCAAGATAGGGAATAAAGGAAAAGAAGCAGATTGGGGGTGAGGGGAGGAATTCAGTTTGCGGGGGTAGCAAGAGGAGATACCCCACCAACAGGTGGCTCTACAGATCAGGCTGGGCTTCCATTCCAACTGACACTCATCAGCTTCCCAGGAGCAT